>NW_008825059.1:1191-2326 GCF_000699105.1 Pygoscelis adeliae | reverse complement strand
TTCCAGCCCAGGGGGAGCGCGCGGGGCTCTTCCCCCGCGGTGCAGGGACGATGCTCCTCCGAGCTGGGCTGCGACGAGGCCGCCTCTGCGGTGGTGTCTTCTCCCAGAGGCATTCCCTGGGGCAGGGCGAACGGCTGGTCAGTCCCCATGCCGAGCACATGCTCTGTTGGGAAGGGCAAGCCCGGGGCAGGGTGAGCTTCCACCGGCACCACCACGGGCTTAAATTCGGGCTGGGCGGTCCCGTGTTTGCAGAACTCCCCTAGGCCCTCTCCTGCTGCCTTCTGCTCGTCCAAGCCACCGTGGCTCTCCCAGGGCACCGGCTGCTCCTGGCTCAGGGGAACCTCCTCTTCCAGTCTCACTGAGGGTGCCTGCGGCAGAGCCAGGATTTCAGATGCTTCCTCCTGGGGCTGCTGCTCTTCTGTCTTGATCACGATCTTCTCACCTGCCGAGAGACAGCAATTCATTCCCAGCAAGGAAAGCTCCCCCGTGCCCGCAGCCCCGGTGCAGGAGCGGGAGCTGAGCTTCCCCTGCAGCACGTTGGTGAGACGAACCAGAAATTGCGCTGTTAGGAAGGGAGCAGGAAGGTTTTACCGAGAGCAAAGCAGGAGAAGGACAGATGAGGTGGAGGGGCGCTGGCACCTGTTGGGGGTTACCTGGTTATCTTGTTGGACCTCGGGGACATGTGATGGGCTGACAATGCAACACTCGTAAAGAAGCCCAAAACAGAGGAAACGTGAAGGCAAAGTTGAGGCTGCAGAGCCCTCTGTCCTGGAAGGAACTTTGTCGGGAATGGCAGAGTATAGGCGGGTGAATCTGGGGTAAAGGGTGAAAGCAAAACCTTCCAGGAGCAGGAGGGAGCGTCTGCCTGCAGGCGTACAGGCGCAGAGCCACCCTCATGCTAAGCCTTGCCCCAGGTCTCCCTATTTACTGCTCTTTTTGGGCTCTTCTGGGCTTAAAGATTTGGTCTTAAAAGTTTTAAGGGGGCCCCAATCACATGGCTTAAGTTCCCGACAGCTTCTGACCCCGTGCAAGACTGGAAACGCTCCCTGCGGGGACGTGATCGGCTCCGCTGGCCCCGTCTCTAGCGGGAGCGGCAGGGGGGCCGCCGCGGGGCGGGCCCCGCCCCCCCCCCCTT
>NW_008825059.1:0-1049 GCF_000699105.1 Pygoscelis adeliae | reverse complement strand
CGCTCCAACTCCCCGCCGCCGAGGTGCCCCGACACCGCTTTCTTCTCCGGCAGCCCATGGGTCCTCGTACCCGAATCCTCCCCGTCCTCGGCCGGCGGCAGCAGAGCAAGTTTGGAGCTGGCGTCCCCGGGCCCTGGGAGGGAGGAAGCAGCGGTACGAACTGCTGATGCTGGGGACCAGCACCAGCTCCCCTTGATAAAGGGCCGCTCTCGCACAGCGGGAGCTGTGGGGCGCCCGGAGGGGTCCCGGGCTCCCAGAGCTGCGGCTCAGGTTTCCCAGGACCATCAGAGCAAGCAGGCTGGTGTCAGCCAAACCAGGCAAATGATTTTAGTTACCCCAGGAAGAAGTGACTGTCGGGCGCTCATCATCCTTTAAAATTTCAGCCAAAACCAATTAGTGCTAAAATTTATGGCCGTCTGTAGCAAATCCCTACAGGGTGGTATATGTACGGCTCGTGTCCTGGCAAAAAATGGTGCAGAAATGCAGGTTTCTGCAGGACACAGCATGGGCACGTCACCTGAAATCCCCACCACGTACTGCCCTGACCGCGCGGGGAGGGCGCGGTCCTCTGCTCCCGCAGACGCTGGGCTGAGTCCCGGGACTCCAGCGGACGCCCGCTCCTCCTGCAGTGCTCCTGCTCACGGGGGCAAAGCCTCACAGGGCAAGTCAGGGCTGACAGAGGGCCAAATCCTGGCAGTGTCTGAGTGCCCCCACTGACAGCACTGCTGTGTTGGCAAGACGAGGTGTCCTTCGGATGCACAGGGTGAGCATGAAGCACAGTTGTCACCCATAACCAAGGGGCACCAAACCTTAAATGTGTAAAGGCATCACCTTTCACTACCTGTTCTCCCCCAAACGCCCAGACAACGCAGCAGCCTACAAGCAGTCGTAAGCTGGATTCAGCCCAGGGGATGAGAACGTCTGACACGTGAGCACAGACTGATCCTCACCAAGAGAGACCACGGCCTCGTAATTCCCCTTCATGGCGATCCTGTAGAGCTCCTTCTGCCGGCTGTCTGAGCTCCCCCACTCCTGCTGCTGCAAACTGG
>NW_008825058.1:1295-1800 GCF_000699105.1 Pygoscelis adeliae | reverse complement strand
GCGATGTCGGGCTTGGGGACCCCGTGGGGCCACTGGGGACATCGTGGACCGCAGGGGACAATGGGGACCCCACAGGGACATCGGAGACCCCAGGGGATATCGGGGACCTCAGAAGGACGGGGGGGACCCCAAGGGACATCGGGGACCTAATAAGGGCAGGAGGGGACTCCAGGGGACATTAGTGACCCCCAAGGGGACACTGGGGACCCCACAAAGAAGGGGGGACGTCAGGGGCCCCAAAGGGACGTCAAGGACCCCAGGGGACATCAGGGACCTAATGGGGGGGTGCATGGGGACATCGGGGACCCCAGGGGACGGGGGGGGACCCCAGGGGTGCTGGCCGACAGCAAGGCCACCCGGAGGGAGGGGAGCCCCAAAGTGGGTTGGGGGTAGCCTGGGGACATCAGGGACCGGGGAGGGGACATCGGGGACGGGGATGTTTCCTTCACCCCCACCCAGACGTGGCGCGGCCGGACAAGATCTCGGGGGCCGACATCCACTCCCT
>NW_008825058.1:0-328 GCF_000699105.1 Pygoscelis adeliae | reverse complement strand
GGCTGGGGGTCACCTGGGTGACATGGTGGCCTGTCCCCATGGTGGCTGGAGGTGACCCGGCGGCCTGTCCCCAGGGTGGCATGCTGGCGGTGCGGGAGAACCGGTACATCGTCCTGGCCAAGGACTTTGAGAAGGCCTACAAGACCGTCATCAAGAAGGACGAGCAGGAGCATGAGTTCTACAAGTGACAGCTCGGGGACGTTGGGGACATCCCGGTGTCCCCCCAATAAACCTCAAACCCCCGCCACCCAACCTGCCGTCTGTCTGCGTGGGGACGGGCTGGGGAGGGACATGGAGCGGGCTGGGGACATCCCTGGGGACACGGAAA
>NW_008825057.1:1599-1987 GCF_000699105.1 Pygoscelis adeliae | reverse complement strand
GCGCGAGGGGCCGTGCAGATCCCAAATGGAAACTAGTCCAGATCCCGGCCAGGACTCAGCCCAGATCCCACCCAGGAACCCACCAGACCCAGCTCAGATCCCACCCATGACTCATCCCAGATCCCACTCAGGATCCTGCCCAAATCCTGCCTGGACCCAGCCTGGATTCCACCCACATCCCAGCTGGGACCCAGCCCAGACCCCACCAAGGAACCAGCCCAGATCCCTCCAATCCCTTGGCAGGATCCCAGCTGGTCCCCAGCCCCACGTCCCCATACCCAGCCTCGTGTCCCCGTCCCCAGCCCTGCGTCCTTGTCCCCAGCCTTGGGTCCCTTGTGTCCCTGTCCCCAGCCTTCTGTCCCTGTCCCCAGCCCCGCGTCCCTGTCCC
>NW_008825057.1:0-335 GCF_000699105.1 Pygoscelis adeliae | reverse complement strand
CCCCGTCCCCGTCTCTGTCCCCATCATCATCCCTGTCCCAATCATCATCCCCATCCCCGTCCCTACCGCCCTCCCTGCGGGTACCAGCCCTGGCTGTCCCTGTCCCTATCCCTGTCCCCCCCTCCATCCCCATGCCCCTTCCTGTCGGTCCCAGCCTGGATGTCCCCATCCCTGTCCCCGTGGCACGTCACTCACCGGGGCTTTGGCACCATGTCCTCGGGCACGGGTGTCCAGATGGATTCGGGCGATTTCTGTTCCCGGAAACGTCCCTCGAAGACGGCGGCCACTTGGGTCATGTCGAAGGCGCAGACGGCCGAGCCGGGGATGCTGGGGGG
>NW_008825056.1:1305-2479 GCF_000699105.1 Pygoscelis adeliae | reverse complement strand
ACCAGCGTCCCTTTCCCAAGTTTTCCCCCATTCCCGCTGGATACAAGCACTTCAGCTGCTTGCCCAGAGCAGCCTCTGGCATCCTTTGCAGTCATCCCTGCCAGCCGCCGCCAAGCTGAACTAGCATGTATTTATGTGACGATGGCTGTCTTGATTTAAAAATAGGCAGCTCTGGCGAACCACCGCGTCCCTTACTGCTACAAACACGTCATGGGTTTTTAATCCTGACTCTTCTGTCGTCAGCTGCAAGGAATTAGACCCGGCCGGCTCCTTTGCCAGCCGAAGACCACGGCACTTCCACTTCTCTGGTCCCCTTCGGATGTGCAAGGCGGGACCCATCCCACCTCGGTTTGCTCATCTACAGGGGAAGTGTCTCCATCCGCAGCCACCACCAAGGGTCTCTGTAGAGTCAACGGGGAGAAACGGGGCTTGCAGGTTCACCTGACTTACTTTAGATACCGGCTTCAGGGTGAGACGACTCTTCCTCCACGTGCCAGTTCCTCTCCAGTGATGGAGAAGACATTGAGCCCGTGCCTCATCACCAAAGCCTGCCCAGACCAGTGAGCTGAACCCCTCCCTGAAACACCACGACCAACTCACCCTGACCCACCTTCTTGCTGAGCAAGAGCTGACGTTCCCCGGTCCCGGAGGAGAAGGTCCCTCGGTTCTGCGGCTTTTCTCTGACTACTGTCCCCATCCTCTGTGTGAGCCCCGTGCCTGGAGGGAGCGATCCCTGTGAGCTCACCAGTGCTAACGCCGGGTGCAGCTGGTACCTGCACCTCCTTATGACACCTCCAAGGGGTTCCTCATTTGCTAATTTAGAATCATAGAATAGCTTGGGTTGGAAGGGACCTTTAAAGGTCATCTGGTCCAACCCCCCGGCAATGAGCAGGGACATCTTCAACTACATCAGGTTGAATTTAATCAGTGCTGATTAGATCCTTCCTTACACATGGTTGAAAAAAGTGTGGGAAGCCCCCCAAGGCCAGAACTGCCCCGTGCGGAGCCCGCCGGGAGCAGTCCCTGCAGCGACTGACCCCTCTGCTGCCAAACCCCCATCTGCGCCGGCTGCGTCTTCATCGGGATGTCACGCGTTGCCCTCACCTTGGGGAAGGGCCTTCGGGGGGGGGGGGGCGCGGGGGCGTGCTCGCCCCCTCGGCCCCCCCAGGCTACC
>NW_008825056.1:0-514 GCF_000699105.1 Pygoscelis adeliae | reverse complement strand
GTCCCCGCGGCTCGCTGCCCCCTCTGCCTGCCGTCGCGGGCGGCCGGCCAGGAGGCGAAGGACGGGGGCCCAAAGGCCGGACCAGAAAAGCATCGGCCGCAGGAGGCAGCGGTGGGAACACCTCCTGAAGCACCTGGGCCAGGAGGGTTTTCGGTTGGGTGATCCGTGGGGGCGCCTGGGACGAGGTCCCTTGGACCGGGATCGGGGAACAGGGAAGGTTTTGGGGAATCTCAGCTAAAATTTGCCAGGGTTCCAGTGTGGAGGGCTCAGCACCACCCCAACCCGGGAAGAAACAGGGACCCCCATCACTGCCCCAGGCAGCTCTTGTGGGCAGAGGCTGCAGGCATCCCCCCCCTCTCCGGGGCTGCCCAAATCCCCCTGTCCTTTGAGCCTGCCTTTGGGAACTGCCGCAGGGACCCCCCCAGAGCCCAGCGCAGGCAGTCCCTCCTCTCGGTGATTTGGAGCTGTGAAGGAGGAGGAATTGCCCGGTGGTGTTGGCAGAGGGAACCGCAGC
>NW_008825055.1:16562-16967 GCF_000699105.1 Pygoscelis adeliae | reverse complement strand
TCCACAGCCAGTGGTGATCAGGCCCTGCCTTCTGGCATCAAGCCTTTGACATAGTTCCCCACAACATCCTTCTCTCTAAATTGGAGAGATATGGATTTGATAGCTGGACTGTTCAGTGGATGAGGAATTGGTTGCATGGTCGCATCCAGAGGGTAGTGGTCAACGGCTCAATGTCCAGATGGAGATCAGTGAAAAGTAGTGTACCTCAGGTGTCTATATTGGGACCGGTACTGTTCAATATCTTCATCAATGACGGTGGGACCGAGTGCACCCTCAGCCAGTTTGCAGATGACACCAAGCTGAGTAGTGCAGTTGACACGCCTGAGGGACAGGAAGCCATTCAGAGGGACCTGGACAAGCTCCTGAAGTGGGCCTGTGTGAACCTCATGAGGTTCAACAAGGCCG
>NW_008825055.1:0-547 GCF_000699105.1 Pygoscelis adeliae | reverse complement strand
CAGAACACCGTTGTGGGTTCCTCCACCTCCGCTGCCGTTGGCAGCATCCTCAGCTGTGACGGAGTGCCCATCACCTCTGGGTGCTGTGACCTCTCCTGCATTACCAGCCTACTGTGGCAGAGCAGATGTCCCCCCTGCTAAAGCTGCTGCTGACAGCCCAGACAAGGATCCCCAGGAATCCAGACCTAGATTCTGCACTGAGGACAGAGCTCCTGGCCATCGATTTCAGAGGTGCTGAGCATTCAGTGTTGCCCTTCCAAAGGAGGGCACCTGGGGCTTTCTGAAAACATGACCAGTCTAACTCCCCTGCCTTCCACTCTCTCCCATCTCTTTCTTGTCTTCTGTTCTTCTGGGCTGTAAAACCCCCAGAGCCAACCTGGGGGATCTGCTGACCTGTCTCCCTCCATGTAGCAGGCAGATGGATGCCCTGTGGGATCTCCACTGTGGGTGATGGGCACAGACTTTTGGCAGCTGCTAGTGCTCTCCCTGCTCTGGTTGCTTCTACTACAAGTGAACTCGTTTCCCTCTTCAGAGTCATTAAAGTTTT
>NW_008825054.1:0-1084 GCF_000699105.1 Pygoscelis adeliae | reverse complement strand
GAGATTGCAGATCTTTTGCTTTTAAGTCTGTTCCATCAGCAGCGCCTTCGTCACAGAGCTCGCCCTTTTCGCAGCCAAAAACTCGGGTTTCTTCGTGCCGTCAGTTTAGGGAAGCTGAAAAGAGCCGTTGCCGGTTGCAAGCCGTTAAAACTCAGAGGGCTTTTACTCGCAGCATCCCTCGTTTAAAATGGTTTCTCTTGCTGGTTGCGCAGAGGTTTAATCGCTGCGGGGAGGTGGTGGCTCGTCCTGGGAGCTGCCTGATGGGCTCTGCTTTTTCCCCCGAGGTGGTTGAGTTGACGGTTTGGTTTCTGTCCGGGCTCCTACGGGGCGGAGGAGCTGGAGCTGTAACGACTTTCCACGCTAACGCAGACCGTAGGTGGAGACGCTCGCCAAGGGCGTACAGACCTGCAGGCTGGGGTGGTTGTAGGAAGGAAGACGGAGCCTGCGCGGAAGGCGAGTTCCCAAGCCGGCTCCGGCAACTCTGAATTGCCGAGGGTCCGTCAAGGGAAGGCGATGTCCGGAGGAGAGGTGTGAGCATCCCTGATGGGCTTGGAAGCCTGGACTTCCACGGGCTTCCAACCCTGGAAGGCTACGGGGAAGGAGTGCGTTGCGCTGGCGGGTGTTACACCGGGGACGTATTGCGGCGTCTCCTCGGCTAGAAAAATCAGACCAAAAAAATCTGTAAGTTTGACTGGGAGGCAGCTGGTGAGGTTTACAGCCCCTAGGGAAATGGCAGCCAGGCACAGGCTGGAGCCTCACCTTGTTTTCTCCTCTTGATAGTCCAGAAATGATTTTAAAAAAAGAAAAGATTTAAATCTTTCCTTTTTTTTTGTTTTTTTTTTTAAAATGCCATTCTGGCGGCACGCAGCCACGCGGCCAGATCTCCTATTACAAATCTTCACACAGACAGGGAGCCCTGTCTTTTGAGTCGCGCCCTCTCAGGACAAAGCCGTAGTGTTAACGCTCGTATTTTCATCACAGAGAAATACTGAAGTCCCTCTCAAAATATCCCAAGGCGCTTTCACTCGACTCTGAAGCTGGTGCTTTGCGGGTTTGTTTGGTTTGGGTTTTTTGGGTTTTTTTT
>NW_008825053.1:0-722 GCF_000699105.1 Pygoscelis adeliae | reverse complement strand
CATTTAATAGATGGAAACTCAGGTCCTTCTCTGAAAGTCCACTGGACATTGAAAAACAGATATATAGTTGCTTTTTCAAAGTGCTTTTCAAATGTTTCATCAAAGAAATAATTGGAACAGCAATAAAATATGGGAACTATTTTAAAATGCCCAGAATCTGTGGTAAAAATACTGCCTTTTTGGATTGTTTTACAATGCAGGAGGCTTCTGAGGACAGACTCGTAGCGATATTTCTGTGGTTGTCAACTTTAACTTTTTCATTCATTTCACCATATTCTTTCTGTGAAACACCTGCCTTTCTCTTTGTTT
This sequence comes from Pygoscelis adeliae, assembly GCF_000699105.1. Taxonomy (NCBI): domain Eukaryota; kingdom Metazoa; phylum Chordata; class Aves; order Sphenisciformes; family Spheniscidae; genus Pygoscelis; species Pygoscelis adeliae. The sequence continues at coordinate 413 of NW_008825053.1, read as the reverse complement.
TAACTTTTGTTTTAAATAAGCAATATCACGAAGGATCATATTTAATAAGGGAGTGCAATAACTTTAAATAATTTCATGCTCAACCCCTCCAACCCCAACGAAAACCCTTAATCAAAGACTCTGGTAACCAAGAGCCTGATCCTTCAAGTTGCTATGCTATTTCTCATAGGAAAGTAACATTCTCAGTTACGGTTTGTTTCAAAGTCACACACAAAACACAGGCACTTAACTTTCGGCATGGATTGAAAAGTTACTTTCACGAAATCCCTTTGGTTAACTATTTCGATATCTTTCATTGCATCACTTTTCCTTAAGGTTTTGCAATACAAATTAACCGCTCAGATTTTTTTCTACTTTTTCCCTTTTTTTTAAGATGGAAATAGCATCAAAACAATTAAAACAATAAAAAGCAC
>NW_008825052.1:1836143-1852357 GCF_000699105.1 Pygoscelis adeliae | reverse complement strand
TGTTATCAACACTGCTTTGGTCACAAATCGAAAGCACAGCAGGGTTCAGGCTGCTGTGAAGAAACTTAACCCCATCCAGACCCAGTACACTTACCTAAGCTGTCATACAGAAGTAAGATGTCATACGCTGAAGCCACAGTTGCAACAGCTGGGTTTGAGAAAACAGGTCTCACTAGTAGCACTGCGTAAGTGTAGGCAGGGTTTTCGTGTCTTCCCGTTACTGATGTAGTCAGTACCTTCAGCACTCTGGTTGCTCACTGGCCTTTGTCACCATGTTGGTGACAAGGTTGCCACCTTGTCTGAGGTCTCTAGCTGTAAGCATCTTTGCTGTTGTGGCTGAAGCCAGCTGCAGCGATGGTGAGAAGACAAGAGGATTTCTTTGTGAGCTGGCCACAGGCAAATTTTTGCTCCTGTTTAGGAAGGAGAATGTTGTTTTTCCCATGTAACTGGACAAATAAGGAATTTAAATAACACTTCTAAAATATTAGCGGTAGCAACCTAGTTGAAACGAGGGCACCTTTGGGAGGGAACGGTGTCCGGAATGGTCTCAAAGTAAATCATCTCCTGATTTGAGACTCAGCTTGCTTCCATTTCCTTGCTGTCACATCCTCCAAGTTCTTCAGTCACAAAACAGAAATGAGACAAGGCGGAGAAGAGGTTAGTTTCGTTTGTGCATAGGCAAAGGGGGGTAGGGAGGGAGGAATGGTGGTTTTTGAGAGAAAATATTTCTCTGCGCCTCTTACATATTCCAAAGAAGGAAACAGGCAGAACTTCTATACCGCTCCCTTTCCCCCCCTTCCTTCCCTGCCCATCCCGATTCACATTCATTCTTCTCCATGCCGCTCCCATACTGCGGATCAGATGAACACCCATTAATCCCAGGTAGATTCTAAAAATAAGAATTGAAAGAAAAAAAATCAGAACAGTGTGAATCAACCTGCAATCATCTTTCTGTTCTCTTAACGGGGGAAAAGAAAGAGGAAATCAGTGGAGACACTGTTTCAGTTCTCTTTCCAAGATAAAATGATTCTGGCATTTGCAGCAGTTGTTCTCTTGATACAGGTTTTCTAATTTATATACCTAAAAGGCACTTTAAAATTTAGGCGCATTAGCTCAAAATGCTTATGCAGACCATCCACCCACTTCTCTCTGCTAGTGAATAGAACTACCACAAGCGGCCTGATGAAGGAGGAACGTAGCTTGAAATCGCGTTATTGAATTTACATGGTGTTCTCGTGTGTTACTCAGAACCAAGGATAGACCCATCCTTTGGGGGGTTTAACTGTAGAGTAAGCAGTGTGTTTACTGTGTGTAGCTGCTGCCTTTAGCTGTTAATTTCAAAGCTTCCTTTAACTCATCTTAAGCAAAAAAAAAAAAAAAGAAATCCTAAGTGCAGTCTTGAGTCTGACTTGCTCTTTGGTTTATGAACGTAAAACCTGCAGGCCTTCCTTCTCAAGTTAGCTATACGTAAGCTTCTTTCTTTTACATTACAAGTGAAGTTTGGATGTTGGTGGGAAAAGAAAAAAACACAGAAAAACCTATCCTCAGAACTGATCTTCCTGTGCTGCGTTTTTCTAGGGCATCTTTTTTCTAAAGTAATAAAAGCCCTGAGACAGTACAAGGCGTAACTGAGTTACTGTTACTTTAAGAGATTGCAGGGTGAGACTCTGCTTTAATCGCTTCTTATGTTTTGTTCTGGTTTGGTTTTGCTGTAAGGGATGTATCACTGAGAGTGGAAAAGAATTCACTGTTTTTTGGAAAAGTTGAGGCCATGATATTCACAGACTCAGTTGGCAAAGAAGCTGCAGAAAACTGAAAGGGTGGCAACGTGTCCTTTTGTGGGCAGTTTGGAGGGTTTGTCTCCTCTTCTTGCATCGGTTGCATTGGGGAGCTTTTGGTTATGGCTGCTCGAACACCCACATTGTGCTAATGCATCTTCTTGTGGCCTTGCCAGGTGACCTCCCCACCAGCCAGCTACCGGCCAGTCCCACCACGACAACTGTCCCTCAAACAAGCACCACACATGGACACGGTTATTGCCCCTCCTGCCTGGCTGGAACACTGACTTCCTTTTTCCTCTCTCGCTTATAATAAATAGATTGTATAGATATATAGATAATAAATAGATTGTCTAGGTTGTAATAAATCTCTTGCCAGAGAGGGACCATATCCCACCAGCAGGACAATGGATCTGTTTGTCAAGACATTCATCCCTTGTTCTTCCTGGCATTCAGTGGCCACCCACCCTGCCCCATGGACAGCTGTGCTCACAATCTCTGGCAGAAACCAAGGGTCTGGTTGTAGTTCAATGAAATCCTTCAACACGCACCTTCCCTTCACCAGTCCTGGCCTCCGAGGCTGGCTGAAATTAAACGGGCAAGAAGCAGCCCAGATCTTCATCTTTCATAACTGACTCTTAGTTCAGGTCCCAAAGGGGAAAAAGAGTGAAGGCAAGCACAGTGCTGTACTTTGCAGACATGTGTTACGACTTAAACATTGTCTGTAGTGTCAGGAAGCTGTAATTTCCAGGGCCACGTCCCCAGTCACTCAGTAAACGGGAAGGATCAGCAGGGCAGAATATGGCAGTTCAAAGCTCCTTGCAGGTTCTGCTCTTCTCATGGCAGCAGGAGCTCCTCATTTTCCTCAATCCCTTCTGACACCATTGTAGAAGACTTCCAAAGCAACTTCATGCCGACAAGAAACAACAGTAAGAGCGCTCCAGCACTGTCAAAGGCATTTGCTTTGAGCCAGAGCAGTATGGCAGCAGGAGTTCATGTAAGACTGCTCTTCCTACTCCTCCGGCCATGGATGTCCATTGACACTGGGCATTGGCCTAACTTTTGACTGCTGCAGACAAACCAGCAATTAAACTGCTGAGATTTTTCTGCTCAGCCCACTGAAGCAGAGTCCGGGAGTAAAGCGTTAAAGGACTCTTCAAAAATGAAATGAATGCAGCCCAGGCATTTTTCAGTGCTGCTTTTCTCATGAAAACGCTGTTTCAATGCAGTCATTGATCCTGATACATCCTGATCCTTGACTTGAAGTTTTGCCCTGCTGTTTCTGGCCTTTTGTTCAGGAATACCACATTGTGTATGTGAGATTTTTTGCATATCTTTAACAGTCACAGGACATCTAGCGGTAGTACTGCATCTTCTCTGATTTAGGTTTTTTAATGCAATATGACAGGTGTGGTGCACATGTGGGTTTGCAGGCATTCTACGCAAATCCCCAGTCTCCAGCCTCTTTTAGGCATGAACCAGATCTATCACACTGCAGTAAAATTCTATTCGTTCTAGATCAGGCCATTAGTATAAAAATTATATGTATATATATAGTAACCCAGGAGCCTGAGAAATAATGAATAACACCCAACAGTTCACGTTATTTAAAGCATTTTTTGTATCTTTCTGACCTGCTTTATGATTCCTAAAAATTGTGTAATCACTGGTCAAGCTGGAATGAAGGCAGTCCTCTAAAAGGTCCCAGAGTTAATAGATATAAACAAAAATAATGCAACAAGTGTTGCTATTTTATTCCATCTGTTTAATTTGCGTTGCTTGAAACTGACACAGAATGAATTCTAGAAATCCAAAATGCTCCCATCAGCATAGGTGTAAGTCAAAGAGAGGTCAGCAAGCAGACAGCACTAGAATTACTGACCTACCTAGGACCAGTTTTAAGTGCCTGTTTGTCGCCCAGCTTGGAATGCCTTCCTAACAACTTGTAATAGTCAAAGTGGGTGAGCAACAACTTTTCTGAAAATTGGGGGTTTTAATGTGTCTCAGGCTTGTGTTTCAAAATATGTACTCCACCAGTTTCTCTCTAGGGAGCTAGTAATGGTGGCATGGAAAGTAAGACGTTTCAAATTCAGGGTAAGTTTCTGTGCTGATTATTCCCCCTATCCAGCCTGCAGGAGGCATTCCACAGAAAACTAGACTCTTTTAAAAAATTTTGTAGTTGTTATTCTTGGAAAGCCTTTTCTGTCCTTCTTGCGTCTTCACGGTAACTCAGAATGTGGCATTTTGAATATTAAATCCTACTGTAGCTCATTAAATTTGGCTTATTTGATGCCACAGACTGATACTTCTCTGGTGCTTTCAGCAAAACATAAAACACCAAGAAGATATCCCTTAGAGAATATATTTTTCACAGCCATGCTGGACGCAACCCTTGGTTTGATTAACAAGCATGTTCACCACAGAGACTGAATAAAAGCGAAGGATTTTGTTCTTCTGATTCCCTTTTAACACAACTGTTTCTTAACTCAGCTTTCCTGCTGGTGCTTTCCAGACAAGATTTGTAGATTCGGTCAGAAAAAGACAGTTGACAGTTACCAGTCATCCAGCCTTTTGCTTTCGTGTCTTTCACTGAAGAAGTTCTAAAAATATAGTGTCAAATTTTATTCCAAAGAAAACCATGGAGAGGAAGGGGAATGCAGCCTGCTGGGTCTGAACCCACTCCCCATCTCTTTGGCAGGTTGGAGCCCTCTCCCATGGTGGTCTCCTTTCCCAGTCAAGGGTTGGAGGACAGAGGCCTGGCATGGATAGGAGCGTGCAGAATAGATTGGTGTCTCCCTGCATCTCCCTGTACCACTCCCTCAAACTTTTTAAGGATCTGCTTTTTTCTACAACACTCAAAAAAGCAGGTTCTGAAGAGATACTGTAATTCAGAGTTTCAGCTGTGAGTTGCAAAATCTTACAGAAAAACTTCTGATGCTCTGAAGGAGTGAATTTACACCAGACTTCCTCCCATCCATCTTTTCCTGGTGGTTTACAACTGCAGAAGCTAGACTAAGCAAAGGCTTATCAATACTTTTTGCTTTTCCAATATCACATATTGAAGCTTTTCCTTTCAAAATAGAAGTATGAAAAATGGACTTTTCCTGGTACTCCTGGACTTTTCCTAGGCTTCGATTAGCTAACAGAGAACTGCTTTTGTTTCTGTTAATGGAGCGGTTGTTTGGCTTTGGTGGGTATTTCAGTCTTGGCTTCCATTTTGTATCGAGAACCAAAAACCCACTAGAAAAACTGAAGGAGGGTGATTTATGATAATAATAACAGTGTTAATAACATCTCCTTAGCCTTCATCTGTTTCCTAACTGAAAGTAATTAAGATGCTATGATTATATAAAAAATTAACGATTATATAATTAATTTTATATCTTTGTCAAATAATGTTTCCACCATGTGGGAGGAAACTACTATTCTGGTTAGGCTGATGTTGGATTGCTTGCAGTGTAAATGTTGGAGTCCAAGAAATATAACAAGGACAAGAAAGGAGACAAGTAACATAATGGTTATTTTCATTTGTCTCTAAGGATGTCTCAAAACCCATGTAAATGTTTTATGTTTTCATGAAAACACATGTTTTATATTGCCCATAAAAACACAACTTTAAAATAAACAAATTCAACTTGCTTGCATTAGAAAAGTTCATTTTAATTAGGCTAGTTACATACCTTTTAACAATACCAGTGTCAAATTATGATAATGCTGCATGACCCATAACTCATACATCTGAGAAATGCTGCCTTTCCTAATGGAAATGGAATAAAATCTTGTTCCTTTACCGTAAGTTGTGCAGCATGTTGGATGAACAATGTTGTGTGCTTGTCTCTAGAGAACTTGGTGTAAAACAGCTCCAGATTTTGTTTGGTGATCTCAGAGCTGGCTGAATAATTCCAGCCTTCCACAGCTCCAAATGCTGACATGCAGGGAGATGAGACTTTTGGATATTAAAAGCCTGCTCTGTGATACTGAAGGAGATTAGTTTTTGGAATCCATTCAGTGACACAAAGGCCGGTGCTGAATGGAGGTTATATTTATTGTCTATGAAATCCCTGAGTTAGCTTGTACATGCATACATGTATTCTCTCACATTTAGCCAACTCCCCGTGATGCTGGTTTCTTTGAGCCAGGAACAGACAACTTTCAGGGACTTGGCTTGAAAAGATGCGTGCATGTAACACCCTCTGTCACATTTTACAAGAGGCTACAATCAAGCAGTCTTTATACTCCGATTGTCTAGACACTGTGACAAAGTGGGAGAGGGCAAGTGGAAGAAAAAGCCCTTTTTGTCAGTCATTCACTTTGTATTAAATTCTCCTTCCCTCTGCGCTGCCGCTGCCACTGCCAGCAAAAAGATAAAGGGAGCAAAAACAAAAAAAAAAAAAATCAAGAAACTGATAATTTGCTGGTTTTCTATCCATATCATTCCTAGTAAAAAGAAAATCCCAAACCATTATTTTTCTGAAACTACCGGGACATATGTATACCATCTTCTGGTTTATTCAGTTTTTCTGAATTAATATTTTGAACAATTTTATTTTTGCAGCTGATTTGTAGGTTTAACTTTTTCTTCATCAATGTGTAAATGAAGTGTGTAGGGCTGTCTTGTCAGCACTTGTAACTTGATATGTGAAATCTTCCCAGATTTCAGTGGAGATTTTTTTCCCTGCTCAGCTGAGAGTTTGCAAATGAGCAACAAGAAAACCCCTTCCTCCCCCCCAATCTCCCAGATTTCATGTATCCCATCTCTTTTTTTCTTTCATTCTTTCATTTTCTTTTCTACTTTTTCCCGTGAAAACACATGGGAAAAAATAAGAGGAGAAACAGAGCTGGGAGGGGAAAGGGATGCGGTGATAGAGTTTCACAGGGAGGTAAGGTTACAAGCCAACAAAAAGGCTGCTGAGATTCTTCTTTAAATAGTAAACCCTGCATATCACTTAACTGTTTTGAAGTGAATAAGCGTATGTTCCAGCATGAGTACCAGACTCATCCTCCAACCCAAAGCCTCCCTGGGCTCTGCCCATGCTGATAGCAGTGAGAAGAGCCACCACCCCACGGGGCCCTCGCCCTCCCTGTGGTCCTGCTTTACTCCCTGGCATTGCTCGTGGGGCTCCTTGGCTCTGAGAGGAGCTGGGAAAATCATAGAATCATAGAATCGTAGGACAGTTTGGGTTGGAAGGAACCTTTAAAGGTCATCTAGTCCAACCCCCCTGCAATGAGCAGGGACATCTTCAACTAGATCAGGTTGCTCAGAGCCCCGTCCAACCCGACCTGGAAGGTTTCCAGGGATGGGGCAGCCACCACCTCTCTGGGCAACCTGTGCCAGTGTTTCACCACCCTCAACATAAAAAATTTCTTCCTTCTATCTAATCTAAATCTACCCTGCCTTTAGTTTAAAGCCATTCCCCCTTGTCCTGTCGCAACAGGCCCTGCTAAAAAGTCTGCCGCCATCTTTTTTATAAGCCCCCTTTAAGTACTGATAGGCTGCAAGAAGGTCTCCCCGAAGCCTTCTCTTCTCTAGGCTGAAGAACCCCAACTCTCTCAGCCTTTCTTCACAGGAGAGGTGTTCCATCCCCCTGAGCATTTTTGTGGCCCTCCTCTGGACCCTTTCCAACAAGTCCTCACCTCTGAGTGACATCTCCAAACAGAGGGTCTCCAGAGCCAGACAGTCCTCCTGTTGAAACGGGTAAAAGCAGCAGATATCAGCGCAAGCAGTTTTTCGCAGCTGATACAAAGCTGGCCGAGGCACCTCTGCACCCGTCACGGTCCCTGTGGGCTCACCTAGAGTCACTGCTGGTCCGAGGGATGGACAACCTTAAGCTCCAGCACGGTACCCAGCTACCAGGGTGAGCAGATACCAGCACGGTACCTCCAGCACCAACCCAGCTACCAGGGTGAGCAGAGGCTGGAGGCCGGCACGGCTGCCACAGCAGTAACAGCAGCAGTGTGTTTTGCAGCCTCCAGGCTGCAAACCCCTTTCCCTCGACCTGTTGTTGCTTTAGTTTCTTGAGGGATCCCAGCTCATGCCAACCGTTGCAGCAGATGCAGAGTCAAGAGTCCTTGTTTCTGTTCGTGTGAAGACACTTAGACGTTTTGGTGAGGGAACTCTGCTGAGTGAATGTGGCATCTTGAAGGAAAAAGAGAAATGCAAAAAGGGTGCCTTTAAGTTATGCTAAGAGCAAGAGATGGTAGACCTGTGCTAAATGCAGGCAATACAGCTCAGGGAAATACATTAAAATGGTGCTTGTTCTTCTGAACAGGCTTGTAGAATAACTGGAAGTATCTTCAAATTGTAGAAAATACCCTTCAACAGAAGGGGTTTTTTAATTAGGCAAGTTAGATTTAGGAAGCAGGTATCCAGATTGGGTACTGTCAGAGACAAGCAGGGAGCTACTGCATAATTTTTGAAGCATTAGCAGCAGAGGAATATGCTTTTTCTGAATCCCATGAGTTTGTCAAAACGAATTTCCTGTGTTGATGTTGGGGTAAGGCATATAAAATAGCCAGCCTGGCAGCTACAGAAAAATGAGGATATTTGAAAAAGGATAGGCTTTTTATTTACCCTAAGTGATGGATATTGGCTGAAATGTGAAAAGAAATATGAAAAAAAAAGTTCTTTGCTATATTTTTTTTTTTTTTAATGTTCCATGCATTTTCTCCCTGACTATTTGTATATTTTGGACAAAGTATGTCCAGTAATTCTAATTTTTTCAAACATTTTTCTGTTGTCACTGCTATTCTTGCAGCCCCAGTGTTTAGAGTATGTTGTTTGTGAGCCAGGTTACGTGTAAGTCACCATACCAGTTCAGATCAAGGGTGCATCCAGATGAGTATCTGATTCCCTAGATTCATCATGCCCAGCTTCAGAAACTCGGGTTTTGTGTCTAGATTCAGCTCGAGTCAATAGGAAAGGGTTTGGTAACACCAGCACGTGGATTATAAGATGTTAGAGCTGACAGATAAAAAGCAATACTAGGTAACAGGACTAACCTTGGAGTACTGCTTCTAAGATGTGGCCAATCACCCTCTGTCTCTCTCCACCTAGAAAGATAGGCTCCTGAAATTAAGCGAGATTAACCCAGGCCCTGGTAGTGCCCCATGAGGGTGCTAAACAAGAGGTTACAAGAATTAAAAAACTTAGCGCAACCCTTTCCAAGCCATACCCTCTCGGTTTCCTCCTGTCTGGGATCCAGACTTGGAGATGCTCTGCATTTGACGTGTTAATTCCTCCGTGACTTTCTCTAGTTTCTTAACTCATGTATACCTCTGGCTGCCCCACCATCCACTACCGGCAGGTTTTACACTTCTGCTCAGTACTGCATAAAAGGGTGCTTCCTTTTGTTTCCGTTGTGCCATCTGATGAGCTCCCTCCTACTTTCCTGTGCTGTATTATCAGCGCATTGTGTCTGCTTTTCTGCCTGCCACGCAGAGCTCCAGCAATGGAAAAAGGAGAAGGTTGTATGCCTTTAGGTGAAGTCAGCTCTTGTGTAGTTGGCAACGTCAAACATGAACTGTGAGCTAAGTGCTTCACTCTGTGTTTTGGGGAGCAGACTTGAACACCTCCAGCTGTACTTTTTGGCTGAGTCCTTTGCCTGCCAGTCGTGCTCTCCTGGTGAAGGGTGAGCAAGAGGGGTTTCATCCTCTCGCTACCTCCATGCAACCCATTGCCTGGCAGGGCTGGGCAGACAGCTGCCACTACCCTAAGAGCAGGCAGGACCTCCCTCCCCAGGCCTCAAAGGAAAACCACCGCAAGGAAGATTTTGTGTGAGCTTTTCCCAATGTGTTGCTGTTTATATTCAAACCACTGTGGGTTTTTTTCAAAGTACTTAACTTTTGAGCAGTGAACTTAATTTGATCCTCGTCATATGTGGGTTTGGGAGAGATCTGGTGAGCATCAATGTGTGAACACCTGTCCTTTCCTTCCTCTCCTAGGATTTTAGATAATGGGCTGTGTGCAATGTAAGGATAAAGAAGCAACAAAACTGACTGACGAGAGGGATGGCAGTTTAACTCAAAGCTCAGGCTACCGCTATGGGACAGATCCCACTCCGCAGCACTATCCTAGCTTTGGTGTGACTTCAATCCCAAATTACAACAACTTCCATGCCACAGGAGGCCAAGGACTGACTGTGTTTGGTGGAGTCAATTCCTCCTCTCATACAGGGACACTGCGTACAAGAGGAGGAACAGGTGAGTTTCAAAGTCTTCTTTCAGTGCTCTTAGTGAGTATCAATCACATAATTACAGCAGAGGCATGACTGTCTCAGTGTGCTGCTTTTGGGAAGAGTTATTTCACAAAGTAGTGCAAAGAATTGAAGTAGGGGTGGAGCTGGGTCTTCAGCCCTACCTTTGCTAACTTGCAGGTGCTAGTTCACTTGGGGGGTGAGAAATTATGTAGACATGCCCAATTTGGCTGATTGACTGCCTTATACCTCTCCCAGGGAACAGAAAGTGTGGTCTGAGCCACCTCAAGTGGTTAACAGGAAATACTTGGCATGGCTATGTCTAAACTCTCTTTTCAAACCCCTTTTGCCCGCTTGGGATTCTACACTGTGTGTGGGTACCAAACCAAGAGTACTGATGACTGTACAGAGTGAAGAATGTGGCATGCCCGCTGGCTGCATAAAAGCAGAGGGATTAGAATGGTTGTCCAAAAAGTAGGAGGCTTCAGTTTATTTTGCTCCTCAGCAACCGGAGTAGCTTACATTTGGCTTAGCCACCTCACCTCTTGAGGGCTCCTTCCCCTCCTGTTTTTTGTGATGAAGTGTAACTCACCTATCTTCTTCTTTAGGTGTAACTCTTTTTGTGGCGCTTTATGACTATGAAGCAAGAACAGAAGATGACTTGAGTTTTCACAAAGGAGAAAAATTTCAAATACTTAACAGCTCGTAAGTTTTAGGCTTGGGAATATGCTTTTTTAAACTTACAATGTTGACAATTATATTTGTCTACTTATGTTATTAGTAAAATCTAATGTTGGATATTCAAGATCTGTAGGGGTTTTACTCTATGCTTACTTCCTTGTCTTTGCATTTAGTGCACTTTTGCAAAGTGCTTTACTGTTGGAAAAAAACCCCTTCAACCACATGCAGCTTTACTTCAAAAATAAACGTTAGATTGTGTGATTCACTGCTTACATTTCACAGTAAACTCACATTCAGAAATGAGAGTACCAGCTCTGTCCTTTACCAGTAGTCACAGAAGTTCTGCAAGGCATGTACTAACACTTTTTGCAATCTGCTGCAAGTATCTCTACACAGAAACGAGCTAAAAACTGATTCACAAAAGAGACGTTACCCAGATTTGTGTGACAAGTTTAAAAGCATTTATTTTCTTTTTTAAGGTAGGTGATACAGTCAGAACATGCCAGGAAGTTCTGTTAAGTGAGAATGCACCATTGCACAGTTGCATTTGGCATGAAAACCACACTTCCATCCTGGAAATCATCAATTTTAAATTAATTTTATTAAGTGCCCATAGAAAAAAATCCCTTAGCAATTTAAAAATAACATCTAAAACTTACTGTGCTACTGACCTATATCTGAACATCTTGTAAATCTTGGCTAAGAACATAAAGTTGAAGGCTCTGTCTTATGTTCAGTATTGCTGTCATGTAGAGGTAGAAACGGGTTAACAACCAAGTATATGGCTTTGTAGAGGCTTTGTGATATTGCTCTCATCTTTTTTTCTTACACTATGTGACAGTGAGGCAAATTCATCCCTGGTGCAACTCCTGTTAATTTTAATAGAACAAGTCCAGGGTTGGAGTTGGCTCAATGTGCAGTAAAGTTAAAAAAAAAAAAAAAAAAAGAATCAATAGGGAAATGTATGTTTGTGTGTTTACGTACAATAGTTTGTTTGCTCTAGCTTCTCTCTGTTCCTCCACGGCAGAGTAAAACAGCTAGAGAATACTCGATTTGGAGAAAAATTAAAAAAAAAAAAAAAAAAAAAGGTAATTCTGTGGAATATTTCATGAAGCCATGAAGCTGAAGAGCTTTGATGTAGATGAAAGCACAGAAACTTCAGTTACAACTTGTAGAGGGAGCAGCAGTTTAAAAACCTCTCTACTTCTAAATTAGCACTTGGAAAAAAAACCTTTTTTAACTTATCATCCATTTTTGTTCACGTTGCCTGCTGCTTTCCTAACCTTGCACAAACTATGCTATAACTTGAAACAAGAAGAAACACCACGCATTATAAATTTCTTACACATCCCAGTTGATGAAACCAGGGGGTGCTCACCGGGACTTGCGGAGCAATCATGCTTGGAGTCGGTGGGACAGAGAGATTCCCCCGTGTGTGGGCAGTTGCAGTACATGGATTTTAATGCAGCTAATTACTGCCTGGAGGAAAGTTTTCTAAGAGAAAAAAAAAAACAAGCATCTACTGATTTTCTTGTAGGATTATAGAAGCTCAGTTCCCATCGTAGTCAGCTCTGTCTGCTTATAAACAGGGACCCAACCTCACTCCTGGAGTACTGACAGCCAGGCTGGGAATCTCCAGAAAGCAGCTTTTCTGTGAGAATGCTTCCTCTCTTCACTCATATCAGAAATTATATGAAAGAAGCCCATTTTTTTAAGAGTCTGCCAATGCTGCGTGCAACCAGAAAGCATATATGTGCACAAAACTAGTTTGTCTGGAATTTTTGGATGGTTTGGGGTTTTTTTTAGCTCTCAACAAATGAAATTTGATTTGTGCTTTGGATTAAAAGTTCAGGACAGCAATACCTGAAATGGCATACAGAGGTTATCCCTGTGATTTGAAGTCAGAAATTATACCAAGGGCAGTCGGGGAGAAAGAGGTACTTGCAGGGGTGGTTCAGAGCAGAGTCTGACTTCAAGGGCTCAGAAACACTCAGCCATCCCCTACATCCCCACTGCCGCTCCCGCACACCCTGGCTAGCCCCATTGACTAGCCTCCTACCTCAGTTGGGTGTCTAAAATTAAGAGCTGTGAAAAAAGTCTCATTCCTCCTCCTTTCTGGCAGCGCTTTGAGATTTACGCTTCTCTGTCAAAGCAGAGGGGGTTGTTCCTGATGTTGTGATCATCTACGGGACTGCTTTTTTCCTCCCTAGATATGATAAAATACCTCCATCTAGTGGACTCTGTACAGTAAGGAGAAGAAATGTTATGGTACAATTTGTCAACCACAGTTGACAATCTTTCAGAAATATTCTACAGCCACATATGGGGGAAGGGTTAGCACTTCAGCTGATAAAATTAGGGACGTAAACAGAGAGGGCCATTTGCGTGACATACAAATGCACACAAGGTGTATTAAAATAGTGTCAGCTGCCAGCCTCTAGAGAAGCTACTTGTTCTTCACTTTTTTGAACTGTAGAATTGGAAATGTCTCCTTTTTGACTAATCAGAGCTGTCTTCTAGTTGTTTTCCATAGAGCTCATACTCCTTCAAACTGTTAAAGAAAGTGAAGTTGAAAATTTAAAGAGCTCACCTTGACACAACCTTTCCTGCCAGTAATAGCTTTGACAATTTGCTTTCTGTAACTGCTTGCTTACAGAAGAGGCTGAATTCTCTGGCCACGTTTGATGATAGTTTTTTACTTAGTGAACAAACCTCTGTTTTACAGAAAGGAGAACTGAGAAAGAGTTTCTAAGCAGTCCAGAAATAGAAAAGAGAGTGCTTATGAGTAGCGGTAGGAGTTAAACATCGGTGAATTTGGCGCTGAGAGTGAAATACAAATTGCTAAACCCCAAATCGCTGCATCCTGTAAAAAGCTGAGAAATAAACTTCTCTTAAAGCTGCGCATTCTACAGCAACACACATTGTCTGAAGGGCAGTACCATGTACACACACACACGTATGACAAAAATTGATGCTAAGCCTGTGGAACACTGCTATAAGATGGTCCTGCATGGACCTCTTCATATTTAAATGTTGTAGAAGAATGGGTTTTTGTAAGTATTTGAAAACACAGCTAAGTCCTTTGCTATTTCAGATACCTCCTCTAGGTGACGAAGAGAGGGAATCTGGACAATGAAGTGTGATCCTTAAGGGCTATCTAAAACTCCATGTTGATAGATGACTTTTTGATGCCTTTGGGTTTCAGATTAATTATCCCCATAGAAGTTTAAAATTAGCAGTGGAAGTGACAGTGTTCAGTTTGGCAGTTTTCCTATAAGCTCTCTCAAGGGTCCGTATTAGAATAATTGCTATGGAGATAGTTTTCAATATTGTGGTCCAAATCCAGCCTTCACCAAACCTGATTTCACTGGGTTGTTATGCCTATTTATGCCATTATGCTACGTTTGGAAGGCTACATTACTAATCACTGCTGAAATAATAATAGGTGTAAAGAAATACGTGTATTATTTGGGTTTAGATGCAAACAGCTCTCAGAAGCACGCTGGTGGTAAAGAGGTGGTTGCTGTAGATTTTTACTCAGCTGTGGGTGCTGTTAGCAAAGTCAGATCATTGTCTTTACAGCTGTGTCTTGCTCTCACTTCTCCTCAACTCTGTTTCTGCAGGGAAGGAGACTGGTGGGAGGCCCGGTCCTTGACAACAGGCGAAACTGGTTACATTCCCAGTAATTATGTGGCTCCAGTCGATTCCATCCAAGCAGAGGAGTATGTTTTCTTTTCATTGTAAAGACCCATTAGTGCTGTATTTGAAGGAGGTTCAAGGAGTTGGTTTTGATTGATTGCAGCGATTTTTCAAATTACTTACATAATTTTTATTTCAGTTCTTAACTGCACTGATAAATAATTAGGTAATTAGTAACAAAAGAAGCACAAGCTCAGTGCTTTTTCAATGTCAAAACAAAGGAAGAAAACCTAAAGGAACATAGGTCTGCTTCCTTTATTCGAGTGCTGACTAATTTCAAGCTTTAAGTGAAAGGTGCCTTTGCTTTTCCTGAACCAACTTGTAAAAATATTTGGACTCAATTAGTGTGCAAACTGCCTATTAAAGAGGGCACATTGTATTAGCAAATACCTACCAATAGGTAGGATGCCTACAATGCATACAGCAGGCAGCATAATGAGGACATATCTATGCAAAAAATGGAGTGCTGTGTGTATCCATATTATTTCCAGTATAAAAGGTACACTAGAGGAGCTTATATAGTTGAGCAGATACTACTGTAGTCTGTACTTCAGGTTGTACTTGGTTGATTGTGAAACAAAAAAAAAAGAAAAGAAAAATTGCTGCAGGAAGGAAAAAGGTACCGAAACTCTGAAAGCCTTATACAACCACAGTAAAGTGGTTGCATCTGGTCCTTCTACTGAGGTTTTATAGCTGTGCTGCCACAAAAATATT
The DNA here is from genome assembly GCF_000699105.1 of Pygoscelis adeliae. Taxonomy (NCBI): domain Eukaryota; kingdom Metazoa; phylum Chordata; class Aves; order Sphenisciformes; family Spheniscidae; genus Pygoscelis; species Pygoscelis adeliae. Next base: position 1,837,293 of record NW_008825052.1, on the reverse strand, counting down.
GAATACTAATACATCAGTATGTAAGTCAAATATGTAGTTTATAGCAACATCTGTAAAAATGCTGCTCTTCGGCAGCGATGCATTTTTGTGCCCTTTTCCTTGTCTATTCCTTCCCCCTGCCAAGTCTTGCTCTCTGATTGTCAAAGTCTGGCCTTTGTTGTAAGACAGCAAACAAGCATTCTCAGCATCTACTGATTATAGGCTTAACGCAAAGTGCTACCGCACAACGTATACATCTACTACACAGTTTGTCATGTTAGCTTCCCACCACAATAAAAGAGAGACAGTATGACAAAAATGGTTGAATATGCTTGAGTAACCATAATTTCCACAAGTAAGCCTCCATGTCTGAGCTCCATGACACTACCTAGTAACCCTATGTTGCATTTGTCTTACTATTTCTGATGTTTCCCTAAGGTGGTACTTTGGCAAACTTGGCCGAAAAGATGCTGAGAGGCAGCTGTTGTCATTTGGAAACCCCAGAGGTACCTTCCTGATCCGGGAAAGCGAAACTACCAAAGGTAGGCTGGCCAAAGCTATTCTGACTACGAATGAGAAGATACACGAGAAAAATTGTGCTAAGTTTATGAAATACTGTTTTCAGTGGTATCAAGGTAGAGATAAGTGTAATCTTGTATATATGTGTGCTGGGGAATTAGATGTCTGGACATCCCAGGTCTTAGAGTGAGTGTTCAAAGCAGAGAACAACCCAAGTGCAACCCATACCATGTTCAACCCATGGTATCTGCAGTGCAAGTCTTGCACAGGCTGTCACACTCTGAACATCGCACTGTCTCTCTCAACACGTGTGTTAGGATACTACTATTGCGATAGAGTTCAGTGGAGAGTGGCCCCTCAGAGGAGCAGCTATGGGGCTACAGGAGGCCGACCTCCTGGCGTCCATACTTAGGCCCAGGCACAGCCAGCTGGCTTTCTGGGAACAGATGCTGGGAATCTCCAGTCTAGTCTGGTGAAAATTACTGCTTACTTCTGAACAAGCAGAATATTTAAACCTTCTTGCCTGGAAGATATAAGATTTTGAGGGGGAGGGAGGTACCGGTTATTATTTTGGGAAGATTAGGGGATTTTTTGGCCTTTCCCCTTTGAAATGCTGGATTCCTGGGGGGGGGGGGGGGGAGGGTGGGGAGTT
>NW_008825052.1:1820373-1835854 GCF_000699105.1 Pygoscelis adeliae | reverse complement strand
TGGTCGGGGGGGGGGGTGGGGGAAGATGTAGCAGTTTTAAATTCATAGGTTAACAGTGAAAAGACTTGAAAATATCTCTAATTAATATATTCATAAAGCATTCAACTTTATCCATTCTGTTGAAGTCAAGTGGAAGGATGTATTCTCCTCCTTCCCTCTAAAAATATTGGAGGCGTTCCAGTTTTCTTGGTGGGTGCTATCTTTGCTTTTACATTTTGTTCATGAGGCCTGTCAACATCTTCAAAGCTTCACATGTATGAAAAGATCTCTCTAACTAACTTGTACAAATATTGAGGAGAAAACCTGCAGCTAAGTGAAAACAAACCTGGCCATTTCTCAATTAACCAGCAATCCAAAACAATAGCTGTGGGAAGCTTAAATCACTAGAATTAATTCCATGTAAGTTCTGAAGTCTAATGATGGTTCATGTAGTTAAAGCACTGACTTGTCAGTGCTTTGATCAGAGCACACTCTGTCAGCTAGAGTTAGCATGCAAAGTGGTGGGAGTCATGGCTGGTAAAGGGGCTTAAAGAAGAAAAGCACTACTTCCCACTCCTCTCTACCTGACCTATCTTCAGATGCTGCATTCTGTCATCTAAAATTGTAAGGTTTACATTTTTGACTCCTGCAGTCACTGGATTCTTCCTTCGCTGCCCATAACTCTGAAGGCTGTTTCTGGTGCAAAATCTGAATAGACATGCTGTTGTTTCACACAGCTAATCTCCCATCTTGTCACCGCACAGCTTCACCATACCTTATGTAGCAGTGAGGCATTCTCACCAGGAGCAAGACAGGCTCTAACTTGCTCTTTTTCTGCAAATAGCCTCCACCTGTCCCTTTTCACCAAACAGTTGTTGTGATGTGTGCGAGTAGCAGGACTTCATTCCTCTCTGTGCCAAGTTTGAAAACTCACTCATATAGGCATCCATGGATCCTAAAAACAAACACAACACTGTTTCTCTAAACCACATTATCAGTTTGGTCTGTTTTGACCATTTTTTATACAGTGATAGGGGATATGTTTTGCAGGGCTGTTTACTTAGCTAACTCAGGGCTTTTTTCTAGAGCTTCTTGTGAGACACAAAAGCTTTGGGGAAATAGAGTAATCCATCATGGATGGACTTATAGCAGCAAGCTTAATTTCTCTGCATTTGAACTTAAGGCTTTCTACATCTTCAGGCTAAGTTTGCATCAAAGCCATTGGAAAAAACCAAACATGCATGGGTTTTGTCAAAAATGCCTATTTCCCTTCTCATCCTTGTGGTGTTTCAGTATGTTGTTAGAAGAAAACAGAGGGAGCTTGTTCATGAGAGAGAAAAAAGTCAGCTGGGAGGACTGGCATGGTGCATTCTTCCATAAGTCTTCTGAAAATGCCTTACTCCAGCTAGTCATTGTGGGCTTGAGGCAGGAATTGTTTTGTGACCTAGAATCGTCCCTTCTGCTTTAAATAATAACAATAATAAAATTAATCAGGATCATGTTAAAAGTATCATCATGGATGACTTCAGCATGAATTTAACCTCCCTTGATCATGGTTGCCTTCTCTTCTTACTTCCAAAATAAATCATATGGAGCTGGCTTTTCATTTTTTCAATGCCTGACTACCCAGGTACTTCATCAGCTCTTGTCTGTATAATCCTTCACCTGGTTTCAATCTCCACCCTCCAAGGCTGTCTGGTTTTAGGTTTGTTTTTTTAAAAAATTCATTAGTATGATATATTGTAATGTTGTATTTCTATCCAAATTTTTATCATGTATATCCCTTATATTTGAATTTATCATCAGGTAATAATGAATAGTATAAATAACCAACAGCCTAAATAAATGAATAATGAAATCCATCTTGGTTCTTGTTTTTCTCCAGATTTGAACTAAAGCTCCAGTCCTGCAACTTAATCTGAGGTCAGTGGGGTCCACAGAGGGCCACCCACACAGCTCTGATTGCAGACCTGGAGCCACAGATTGTTTACATTTTCCTAAAGAATCTAAAATAGTGACCAGATAGGCAGGGAGCGTGACTAAAGAAAATACAGCTGCTGCCAGTGGATCAAAACTCACAAAGGCGGAGGTGGAGAACGCTGCCTGGAAAATTTTGAAAGTAGGCTGACAGTGTACAACCCAGAGTGGTGGTACAAAGCATGCACAAGATGTGCTTGCAAATCCCCAAAAAGCTTTGAACTCCTAGCTGAGAGAGGTGTACTTACTCAGTGGGAGAACCTCCTCAGAAAAATATCCTAAACAAACAGTATTTTTCTACACTTAGAAATAAAAACCCTGTCACTCCTCTCAGGGTGTCTCCCATTCACATAAACCAGAATCATCTGTGTAAGTGCTGGCTCTTTTCCTCCTATTTAGAGGACAAACAACAGGGAATTTGAGAAGTCTTTGGAGTCGGGGTGGAGACGTTTTGTTCACTGCAGCTCCCTGGGCGGTGAGCCACCCACCAGTGCGACCTGTTGCAGGTTAACGTGGTCAGGGAAACTTCTTCCTGGGGAGACATCCAGGAAAGACATCTTACACCAGGAATCTCAACCACCTAACTGTGGGGGGTTCTTTAAACCATTTCACTTAGCTGGAGGTGGTTCTGGAGGATGTGAACCTGCCAGGTGTGTTGAAAAGTACCCTGACTTGGGATAAGCAGCAGTCGGTGCTGTTTGCTATCAGACCCGTAGGAAATCACGCCACCTTGCACGTTGTCCAAAATTGTCTGCTGGTAGTTTTCCTTTCCTGCCCTTAGCTGACATGGTTACCAGTCACAGCAGCCCAGGCTCTAGAAGGAGGACCTTCCCGAGATCTCTGCAGCTGCCAGTTACCTCCAGTTTTTTTCCTTTTAATGTCTGAATTACCTTTGAGTAAACATAATATTCGTCTGAGCCATGAGTGAAGACTTGTCTTTGTGCTTCAGATTAAGACACCTGAATGTGCAGGTCCCCATGTAAGGTGGCCAAGCTCCCTTTACAGTCAGCGGGAAGCTGAGGTTCAGTTCAACTGCCCACGACTGCAGACACCTAGTGCTCAAACCTACATTACGCCATTCGTATCTACAGTGCCATAACACTCATGGAAACTAGGCTGGGATTCAGCTGCCCTAATAGCGCCAGAAGCTTATGTATGGGCATCTAAATCAAGCCCATAGCCCACCTGCAGACAGCCACCTCTACACCTAAAAATATCCAGCTCCTCAGCTGAGGTTCCTTTACCTGACTGTGAGCACCCAGAGTTATTTGAAATGCCTGCAGGGCATCCACGTGGACTGGACAAACAGCCTGTGGGAAAACTGACAAGCAGGATGTCCTGGGGCATCTCACATGGCACTTAACCCCTGTGTTTGGGCATCTGAATCCCACCAGTTAGCTCTAAAGCTCCAGCATGGATTTGGAAAGTGAAACACGCAGTTCTTGCAGATCTCCTGGTGCACAGTCTTGGTGTAGTACCACCTTCCAAACACTGTGACGTACAAAGTATGCTAATTTGGTTGTTTAATGTTTATAAAGAAGATTGGGATCCATCTGGGTAACAACACTGCACATATATAAAGTTGTTATCTGCAGTGCTTCCTATGAAAGTCTTGGTATTTACCGCCCACTGGCATTTACCTAAAATACAGTATTTGCAGTGTAACCTGACACTTAGAATAGGAAAAGTCAATTTAGCAACCTGAAGCAGTAAATGTTAAAATTTGAGTTTTCATTTACACAGAAGTCCTGATTTCTTTCTAGAAAAGTGTGAAAGGAACATGGTGTGAACATCATTAAGATTTCTGTGATACTTACTTCATTATGTTAGATTCACTTGTTCTTTTTCAAAGTACAGTAAGCATTTTTGGGAAGCAATTTCTCTTTCACTTTATAACAACTGACCAGCAAACCAAAATCTTTGTGTCTAAAAGCTACTTACCATTTTTTATTTCTCCTTTGCTTGGAACAGGTGCCTATTCCCTGTCTATTCGAGACTGGGATGATATGAAAGGAGATCATGTCAAACATTATAAGATTCGTAAACTTGACAATGGTGGATATTATATCACAACTCGGGCACAATTTGAAACTCTTCAGCAGCTGGTTCAGCATTATTCAGGTAATTTTTCAGATAATACACGGCACTCTGAAGTATTTTAAAACAAAAGTGTTTGCTGCTGAGCTGATGTATGTGTAAGACGCCCTAAAGAATCATTTGAGCTATGTCTCTTGCTTGTTGTAATGCATCTTCCATTATCCCTTTCCCATTACAGTTATAAATGGCTTTGAGTGCCGTTCACAGTGTACAGCGGCAGAGCTTTAAAAAGCTAGCAAGGTAGCTCTTTACTGAGGTAAAGTTTTTGCCTGCTCTCCCTCTTCTAAGCAAACAGAATTCCTGAATTTGACTCGCACATCTCAAAGCATGAATTTCCGTGCATAAGCAAGTGCTAATATGTACCATTTTGCAGCACACTATTGCCAATAAAGCAAATAGGGAATTGCATTGTGGAATTCAGTCACCTAAAGCAATGACCAAAAGGTTTGCATATATTACCTGACTCAAATTTTCCCACTGGTTTTGTGTTCAATGTCTAAAGTATTAACATTTAAATTATAATTGGTCTGATTTTAAAAATAAATATGGCAAGGTGGGTGTTTCTTTAGGCACACTGTTTGTGTCCACCCATCAAGCTCTTTTTTTTTTTTTTTTTTTTAAATTCCTGTGATTAAAATGTGGCATGCACTATTCAACCCAGAAGTACATCCTGCTGTCACTGGTGATTGGTATACAACAGATACAACTTTAAAGCCCCCCAAACCATAGGACAACCAGTTCTTGCATAGAAGACTGCCATGCTTCTCAACATAGTGATTTTTTAAGCAGAAATTTGTATTTTGGATTATTTTGCTTTTTATTTTTTCCTTACTTTAGCTTTTCATAATATTAACAGATGACCCCAAATGCTTGCTGCTCAAAAACTTTTCATAATTTTTACTTGGGAAATCAACTTCTCTGTGGGGTGTTTTTTCTGTATTCTTTGTATTCTGTCTGCTGTATTCTTATGCTATTCATACTAGACATCTGGCTGTCTTCTCCACCCAATTTCTGATGGGTGTATGCTGCCTGGGAGAATTTCTAGTTGTTTCTGGTGACTCTACATTAAACTAAGATAAATAATGTATAAAAACTCACATCTAAGGAAGATAATTTTCATCCCCACTGTACCAGCTGGTATACATCAACTTTTAGTTTTCTGTGGTCAAATTATTTGGGTGGTGTATTTTCCATGCACAGATGCAAAAACAAATAGATCTGGAAACAGCCATTTCTGTGCAACACAGAGGCATAATCAGCAGGATCCAGGTAGGGTAGCTCAGGAGGGCATGGTACAGACCCACACTCCAGAGGTTTCACCTGCGGTCTCCCAGACCCAGGTGAACACAGGAGCCCTCGTTCCGTGCCAGCCCCAGCTGACTCAAAACATAAAGGCTGCCTCTAACCACCTGCTCTGCGCTCTGGATTGTGGGAGGTAGATTAACACAATGCATTGCGAGTGCCTAGATTTACTTCTAGGGAGAGCTCAAAGATGTCCAAATGACTCCGTAAAGATCAGCGTGGTTGATCTGCAGCCCACCCTTCCGCCTTCATCCCATAGCTGTCCAGGCTGGAGGACCCCTCCTGTCCAGGGTGGGGCCCTCCTGTCCAGCTGGAAACCAGGCTACCCAGGTAGACAGTGTGCAGTTTGGTCTCATGTAAGCAGTCCTGGGTCAGGAGTTGGAAGTACGACGTGTACCTTTGTGCAGACACAGCACAGGCATCCCTGCACTGTGCTCCCATTGCACGGCCGAGTACCCTTACTACCCGGACTTCCCTCTTATCCCAGCCCCTTCTTACCTGGATCATAAAGTTAACTGCAGTGTCTGGACTTTCACAGATGAGATTTACAAATGAAAAATACTGAGATCCCCAGGGTGTCCTGACGTCAGACTAAAGTCCAGCAACGGCACGTCTGAAGTCGAAGCACCATTCACCCAATCCCTAACAGCCGGCCTGTCAAGCATAAGCTCTTGTGCGTGCAGTGTAGGCTTAACTGGAGCACCAGCATGCCAAGCTTTTTTTCAACTAAAGAAAACAAGGAGGTCTTAAAAACCTCCCGTTCCTTCTGCAGCTGTCCAAACTCATAAGGAAGCTTTCCAGATACTATCTGTATTTTGAGTAGTCCCTATCCTAGTGTTCCCATTGGAATTATCTTGGAATAAGACATGCCAACTAGTCAGCTAATCTTCCCTGTTTTGTGGTCTTTGTTGCCTTGGTACAGGAGACACAACAAGGTCCATGTCAGGGTGTCTGTAGGGACTTCCTCACCATCCCACAACATTTGTGCTGGGGAGGTAGAGCTTGGTGTTGCAAGGAGCACCAGTGCTTGCCCACCTTGTGATGCTGAAACAAACTGTTCACCTGCCCAGAAAGAAATCTTGCACAGGAGAATAAAGATTATGATTGAGTCTGAAATACAATTGCAGTTCCCCACCTTATTCTGCTCTGTTGGACCTGTTTTAAGATACAAGTTGCTGTGCAAGCTTTATATCTGCTTTGTGCAGCATAGTATACTACACAACAATATGTGTGTATATGTATATTTATATATATATCATTGGTTTTAGTCCTGCTAAAATATCTTGTGACTTTTGTCACACTTCAGTCTTCTGGGAAGCTTTGCAAGAGATAAGTATAATGAACGTGCCCCAAACAATGTAGGACTGGCTGCATACACTAATAAAGGTTCGCTCTAGAAAGAATGGCAGAAAAAGTCTTTTACAGGACACCTACAAAAACACCTTTTCACAGAGTAGAATATAGAAAATACCTTTTCCCAGGATACCTAGAAAAAAATTAGCAAAAAAGTCCACCAAATACTCATTGCTGTGATTTTCAGAAAAAGTGAATCTTTTCTGTTTCTTTTACCCAGTACAGAAACAATCCAGTTTGTGACTTACAGATGATTTTTAATAAGTTATACTGTACTATAGTATACCAGTTACTCGTGAAGTTATCTTAATGCAGCATTGTGGGAGAAGGGAAATCCTGAGTCCACAGGAGAAACCATTGGCGGTCACCTTTCATTTCAGGCTGTGGAAGCAGAGACTAAAATATTTCCTGTTCTGTCTCAAATGAATATGTTTCAGTGTTCAATTTCTAATCTTCCAGGATGCTTTGTGGTATGCAACTAACAGCTGTTGTGAGTAGCATTGTTTTTATGCTTACTGTTTTTGTTTCATGTCACACTTTTTTTTCTTTCCTCTCCTTTGCTGTTGGCTTCACTTCTGGCTCCATCAGAGAGAGCTGCAGGTCTTTGCTGCCGCTTAGTAGTCCCCTGTCATAAAGGAATGCCAAGGCTTACTGATCTGTCTGTCAAAACCAAAGATGTCTGGGAAATTCCACGAGAATCCCTACAGTTGATCAAGAGACTGGGAAATGGGCAGTTTGGGGAAGTATGGATGGGTATGGAGCAAAATAATTATTCTAAAATAGCTCTCTGTGTGGGGATTACAAGATGGAAGGTGAAAATGTGACCCACAAGAAAAAAAAGAGCAAAGCTCAAACTGTTAGGAAAAATGTCTTTGGAATCACGTCTTTGACTTTGAAATTCTTTCATCTTCAACTTTCACTGTAATTGATGGCAAAAGAAAACTGAAATTCCATGTTTCCTTGGAAGGTTTCAATTTTGACAGATTACCACTGTCTTAATAATAAATCAAGGCTTGCATGGTAATCTATTAATTATACCAAGGAGCCTTTTTCTGCAAGCTAACAAAAAAGTCCTTACCTTCAGTATCCAAAAATCAGTGTTTGCAAATGAACTTTAATGCAGCACTGAGAGACAAGTCACCTTCCATCTTTCTCAATGCATGCATAATTTTGGATTATAAGTGTGTTTTTTTTATTAATTTCCTCTCCTATAGAGAAAGCTGATGGTTTGTGTTTTAACTTAACTGTGATTGCTACGAATAATACCCCACAAACTGTTGGATTGGCTAAAGATGCATGGGAAGTTGCACGTGATTCATTATTTCTGGAACAGAAGCTTGGTCAGGGGTGTTTCGCTGAAGTGTGGCGTGGTAAGGCAGAGAATATATTTTGCTTTGGACGGATCTTTTAAGGCCCTCTTGGCAGAAATAAACATTTCAAGTAGAGATCTTAAAGCTAAAAGATCAGAATAGTATGAAATGTTAGTCTGTATCACCTAAAACGGTCAGACCTAAATACAGTAATCCACAGGGAAACTTCCTCTCATTTGCACACACTGGTATGAGAGGTTAGGGCATTAAACTTCATTAATTGCATTGGGTTTATTTGGGTGACTACACAATTGCAAGGTATTAAAATAGAAATGATGCTAAACTTGTAAGGCAGAATGGCTAACCAGAAATTAATCTGGTAAGTAGACATTTTTCTTTCCTCGTGTATTTTAGCACTTATGGGGTCAGACACTGAAAATGCTTCCATCCGCTCTCCCAGTTTAAAAATAATGGCAAGTATCAGCAAGCTAATATTGTCAAGCTAGCTTTCCCATGCTTCCACTTCTTTAAGTCTGTTTTGAAATTTTTATCTGCAGCAGAACCCCGTAACTCGATATAGAGAACAGGGACAATAGGGGCAAGACTTGCCCAGCCCAGCTGAACCCCCACTTTGAAGTCCAGAAATATTGACATTTTCTAAATCCACTGACATTGTTTTCTGCGCACTTGCCAGCTTTACTTACTGCTCCCCTCTCTATGGGCCTCGTTCTTTTAGTGACTATAAAAAAAGAACAATTTAAAATATACATAAATCTTAGTATAGCCATAGAATTGAAACACAATATAGTGGCCGTTTAATGAGAGGTGGGCCCAATTTTTGTGCCAAATTGCATTCTGTGTAGCCTTTTTAAAATGGCCAATTCAAATAAAGAGTCACTATATGTTGTTTCTTCTGAAAAATTTGGTGGAGCAGTTTGGCCGCTCTTTTTGTTGCAGTGGCACAAAAGTATGTACAACCAAAATAAGCAGTGGGCTCTCCTCGGTTCTTGCAGCTGTTTTCCGCTGTAAGACTACAGCAAGGAGCATGGCAGCAAGTCTGTGAAATTTATAGAATTTATAGACTAGAAATATAGACATTTATAGAATTTCACAGAATTACAGTTGACCTGTTGCAAAGAAAGCTACCTATGTTTTCTATTAGCATCCCCAGATAAGTACAGTTTCACCTTCTTGTTCTCCATCTTGAATGCATGTGAGAGTTGCAAGCTGATGTTAATACTTAGTGGTCAGCTTTGTGTGCCGTAGATCTTAAACTGATACAACAAGCTAAAGGAGCAAATGCAATTTAAAAAAAAAAAAAATCAGCTATGAGAAATAAAATGCCAAGCACCAATACCAAATATCTGTCAGAAATGCAAAAGTTATTATTACAATTATGACATTATGTTTCTTAAAGTAATGTATAGTAAAAATGTTAACAGCCCTTAAGCATTACCAAATTGGAATAGATTAACACAGTAAAAGTTAATAAAAAATGCATTAAGTAGTAACTAACTACATATGGGAGGAATTCAGAGGGAAGTCTATGCTAATTTTCTATTAGAGAGAAACATACCAAACCACAACAAGAAAATTTAACAATTTAAACTGAAATCTGCGCTGAGAGGATAAGTTAACCTTTTTGTTTGATTTTCTTTTTTTAACTGGAGAAATTCATAAAAGTATTTAAAAATAGAACTGCTGAAAACACTTTATGGTAATAGAACGAGTCCTGGGATTTTTATTAAGGCATTGCAAACAGATAATACACAGTTTATCCTGTTAACACACCAGGTAAAATCCTAGTTTATTAATGCCAGTGACAGAAACCCTGGTGCCCGTGAAACTAGGGTTTCATTCCTGGTTCATGTAATTTGCGATACCTCTGCAAAACGGCTGTGACTGACCGCACTCTGCGGTCCAGAGCCTCAGTGGCTCCAGATAAAACACGCTCCCCTTCACCCATCAGAACAGATTTTGGCCACCCTGCTTGAAATTAGGAGGTGAAACCGCATCCTTCCCAGCTTACACGGGATTGCCACTAAATCAAAGTCCTTCTTCAGCTCAGATTTGAAGGACCGAGTGAAACTAAGACCTCAAGAGTCCTCCTCAAGCACGCAGGGGTAGCGGTGGTAGTAACTCAAGACATTACTCCACCACCGGTAGAGGTGACAGCACCTGGCACTGAGCTGGCAGAAGGAAATCAAGGCATAGTGAAAACCGAACTTGCAGCGCACACTTTTGGCTGATAGGTGCCTCAAGCCCCCCTCGGACAGCGTGTGTTACTGCGGGGAGTGCCCTGTAAGCCAGGGACGACACAGGCAGTGGCTGCCCTGCTGCTCCTCCCCTGTCCGTGGCTAGGCGAGGACCTGGGAGGTCAGCTGGGACCTGACCGCTTGCACAGAAAACAATCCAGCTCATTTTATGCTCTGGCAGGTTGCAAAAGCTCACGATGAAGTTATTTTGGCTTAACCAGTTCCCATGCAGCAGCTGAGCGCTGGTAACTGTTAATGTGCTTTTAACAAAGACAAACCAGGCTTATTTTACACATTACCTTTTTTGATGACATCTTAATTTATAGAAGCTGGATCTGAGTCTGAGTCTTCAGGTACTTTGTAGGCCTTCTGCTATCCTCACGCTTAAGTGCAGAGGAGTAATTTTTACCCAATGTGATTAATGCCTGAAGTCATTTAGTACTGTTCTGCCTTATCACACAGCAGCTCCCTATCAACAGATCACAGGTCCCATTCAAAGCCATTTCAGCCCTGGTCTGGAGCAGGGTTCTGGCCAGTCCGGGCAAGGGACAACCAGAAGGCACTAGGAAAGTGATATTTCTGCCCATTTTAATTTTCCCAGTCCCCCATCCCCCAAAAAACCTGCTAACATAGGTAGGTGTTTTGGCTTTTTTTTTCTCTCCAGTCCTCCTTCTCCCCCTTGCCAATACCCGAGTGAAGCCCCACCTCTTGTGCGACGCCCTGAGTCAGCCTTCCCCAGCTCTCTACAGGTCTTTGTGCAGGCTTTCAGGTGTTACAGAAGGCTTGGTAGAGGATGGCTGAAAAGTGATGCAACTTGTCCATCTCAGTGCTGACCGCAAGTAAAGAACAAAGTGGGAACCACCTCGTTTTCAATCAGCAGCTGCTGGGCTTCTGGGGATGAGGAGGGGAAGGAAAAAGACGCATTTCGGTTTGGAAACACGCCCGTGTTTCTAAAATGAAATCGATTCAGTATTTGTTTATTGGGAATTTTTCTTAGAATATGTTTTTTCCTCTGACTCAGAACAAAAACAAAATGTTAAAATGTCTTGCAAATGGAAAGTTCTGGGTTTAACCAGTTTTGTTGTGTTGTTGTCTGTAGCAATTACTTGTTAGCAAGGGAATACATGAAGATGGGTTTCAGCAGTCCCGCATTTCTTACTCAGAGAAGGTTTCTGTGGACATCAGTGGAAGCATTGTCTGAATAGGACAATGGTGATTGTGCCCCAGTGCCAATGGGAGTATTATTTTTCAGTATAATAGAAGAAGTCTAAAATATGAGGGAGGCGTGGGAGGAATATAATGATAAGGCAACATGGGAAACCACACTTTAAAAAAATAATTATATTAAGTGTCCTTGCTAGTTTATTCCTTGGTTACATTAGGCATCAGGCAGAAGGAGGAGATGTTGTTTAATCTAACTAAATATCTGTGCTTGTAGGTACGTGGAACGGAAATACTAAAGTGGCTATCAAGACCCTGAAGCCTGGCACTATGTCTCCAGAATCCTTCTTAGAGGAAGCCCAAATCATGAAGAAGCTAAAACATGACAAATTGGTCCAACTTTATGCTGTGGTATCTGAAGAACCTATCTATATTGTCACGGAGTACATGAGCAAAGGTGAAGCCAGAGCTGCTGCCCTTGATAACAATATTTTTTCTTTGTTGATGCTCCTTGGGGATACAGAGGGAGGTGCAGTGTGATGCATGAACAGCGTATGAGGAAGGAGAGAGGGAACAGGAAGCCAAATTCACCTCCGGCTTCAGAAGAATTATGAATTCAACTCTGAACTGGGCCCAAAACCTGAAATCCGCTAGTTGTACAAAGAAAATTTGCGCTAGGTGGGGGAGGGAGAAGTTGGTGCAGCCTAAGTGCTTCCAACTGCATCAGCATCTGAACTTCCCTGACAAGTGGAGATTTGCATTTTCTAGTTTGAATGATATTACATGCTGCTTCCCAAGAACCTAGCTTTCCCTGGCGCCAGAGAGTTCATACGGCATCTTCTTTCAGTGTTGACTTGTCGGCCTACGATTTCTGTTTCTTCTTTTAGCAATCCTGAGTTCTGTCATGTGCACCTCGCTCTCAGATCACAGCTTTTCAGTCCACCCCATTTATCATTTTAATACGTGATTTGCACATATGATTCTTTCCCTCCTCTTTCCCCTTCCCTTCCCCCTTCTCCCTTCTCTTTTTCTTTAAGCTACTTAACTGGTAACAATGTCGTAAAATGAGAAAAGGAAAACTTTTCACTCCGTCAGATCTCCAGCAGGGGTGCTGAGAGCAGAGCAAAAAATCTGCTTGTTTTGGAAAAGCAAGTGAACCAAATAGGAAACATAAGTTCTCACAGGGAAGTTTCATTGTACATTGGAGGATACACTCTGAAATTTTAAGTGCATTTTTTCAGTCTATTTGGAGTTGATTTTTATTTTCCTGGCAGGTGCCTGCCCACCTCCCTCCTCAGAAGCGTCCAAGCCCTGACTAACTCACACTTTAATCATATGTCTCAGTGACAAGCATGTGCTTTTTCCCCTTTAAAAAAAGACTTCTCAAAATCCTTCTGAAGTACATGGTTTATTTTGGCTTACTTTACTAGTTTTTACTGTAACATTTTACATCTTTGGATCTGAGCTTGAGGTTGATGATTTATCAAGGGAGAAACGCCTAATCATCTGTCTTTTCCCCCTTATTTATTAAACCAATTCACTGACCTTATTTAAAGAAGACTGCCGCACTTCTCTGTTTGAATACAAGATTGGGAAGGGAGCTATAGCATCTTAGGCTTTTTTTAAAAGCTACAGGAAACCTCTTTGCTTTCCCTTGCACAGGGGAGCTCTGTCCTTATTGCTTTCGCTAAAATTGCTTTAATTTGATCTCTGCTTTGTCTTCTCTAGTTTTGCATAGTGGTCTTCTAAAATTAATGGTTCATGCTACATTTAGTTACGGGTTACCTAGAGAAGGAGCATTACTAATTTCTAAGGAAAATTAGCCTTTGTTAATGCTAGCCCCTTTGGGCTTACCAGGCTCCAGGCTGACCTTTCTTTTGGAGCAAGTTGAGCTGGGATCCAACTTTTTCCATAGCTTGTGTGGCTTGGAACCGAGCTGATGCTTTGCAGCTAGCTGAGGCCTTTAGAGAGCAGCAGGTATGTAGTTTCAAAGAGCACTGGAAAAGTTAAGAAAGATCAGCTTTCTCAGTAATGGTCAGGAAAATTAAAAACAATGTTGTTTCTTTTCCCTGCAACTCTCTTTGGACTAGTGACATATTCTTCTGCAAGCCAACCTTAAAGAAGAGTGAAACAAGTATAATAGGAGAATTCTAAGATATTGTGGGTTTTTTTGAAACTGTCCACTTGAACTTGAAACATTGCCATCTTTAATATTGCACATATTGCTGCACCTCCATCCTGATGAATAGCCATTGTTTCCCTAACATCTCTCTATTGTGTCAACTTTGCATTTGCAGGGAGTTTGCTAGATTTCTTAAAAGATGGAGAAGGAAGAGCTTTGAAGTTACCGAATTTGGTGGACATGGCAGCCCAGGTCTGTCTTCAGAGTACTGAGCACTTCGGTCTACATATTTTATAGCCTGTGTATATCTGAGTTCATTTTAAAATGTGCTGGTTGTCTTTCATGCTTCTCGCAGGTGGCTGCAGGAATGGCGTACATCGAGCGAATGAATTACATACACAGAGATCTGCGGTCTGCAAACATTCTGGTGGGGAATGGCCTAATATGCAAGATTGCCGACTTCGGATTGGCAAGACTGATAGAAGACAACGAATATACAGCCAGACAAGGTAGATAACTGCTGCAGGCGTAGCACTGGTTGTCATTCTTGTGACAGGGGAAGAGTGGAACATGGCTTTAAAAAGCTCTCTCTCATATACTTTGGGGTTGCTTTCAGTAAATCCTGAACTCATATACTCCTAGCCCAGAACTTCACTGCTGAATGCATGTCCTAAAGAGAACGTCTTATTTAGTTGTCTTCCCTTTAAAAACTGACCAAAATGAAACAAAGATGATGAGTGAGGGCACAGGTGAGTGAAGTGACAGTAAAGACAAGATCCTCACGGTGCCATAACAAAGAGGATACTTACTGGCCTTAAAAGCCTGAATGGGGTAATCCAGAAAAGCCTGTGTAAGCTATTTCTTTCGTAATGTGCCTTCTAGTATTTACTAACTGCTATCAACATTGCTGTGCTATTCTTATTTTCTTTATTTCAAACAGGTCAAAGAACTGTGTCTCTATGCAATGGAGCTGTCCCTCCGAGCACTGTGTTTTCTTTGGGAACTTAAAAAGTTACTTTAATAGGAAAGCCGTTTTCCAGTACCACACAGCGTGCTGGACACAGCCGACCACTGATACACTATAAAAATGTATCAGAGAGTATTGTAGTTTTTTTTTAAAAGCCTGTGTGTGTTCAGACTGAGCCATGACACAGGCTTTTTGTAGTTAGTCATTCTTTACAAGTCATGCTTAGTTGTCAGATGTTGGTCCAAGTTTGCAGAGCTACAGTTTTGTTCTCTTTCTGTTGGCAGTACATTGGTAGTGCTTGCTCAATATGTGTCGGTAAATGCCACTCTGTCCATTTCAGTGCCAAAGCCAAGGAGTGTCCCATTAAACCCTGTTGTATGTCATCAGAAAGCACAGGTCAGTTAAGTACTTCATCATCTGCATTTACCCCTTCCTGTTGTGAGTTTCTTCTCTTGACCAGAAGCCCCTGTTTCAGCATGGATTTTGCCATTAATTAGCCATTGAGCTCTTAGGAAAGAGCTCACCTCTTTCTGTAACTTTCAAGCGTTGACGGAAGGAGCCAGAGAGTTTCCAGTATGCCTTGTCTTGGCCTAGGAGCAGCAGCTCTCACGCCGTTCACACCACTCTGAACTGCTGTCAGCAGTACCTAGTCGCAGGGATGTGGACCACAGGCTGCGTCCGCCCTAAAAGTTGCCTGCTTCACATTTGGACGGCAAGGCCTGATTATTTTGGGGGGCCCTTGAAGAACCTGTGGCAGGTACTAATGCAGAGAGTTAACCACTATTGATTTCAGCCTGAGGGTGGGAATTGCTCCTTGCTAGAAAAAATAGCCTCGTGTGGTTCTCTCCAGAGTAACAAGAGTGTCTGCAGGCTCTGGCAGACAGAAAGCTGCCTGCTTGCCCTTCCCCTGTGTAAAACGAGAAGAGTTTTCCTTGAACAAGGCAGCCAGATCCCGTCT
>NW_008825052.1:1794119-1820185 GCF_000699105.1 Pygoscelis adeliae | reverse complement strand
CATCTCCATTTCTCTCTGTTTTACTGCCATGTCTTTTGTTCCCTTTGGAAACCACCCAACATATAGTTTGACATAACTAATTATTTGTTTTAATAGACAAGTATGTGACCTACTTCTGGCCAGATCTCTTCAGGCTCCTGATCCCTAGGAAATCCTCTGAGGACCTCTTTGCTTCCTGGTTTAAACCTCTCAGAATAGTTTTGCCCTCTTCACATGTTAGAAAGCCATGAAAACCTGGCTGACTGACGTTGAGGAGAAGCTCAGATTTTTTAAGACAATAAAAATGATTGGATTTTGGGTGGGAAAACTTTGAGCTGAGAAAAGCATAACGCTGGGACTGGCAGGGAGAGGGAGCATAGTCGTGGGTATCTCCTGCCCTTCTTCTGTGACAGAAATTGCTTGTATTGTGGAAAAAGTGGCTGGGAAGGGAGAAGTGGGAGAAGTTAAAAGCAGGCTTTTAACCTGCATCACTGATGATCAGGAGATCTGAATCATGTTTGCCTGGCTTCATCTCATGGTGCGAGTATGGAGAAGTTACCCATCCTTCCCATACTTCAGGGCAATGGACAATACTTCCTTCCCCTGACCTCAGGGTCAGGCTTAAGTCCTTCAGAGCTACAGAATTCCTTAAGAGAGAGACCCAAAGAGCTGTAATCACAGGCATCCTGTAGAAAGGTTTTCCTACTTTCGCTAATGTTTTTTTGACCCTTTCTTAAGTGGTAGCTTGTTCTAGGGAGGAGTGCATTTTTGACCAAGCAGCACACTCTCAATTTACATTTCACTGTAATTAACCTGGCTTCCAAGCCAGTTGGGCAGCCAGGGTGAGCCTAGGACCTTTAATTTATTGAGGAAGAAACATGGTTTCTAATGGGCCACTGGAATTTTTCTTCAAGTGGGACTGAGTCCTGGTTTGTTTAGTTAAACTTCAGATTTGAATGTTGCTGGTGGAGACCACAGTATCAGAAGGAAATGGTTGCCTCTGCTTGTTTCCCATGACCTATTACTTCAGCCTCCAAGGGGATGCATCTGGGGACTGCTCTGTTTATCTAGCTGACTACTGCTTCAGTGGGAATTTTGACACAGGAGGAGAGCCTGGCCAGCGGAGGGGAGGGGGATGGGGAGCGCTCCAGGCTGGCAGCTCCTGTAGGAGAAAGGAAATGTTTTGCCTTATGAAATCCAAAGATTAAAGCCTTTGGTCACTCTCTCCTCAGCAGTCGTCCTTCTCTTGGCTTAAGTGTGTTAGTACAGAGCTCGTTGTCGGCGTGGGGCAGAGGTGGTTTTCTCCAGCCTTGCTTGATCTCCTGCTCCCTTCCCCCACTGTCACTTTTGTCTCAGATTAAATATTTTGAAAGGAAACAGATGGGGATGCTTTGAGCCCCAGCGGGCTAGAGTGCAGGATTCCTGAACCTGTATGGGTATTACTCAGCCTGGTGGTAACGTTTTACTGACCGGTTTATTTTCTTTTTGATTTGAACAAAAGAGGCCTGACTGCTCCTGATTTGTGAGAGGTAAATAAAAAGCGGTTTGTTGTCTGCACTGCCATTTCTCAGCAATCGTCAGGAAGGAAAGAGATGGTCACGCCACTAATGATTTAAAGTGTGTGACTAGCAGCTATACGCTGCCATTAAATAATACAAAAAAAAGTTCTTGGCTTGTAATAAGCACTTGGCTCCTCTTGCTTTTAGAGGAAGTGAGTAATCAAAGGGGAAAAACATGCCTATTAAAGTGACGCCCATTTTAAAGGCTACACTCGTGGACTGAATTGCAGCCTGCACCATCAGGGCTTGCTTCTTTTGGCTGTTGCTGTTGCAACATCTTCCCCCACACACAGTGTCGGGCATTCAGTCTTGTTTCCTTCCATCAGTGATGATGCTTGTGTCAGTCCTGTAAAGGAAGCCTTAAAACCTCTGGTATCCTGCAGGACAGAGAGAAACTTCCCATCACCTCCAACACAGGATTTCCCATGCAGTTCTGCTACCCTTACGCTGATCTGGTTCGCAGCTACGTGGAGTTTTGGCCACGCACATGGCATTTTTGTGGAGAGTGCCGAGTGCTCCACAGAGCTGCTGGGGAAGAGTTGTTACTATTCTAAGCAGTAGCAGCTGATACAAATTTAAAATTGCCTTAATAAAAAAACAGCACAGTTATTTTCCAGGCCTTGTTTCTACTGCATACACTGGCAGCACTTGCAGCAGTGCCGCTCCAAGCACACATGAAACAATAAGGATCTTTCTGATGCCTTCCAGACAAGTCAGAGCTATTTTGGGAGCTCTGGTACATGTTTGTAAACTCTCAGATCATTTTTGCCTCCTTAACACTTAGAAATATCTCCTTCCTGCCCTGCTTAAAAACAAGTGATGCTTCTTATTTTGATTTCCTAGAAATGAGCAGGGATTTTTTTCGCCTTCCAGGCTCTCCCCAGTCCTTTTGTAGAGACTTGGCTCGGAGCTCACCAGCTAATCAGATCTCTCTTGTTCACGACTGACTGTACTGCGGGCTGTAACATCCAGGGCTTTGTTCTTGCTCTTTGCCTGCCGTTCCCCAAGCGAGCTGTGGAGCGGACAGGAGGAAAGACTCTTGCTTTTCAACAGCCAGCCCCCGAGGTCCCGGAAGGGGATCACTCATAATGCTCCTACAGAGATGCCATCTGCTCTCCGAGAAGGAGCATGGCCAGGTCAAGAGGAAGGGTGAGGGGAAGGGGGGGGTGCAGGCAGAGGGTGAGAGGGGTGTTTAGACCTGCAGTTCCGCCCCTTGTCCCCTGCTTCCTGGGGAGGGGTCAGCCTGTGGAGCCTGCTTCTGATCACTGATGTTTTGCCAGGCTTGTAATTTCATGTTCGTTCTCACAGCACAAAAAATGTAATTGCGCAGTCCCTCCCACACGGCACTCATCATCGCCTACCAGGGCTGACTCGTTTCCTGTTACATACTTGCTTCAGCACTTCGTTTTTACCTTTGGTGGCTTTCCCTTTCCAGCCCCAGGAGCAATTTGCTGTTGCACTATGTTCTCTGGTCAGTAACCCAAGAGTTCCCATGGGTTTGGGGTCTTAGAGCTTGGGGTGTTGCGTTCGGTTTGGTTTTAAGGTACGAGAGGTAGCAGCTTTGTAGCATTTCTGGAAACAGGATCATTATTAAGCTGGCAGTGGCTCTGGGGCGTGAATTTCAGAGGTTTCTGCTTTGTCGAGATTTAGGTCGGAAAAAAAACAAAGCTCTGAGGGATTTTCGCTTGCCTCAGAAGAAACCATGCTGAGAGTTGTATGTCAGGGTCATTCAATTACCCCTGCCCCCTCCGCTCCTTCTCATCATGCAACCTGCTTATAGCCGACGAAGAATTAAAGCAGGGCCACGGATTGGTTTTTCCCAAGGAATCCTCTGGGAGATAACCTGTGTGAATGCCTGGGCAGAGATGGGCAGAGATCCCAAGAACAGGGCTGAGCCTCACAAAAATCCTCAGAGGTAGGAGGCAGGGCCAGCTGCCCTAACAGTAAATTGTACGAGCAGCTTTGGCTTGATGTGGTTGCAAGTAGTACAGAAACCCAAAAAGGGCTTTCCCGGGCTGAAATGTTTCAAAAAAAGGACAGAGATAAAAGCTGCAGATTAGTACCTTGCTTTGGGGCCAAGACAGGCAATCGTGACCTAATGACTGCGGTGCGCGGTTGGTTTGCACACGTGGAGTTACTGACCTGCAAGTTTGTATTAAAATGGGTTCCAGGGAAAAAAAAAAGAAATCCCCCCCACTGATGTAAAATCTGCCTTCGAAGTAGGAGATAGGCTGTCTTGTCAGCTGGGGTAATTTGGCTTATCAGATTTATTAACATGGTTGTCAGTAATATGCATTTTATCTGATGATCTGATGCTGTAATTTGTTTGCAGCACAAAGTCAGCTTGTTTAATAAGCTGCTGAGGCCTGGGCAGAGGGAGAGGGGGGGGGGTTTAATCGGCGTGTTGGGCAGAGAGTAAGCGTGGAGACTGTCTGTCGGTCAGGAGCCATGCACAGCTTCCGGCCCGTGCGAACGCTTCGTCTAGCAGTAGCAATTGGGAGGCTTCGGAGCGGTGCTCAACACCTTTGAGGATTTTTGTGTTTTCATAGAAGTGCACTGCCTGTGTCTCCAGTGCCAGACATTAGATGGGAGGCAGCACCCTGAGGGGATCCCTGTTAGACACACACGCACACACACACACACACACACCCACCCCTATTCACACAAGCTGTGTGTGATCTGTTTTTGTTATGGCAGTGCATGCATTGTACCTGCAGCTGTGCAGGTGGCCAGCCTGGTACATCCTCACTGGTCTCTGCTCTCCCCTTACTGATGGCTCTGCCATACTGGGTTGCAGGCTCTCTTGGACCATCTAGCCTCCAGCATGTGTTGCAGGGCCAGAAAACCATGAGGCAGGGCTCTGCTAGCGACCTCTCTGCCAACCTTGCCTTTCCCTCCTCCCCATCTATCACTTCAAACCAAAGTTCAGTGAATACTGCACAAAATGCAGAATGTGTGATTTTTGTATTAGTTGTTTTAGCCAGAGAATCACCCACAGCAGGGGCAACATAGAAACTTAATGAGTAGCTATCCTGTCGTCGGAAAATCCACAGCACAGACTGTTTGTCTTCTCCAGCAGCGCTCATCACAGTCCAATGGGGTTTGTACTGCTCTAGCTCTCAGGAAAAGGGATCTGTTGGAATTGTCCCCCCTTCTCACCTACTTACGTTGCTTCTCATCTTCCCGTGGTCCCTCGACACACCACATACTCAGAACCCAGTGCCACACCAGCAGGAGATGAGGAAGGCAAAAATACCGGGGGAGTTGGCCACAAAGGAGTCTGAAGAGATTTCTTTCCTCCAAGGATGAGTTGTAGGTGGCTGCTACATTTGGATCTGAGTATGAGGCACAAGGGAATTAGACCAGGTTTGGCTCAGCTTCTCAGAAAAACACAGCTGATAAAGAAAAAAAAAAATGCATTGAATAAAATGTGTGCAACACGCGAACAAGCAAACCCTCATGCTTGGCTATCTCACACACCACCGGCCAACATCCAAGCCTTCAGGCTGCTGGCCAGCCTGGAGCTGTTCGTTCAGCTGGCATGGTGTGTGTGTGCTATCTCAGCTGCACGTATGAGAGAACAGGGGGACATCAGCCCTCATATTCACGGCATGCCTGCGTAAGCCCATCTAAAGCCATGCACTGTAGGCCTAGGGAACCCGACCATGAGATATACGCAGCTTGCAGTTTTTCCAGGGATCAACGAGGGGTGTATAGCCCCAGGATCTGCCGGTGCCTGGGGGAGCCGGTCGCCAGCCCCACGTGGCTGCTGGTGCTGCTGAAGCAGGGCCAGCTTCCAGGACAGAGGCTCAAGTGATGGCAGGCTGCTGCTGCAGAGATCTCGGACATCACGGCCAAGGCGGTTTTTAGGAGAAGATGAAGTTCTGTAAATTTGGAGTCTTGTAAACTACGGTTGGCCCCATGAAGAAGTGTAAGTTAGGGAGATTGAGACCAAAGCCGAGCACCCAAATTTTAGCTCCTGCCTGCATATCAACTAATGAAAATACAGAAGAGGCAGACTTTTTTGAAAGTGAATAGACATCCAAAAATCCTCTGGCACCTTTGTAAATCTAACCACTGATGTGTTGATGCTTAACTAGACTTAAGTTCCTGACTTCAGGCATTAGGGATTTGAAACTTTGTCTTGCGTCTTTTAATTTAGCAGGACTTACTTGAGCAACTGCAATTTTCCCTAGAAAAACATATTTATTTCTGAGTAATATTCTCTCTTAGGATCACTCACATGTAAAGCAGGAAAAATTTTAGCACGCCTGATGTTTTACTAAGTAAGGAGATGAGAATTACCATGTTTACTTTGTTCTCTGAGTCAAGTCAGATTGCGGCATATAGCAGAAGATACGGGGCATCGAGCACTGGATGTGACAGCAGAACAGTACCAGCAGGGAACTGTAAACAGGGCCATAACTTCACTCCCTGAGAGTGATTTGTCCACATTGTTACACTTTCCACACTCCTCCTGAAAGCTAAGGGAACTTTTATGAGAGGGTGGTGAGAAGTCAAAGTCAGTCTGTTTCCAAATTCAAGAGTGTTTGTCACTAGGGATCAGCAACAAGCAATGCAACTCTTTTGCCTGTATGTTAATACAAGGCACCAGGGAAATGTCTGCATATTTTTTCATACATACTACAAGTTAATTATTACCACAAGACTTTGCTTTAAAGTCATACTGAAAATATTTTCCCTAAGAAAACAGTAAATGATTGGAAAAGCAAATAAATCAGTGTTTAAAGGCTTGTTATCTTACCATCCTTACCACAACTGGCTCCTGCAAGCTCTGATGATGGATGAGCACATTAGAACTGCACGTATTTAAGGCACTACAGGCTTTTCAGTGCCAGGAGCTTAAAGTATACTGTCAAGTTATAAATCACAGGCCAAAATTGTGCCTTGACATCATTGCAGTCCAAGCAACTCAAATGGCAGTATTAGTTTTAAGTCCTTGCATGTTTCTAATGAAATATTAAGTTTGTTTTTAATTTACGTTTTTACCATGTTTGTTTGTTTTGCATTTTGCTCAGCTTGAGCAGGCAAACTGGGAGGTACATTTCCAATAAATCTCACCTCTATTCATATGTGCTAACTGTGTTTGACTTGCAAATATCACAGGGAAATGTTAATTTAAAACATTTTGGAAGAAAGAATTTCTATTATATTGGGCTTATTGTTTTTTAAAACTTTTCTTCTTTTATAAAACTTCAAACTTCAATTAAAATGTCTTAGCCTTCTCTTGGGATGTGGGACAAACCACCCCTTCCCTGCTAAGTCTTTCCTTCTGCCCTACATGTTCCACCCGCCTGTCCTCTCTGACCGAACTCCATGGAGCTGTTTTTAACGCTTGCCTGCAGCTCTGTCCACCCACACGTGTTGCAGAACACAACAGTCACCTGCAAACTGGCACTTTGATTCTGTCTTTATTCTGATTAAGACTCATTTATTCTTTCATTAGGTGCAAAGTTTCCCATTAAATGGACTGCGCCAGAAGCAGCATTGTATGGAAGGTTCACAATAAAGTCGGATGTGTGGTCTTTTGGGATCCTACTGACAGAGCTGGTAACAAAAGGGAGAGTGCCATACCCAGGTAAGAAAACAGTTTGAGCCCTGCTTCACCTGGGGAAAGGAGTGGGAACGAGCCCATTTAAGCCATATGCTTAAAGTGGAATGTTTGTTTATTTTCACTGGACTCAAAGGAGGATGCTTATCATGCGTAAGTTCTGTGTATGCTTGAAAACGGTCCTGACTCCGAAAGCTGTTATGTGATGGTCATGATAAAAATGACAAGAGGACAGAAAATCCAACATATTCATTTCTAATTTTTTTAATTGTTCTCAATTCAATTAATACACTTTCTAGCCAAATAATGAAAGCAATGTAAAATTACTATACTGTGCAGAAAATAGCTCTCCGTAGTATTGCATTCACTTTAAGATACCAACAGTTAAACTCCCAGAGTGGCATTACTCTGTTCATTCTGTCAGTCTGGTTCTCTGCAAGGTTTGATGACTGTCTGAATGTCTGGTATTACCCAATCTCTTTTTTATAAACTCTTAAATTTCAATCCTTGCTTTCGAGATGGATGGAAAAGAAAGAAAATAATTCTGTAATGTGCAGGCCGGAGCTCATGGCAGGGTCACAGCGGAGCCAGATTCTCTGCATGGGGGAACCGGAGGGCCCATGGCTCTTTGTTGAAACCCTGCCAAGTATCCGATGGATTAAGATTTGTAGGAGGAGTGATTGGATCTGCCTATGCAGAAAGAGCTTTTCATTCCGTTGCCCCCCTGAAGATTGTAGGCATTCAGATGAAGAGGAAAGGGGTGAGGTGAAAGCAGTGCATTACATGGAAAAGAATTTAATCCCTTCATTTTCTTATCAGCACAGATACTAACAACAGGGCATCTAGCTGCAGCTTTATTCTTTTTATTAAAAAAAAAATACTCTAAATACTCACCAGTATGGCTGTGTGCACTGCAGCTGATTTAATGGCAAGTGGCCTAAAGCAGTTTCAATTTTCCTATCATCTGTGCCGTGATCAAGCAGTCAGATCCATACATCAGATTGCGCAGGCGAAGCATCGAGGTGGAGTTCAGTTTATCCTGTGGTATCTCACGCCACTTCAGAAGGCTGAACTCAGCAAAACTAAACTCCCAGAGTTTTACCAGGAATTTCAACTTTGCTAGCAACTAGCAGCCAGTAGCTGATATTTGGGAAGAGAATATGAGGACTGGAAGGCTTCTCGTGATCAGCAGTGAATTTTGGCGTGATTAACAGGGAGCAGCTTAGCAAAGCTGTGACTGTGACAACAGAATGAGGTAGCAGAAACCGAGATGACATGTTTCTGTGGGATGGATGAGTCCCTCTGCCCAGCATTTCCCCATGCTGTTAAAGAAAAGCGGGTGTTGCCACCACACGGAGTGGCAGTAGCTGGCACAAAGGTCTTCTTGCTGTGAGTATTACTGGCAGTGGTGTGAGACAGCCGTGATTTCCACAGGTTTATTGAGGGTTAAATGCAGACATGGCACGGAGTGCAAAGGTCAAAGACAGAAAGAAGATGTGTAAGACTCAGCTGATATGGTGCTGCTCCCAGAGGGTGGGCAACGCCCCTCGCTGGGCTGCAGGAAGAGGAAATTCCTAGTCACTACCAGCAGAGTGGGTGCACAAGGGCTCTCACCAGCCAGGGCAGAGTTAAGGTGAATTTTATACCCTGAGCTCCACAGTGGTGGGGCAGAGATGCTTAGTGACTACGTGTGTGAGCACAGACACGCGCACACACACAGGAAAAATACTATTCCAGGCAAAAGCGAGCGTCTAAGCCCCATGTTAACTCACAAGTTTGTAACTGAACACAGTATTGGCCATGGCAGCAGAGGATGTCTGCACTTCCCAAGTGCTCCTTTCCCTCCCTGAAGGAGAAAGAGGCCACTGGATGTGCGTTTAAGTGCTTGCAATATATAATTTCTTGTAGGACCCATGACAGAAATCTCAGGCATGGTCTGTGTCCTGAAAATGTGGACAGTTTTATTATGTGGCAGTTTGAGCACATCAAAGACAACTAGCAGCGTCTCTCCTCTTTCAGCAGCGTCCTCCCCCTTCATCCCTCACTACATAAAGCCCTCACACACTGAAAGTCCTTCTGGCTCACTCTCCCCCACCCACACTAGGAAGACATCAAGTAGCTGGAAGCAACTTTTTTGTGTGTGTTACATATCACAGAGTCAGCAGCTTTGTGGATGGTCATGTACTGCCTCGGTTACACACTGCCCGAGCTCTACGCCAGGGCCCTTCCTCCCCACCGGGACTCCCACCCTGCTCAGCCAGGAGGTCTTAACCATTCCCATGGTCACCATCACTCCCCTCTCTGTCAGTTTTACCTGAGGGCAGCCTCTATTTTAAATTTGAATTTCCAAAGTCTTTAGCGATTTCAATTCAGTCTCATTCCCCAGACGCTAACTAGGAAAGCTTTTATAGGCTGAGGCAACGGTGGAGGGGAACTGGGGCCTTCTCAGAAGGGTCTGTCTTTGCATGTGGGTTGAAAAGAGGACTCAGACTTCCCAGGGTGACAAAGGCCTCCTGAGCTCCTCAGAAAAGACTCTATTTTCTCCTGACATAGAAAGGATCATCCATCTCCTGCTTCATGCTGGGGAGAGGAAGGACCTCCTGGAAGGATAAAGCTTCATGAATTCATGTCCCTGTCTGGGGCAGGGAGTAGGGTTCAGATGCACCCACAGGGCTTTTTCTGCCATTGCAGCATGGCTTGCGTGAGGAGGAAAAGATGGGAGTTCAACCACCCTGAGAGGCAAGACTCAGCCCTCCTCACTCAAGTAGACAACTTATAGGTGAGAGAATGCAGTTTGTAGGCACTGCCAACCACTTTGGCACCCAAGGCATGTGGATTTGGAAGCTCTGGAAAGGGTCAGCCTTGAAACAAAGAGGGTCATGGAGCTGTCACTCTGCTGTAATACCCAGTTTCTGAAATAGTTGTGGGCATGGTGTCCTGATGTTCCTGCTTACAGCTTGTAGCAGGCTGGGGGGAGGCCCTCAGACAAAGCAATTGCTCTCTTGCTTGACAAGATCTTAGTGCCTGGAGAGATTATTTATAGCACACACCCCAGTCCTGTGGTGGAAGCCATGCCCACAGGGCACTGTACCTCATGCCTTGGAGAACCAGGCATTGTTTTAAGCTTGTGTGGGAGGGAGAAGCATAACGAGGAGGACAGAAGGAGAAGGCAGGCAGTATATAGGAGAGGAACAGACTGTGGAACAGGACTTGGCATTCATTGTCCCCCAGATTTCAACCACCTCCTGTCCTGATGCCCCATTTTGGAAGAAAGGTTGCAGCAGTGATGGGATGTGTGAGCAGTAAAGATTTTGCTGGCAGAGATGAAGATCGGACTAGAGTTCATAATCAAGCCTTGCCCCAGACCTTGTAGCTCCCACAAGCAAGACTGACTTTTTGACAGGTGTCCTCATCTTCATCCTTCAACCAAGCCTGTTTCTCTGTCAATGGGCATAATGGACTGTTCTGATAACTAATTTATTAGTGCTTTTCCTAGCCTTCCCTAATGCTTTCCCATTCTTTTCACAAGGCAGCAGATTGAAATAAGCGACTTTCACAGTCTTTCTGGGCATTGAGGTTCTATTTCTATTACTTCCCCACTATTAGAGTGGGGAAGTAAAAACTAGATATGGGCAGAAGAGGAGCCAAGTTTAGAAAACAGTCTGCTTAGTCAACCTTTTTCAGTGTCTGTTTCTTTCCCCTTTCACAAATTTCCCTTGGATCTTAGTTTTGGGGTTTTTAATGGAGTTTAAGAGTAGGAGGCTGCATTTCTCTAGCAGTAGTCAGAGAATTTGAGGGTTTTTAACATGTTGCCTTTCGGATAGGCAAAAATCTCAGCTGTACTAAACAAGCACCTCTGAACTTGCCTCTTCTGCTTTCTGCTGCACGGGTCATATCAAGAGCATTTACATTTTATGTCTAGTGTGACAGTCACCACGATGCTATCCACATTGCTGCCTCCGGCCAGGCAGGCCTTTGAGCTTGGGCTCCAAGCAGCTCTGCAGTCCCTGGGGAGCTGTGTTCAGCCTCCTCATCCCTGGGGGAAGCTGGGCCACAAGTGCCAGGGAGCGCACGGTACGCTGCCCAAGGCTGGGGCCGAGTACACGTCAGTGAGCCCGCATATGTGTGTGTACTGTCATCATGGATGGTAGATAAGGAGTTGAGAGAGATGCGTACTCAGCACATAGCACAGATGAGCTCAGGTGGGTTTCTTTGTAAGCAGGAAAGCTCCACTCGCAAATGCTATAGCTCAAAGTTGCATCTCTTATACCAAGCAAATAATAACTTATTAAAAAAAAAAAAAAAAACCACACAACCCAACAGATATCGATAGCCTAGCTTTGTGCGCGTTTTGAGGATGAGGAGTTGCTGGGGGTTTTCAGGCCTTAATTTCTAAACGAAGTGGCATGACTTCCAGATTTTTAAAACTTGTTACTATTTTTGCACAGAAATAACTAGGTTCATATTGTACACAGTAAGAACAGCATTATGCTTCAAAGGTTGTCTTCCTTTAGGAGCAGCTTTCCTGTTCCCCTCAGTGCACTATCGTGCCTGCGTATGGAATAATCTTCCTGCCTAAGTCCCATATCCCATCCCTGTGCCCTCACCTCTGGCTTTTCTTTGGGGCTGTCCACAGAAGTTAGAAATTCTGCTTCTAGATCAAACTGAACAAAACCCAAAAATCAACCTGTCTCCATTGTACCTCTCTCTTTTGAGAGCATGCTCTGAGTGCCAACGTGATCCAGCCCCTCTGGAGGACTACACAGTTTTACCTTCTCAACTAAGGATAACAAGAGGAGAGCCAACATATCCACATCTGAGGAACCTTTGAACGCGAGCAGAGGCACAGCTCTGGCTTCTTGGAGAATCTGAAATACAGCATTTCTGGGGATGGACAGCAGCTGAGCTGTTCTTTTAGGACTCCTACTTTAAGCATTTGTGTCTGTATTAGTTCAATCATTGCTCTGAAAGCATGCAGTGGGTCTTGAAGGAGCATAATTCTCAGTCCAACAGAAGAAAGCAAGAATAAAGTGGCTTAAAACCATCACTGTTCTCACTGGACTTCACGTTGCCCAAAGTCATCTGTATAGCTTATTAGCTTTGGATGTGGGGATGCTGCCTAGTTACAGTAATGTCTCCTGTCTTCTGGAAGAGCAGCATTGCCCAGATCTGTGCTGTTTGCACATCTGCTGTGCTCCATCTAATCAAGCTCCTCAGAGCACTCCAAAGCACTTTCCAGTGTTTTCTTTAGCCACAACTGGAAACTTTACCATCCCCCTTTATGTCACAGTAACTCTTACTACTGTGGTTTCTCTAGGAAAAGTCAAGCAGCACTGCGTTTCTGTCCCCAGTCCATATGGGCAGTAGATTTTTATTGTATTGAGCATTAAAGTAGCCATATCCTGTGGCATCCTAAGATTATTGGAGGTTTCACTAATAAAGCTGGATGGTGGGAGGTTATTTCAGTTTTGGTCTTCTCAGGGTATAAAAAGCTAATGGAAAAGCCATCTTTTGGAAATTGGATGTTTCCTTCTTGGTCCAAATGGTAATTCTAGAAACATCATGAGCACAAACTGATTTTTCGAGCAGGCGAAATAGCTGTAGTCTACAGAAGAATATTGCTGAGTATTTTATTCCACAGATTTAAGGATTTTAGGATAGACTTTTAAGGGGTCTAGAAGCGTACTGCAAGCAGAATTTCATTTATTATTTACTAAAAGAGTTGAAACTCTCGGGTATTCATTAGGAGAGAGAAGTTGTACAGACTGCTCAAATATTCTCTCTGTGGTGTTGCAAGTGCAGATGGAACAGGCTCCTGCTATCAAAAGAGAAACACTAAAATTTGTAGGATAAGATAAGCGAATCTAGATAATAGGTTTGTAAACATAAATAGGCCGTTTAAGAGGTAGAAAGTATACCTGAAACACTGCTATTTTTATAAGCCTGACTAATAGTCCAATCGATTTTGAAAAAAATGTATTTGAAACTCCTTTTTTAAATTAGCAGCACACATCAAAACCGATAGAATTTCTTTGGCAAATCCTAGGTGCTGCAGCCCTTGCTGGTTGTATGCATTCCAGTAAGGAACATGAGGATTACTTGGTTTAGTTTCATATCTGGGTTTTACTGGGAGGGAGGGGAAAGTAGAAAGGAAAAGGAGGGCATTTTCCTGGATTATACTGTGATGACAAAACCTGGCTTGACTGATTTTCCAGAGACAAAAAATGACTGATTTCAGACAGCAATGTCTCTTTTATGTTCTTTTTTCTATCTTTTTTTTTAAAAAAAGGGGCGTGAAGAGCTGTTTATGTTTTTCCACCCCCCTCTCTCTCCTCAGGGTTTTTCTTCCAGCATACAGTTCGTTATCAAGTTTCAGAGTGTGCTTTGCAGCATTGAGTAATGCACTGGAAAAAAATACCAAACATGTATTTGATATCTTAGAATAACAAATCAGTTGGGAAGGAGCTTTTCTGCTGCTGTTGCTTCCACCCATGTTGTACTTAAAGGGGTACTGCCAAAATAAAAACAAAGAATGCAGTTTGTTTGTGGTTTAGGTATATACAATAGATGAGTTACTGGTAACACTTATTTTCATGGCCTTTAACATGTAAGGGAAGCAAAGCACAGCAGAAGTTCCTACTCCAAAACATGAGGTAATTCAGCTGATTCAAAGGCAAGGATATGAAAAAACGGTGCAGATCTTTGTTCAAAGCACAAATTAAAAAAAATAATATTGAGAACACAACACAAGCAAAACGCCCATTTTCTTCTTGTAGCATCTTGAAGGCCAGAAGGTTTGGGTTGATGCTGCCTTTGGGTTGGTGATGACTAACAGACCACTAGCGCTGTTTTGTAATTTAATATAAAAGTAAAATATGTTTGAAAATGTTCTTGTTGGATAATGAGGAACACCCAAACGTTTGTTCAGTGTGTGGCAAGCTTTTCTGGTTTGTGTGAGCCTGTGTGACCTAACAACATCAGTTTGGAGTCAATAATACAGGAGAACCTTAACCCTGTGCAGAATCTGATGTCTGCAGAGGACCGTTACTACTCTGTTTTCATCATTCTGTGGAGTTCGTAACCAGGGACCACTTTAGGTGCCGTACAAAGTCCTACTCATAAGCATCTAACACCAAAAATACAGTGGGTGGATGCAGGCGATAAACACAAGAAACCAGTGCTAAAGTCTTGGTCTGCAGGTTAGGAAATACTGTAAATCTAACCTTTCTTTTTGCAACTATCACTGCTGAAGGGAATGGCAAGGAGAGGTTTGTAGGAGGATGAGGCGGTTTTCTAGGGGGGTTCCTCCATGCACAACAGGCAGCACAAGAAACAGCACATCAGCGCTTGTTTGAAAATTGAAGGTGCTGCATTAAGCTAGCCAGAACTGTGAATTGACCAGGACATGGCCAAATGAGACGCTAAATGCTAGTGGGGCGGCCTGTGAGAGGCTTTGAAAGTGAAGACAGGCAGCTGGTATTTTACCTAGTAAGCAACAAGGAGCAAGTGGCAAGACCATGCAAGGGGTCATTACAGTAACAGGCTAGGAAAATGATCCTTGCATAGACACTGCAAATGGATATCAGCGGGAGAAAATTACCCCGTCAAGATAAGAGGAGAAGGTGTTTTGTAATCCTAACATGAGTTGAGAATCTAGATGTGGATGGTCAGGAAAGGACGTATTTTGCAGATGCTTCTTTCAAAACATCTTTAAGAATTAAACAGAGCCAGGACGTAAGGACACAGAGTAAAGACCAAATCCAAGGATACAGCTAAGTTACCAGCCTAAATGCTATGCAGTGTAAGGATATTATTCCCACTAGTCAAGGTGTAGAGTAGACAAATGAGTCTGTATTGAAGAAGGTGGTTGAATTATTTCTCACAAATAAGTTTACCAAAAATACGAGGTAGAGGCGATCCCCTGGGTCCTGAAGGTGGGACAAGAAAATTCTTCAAGAGGACACCCTGCAAGAACAGAGTCAGGAGACCCAGGGAAGGATGGTGTCATGGAAGCCAGGCGGAGGATAAGCTAACAGAAAGAGCAACATCAAGGTGCCGGTTTCTAGATTTGGTCATGGAAGAACATAAGCGTCCCTACTGGTTCTCCTGCAGAGCTGCTTGGCAGGACACGCTAAGTCAGGGGAGTGAAGCCTGCAGCTATTTCTCAGCAGAGGACTGGGGCAGGGCTTGCCAAATGGCAAGCCACAAAGCTTGCAGTCAGTGTGCATGCTTTCTCTGAAACACTTCTGCATGCCTGCGGTGCCAGTCTTACCTTTGGTACTGTTAAAAAGCCAAAGGAATTACTGGAAGAGATATTTAAACTAAAGTTGAGGTTGACTGCAATTAATGTATGGTGAAAAGCACTTCAGCAGAGGAATCAAGGGTTGAAGGGCTTGCATAGAAAAGACAAGGCAGCAAAGGGCCTGGCTTGCCTCTTAGGGACAAGCATGATGGTAATATAACTTTATACCTTTATTGAGAGCGCGCTATGGTTCTGCAGTGGAGCTGTTTTGCTTGGCATTTGACTTGTCTTCTGAGCAACATTGTTCTCTTCTGGGTTGGGATGGAACAGTGGAAGCCTCTGAACTGGCGTTGAAGGTAACGCTGCTGGACACCCCTGGTAGCCCAAAGTAGCAGAGTTTGTCCTGAAGTCTCTGCAGCGTGACCTCACAGAGCACTTCAAGAAAGGCCCACGCTCAGTGTGAGGGTTTCAAAAATTCATCTTAATTTCTAGAATTTTGAATAGTATTTGTTGTAATGCGTTTCTTTTCTTTAACCACTTCACATAATATATTTCAAGGCTACTGTTGTTGGAGAGGGAAAGCACCAAATCCTGCTCATTGTGAGTAAGCCAAGAGGGAGCTCATCACTGGATCCTAAAACCCTCTACTGAGAAAGAAAGTAACCCAGGGTGCCTTGCAGCAGATGAAGAGCTGAAACAGGACATCGGGGTGGTTTTGTTTCGCTTGTCTGAACCAAAAGAAATTAGTATGATCGAGAAAACCATATGTATTGTAGATATAGTTAGACTCGGGTTAATTTTCCTGTAATTTAACAGTGTGGATTTGTCTGCCCTTTACAGGCATGAATAACCGTGAAGTCTTGGAGCAAGTAGAACGTGGTTATCGGATGCCATGTCCTCAGGACTGTCCCATCTCCTTGCACGAGCTTATGATCCACTGCTGGAAAAAAGACCCAGAGGAGCGTCCAACTTTCGAATATTTGCAGGGTTTCCTTGAAGACTACTTCACTGCAACAGAACCCCAGTACCAGCCTGGCGACAACCTGTAAATCCCTCGTCTCCAGACACTGTCATGAATTACCAGGTGTTTCTCAGCCCTGCCCCACCTGTCCTTCAGCTTCCAACTCCGTGATCGGCTTCTCCAGAGTGCAGCATCTTCCAGCACCGCCGTGCACAGGAGGGGCTGAAGCTGGGAACTTCCGCAGCCCTTGCCTACGACCACTTGTCCTAATAATCTGAATGTCCTGGATGAAAAGGAGAAAAACACTTGTTCTTTCTTAATCAAAGACTCCAAAACTGCATTGTATTGATGTTCTGTAAACTTCGAAACCTCTGTTCATTGTAAATAGTAACTCGGTGCCAATAACTGATCCTAGTGCTTTCCTTTTTTTAAAACGCAAAACCTATGTGATTTTAACTAGTCTTCTCCTGATTCAACTAAAAGTATTATTTTCCAGAAGTGGCCTCTTTGTCTAAAACATTTTTTTTCATGTTTTAACAAATAAAAGAAAAATCGGGACAGGTGTTTGGTTTTTTGCTTTTTTATATATAAAATATATATAATATATATACATACCTGTACATACAGTATATGGGTGCTATTGCAGAGGAAACTCATTTGGAATTGAATGAATCCTGCTGCAGCAGTACCCAGAAAGTGATAATTTTACTGCAGACATGAAAACACTGGTGGGATTCTGAAAGCCAGTGGTCTAATTTTTGGCTTTTGCCAAGCATGATTTTTTTAAATTGGATTGCACTTTTTGTTTATGATTATGTACCTGTAGATGGTTGTAACTTTGCTCTTTCAGGAATCATGTGCTGTATTTACAGTAATGTTTCCAATGTTTGACAAGTGTGTGATGATTTGTTCTTGAAATTAAAACGGAACATATTTAAAGCAAGAAAACTACACCATCACCGTTTGAACTGGAAAATTGAAACTGCAAGGACTTCTTGTATCAAAACATGTATACCGAAATGTTTCGAAAAGATTTATTAAACAGTGTAACCACATTCGGATGGTCTTAAAATCATAGCATTTTAGCCATGTCCACCTGCTAAACTGTTGGTCATGCAACTAGGATTTTTCTGTTTTATGTGTAACATTTTTCCATTGTAAAATAAGTGTGTTAAATGTCCTGTACTGCTAATGAAATTACTTTCTCTATGTCTGCAAGTTCTCCAGTGGAATTACTATGCACTTCTTTACATTTCATGGGGGATGCACAGAACAAAGTATTACCTTTTCAGTTGTCTGTACCAGCCTTGAATTACTTACGTTTAACCAAAAAAAAATTCCTTTCTATTTCTATTGAGTTTTTAATACTGAGTTGCAAATTTTAAAGTCTTAATTACATTTTGTTATGGTTTATTTGCAAGTTTACATTTTAAAACTGTTTAACTTTCTTAATTTAGTAATTAAAAAAAGAGCATTTTACATTTGGATAGTTGTTCTTTTGTTTAAACTGTGGAGATAATGGTGGAGATGAGATAAAAACTTTTCAAGAAGGGGTGTCATGCCATTTGGGGCATCATATTTCATAGGAGTATGCAGACCAGTTACCTATGGGACATCATTTTCCAAATTATGAAGTCAATATGTTTTTAAACAGCTGGAGTTCAACTGTAAGGAAGATGACTGAATGCATAGCTAGTCCCTCATTTCTCTGCTCTACAAGCAGTTTATTCTTTGATAGTTCTGTTGCATTTAACGTGAATACTTTTACATTTGCAAGTGTTGCAGGAAAAAAATTTCTATGCCTTGTATTACTGTTATTGCTTTAAAATATTGCAGCCAAGTAAGACTTCCTGACAGTTGAAACTTTTTCTTAATTATTTAATATTTAGATTGTGAATTCATATTCTGAGTATTCACACATTTTCTAAAGGGAACCTTTTTCCATTCCTGAAAACTAACCCAATAATGAATTGAGATTCAGAGAACAAATTATCATTGTTGTTTTAATATTTTCTATACAAAACATTGATTGAAAATCCTCCCGCAAAGGAAGGTTCCACACTTAGCCTTTCTTGAAGTGTGAATTTATATGGCAATGATGTTGCTTGTTACCAGATTTCCATGATAAATTGGTTCACGTTTTACATGTAGAGTCTATAAGTAATGTTATGTACCTGATATATTCAATGTTGCTGTACCCGTAGCTGTGGAGTACTGAAGAGGCCATAATTCTTGTTGGACTTTTAGCTTCCTCTTAGTACTGACAAAGCAAGTCGTGGTCCTCTTTTTCCCACAGCTACCCCCCCTGCCTTAAAACGTCATCCACTGAACTGAGGACTCCGTAGTAACTCAGCAGGCTGGCGAAGCCAAAATGTCACGTACTCAGCCCAGTGCTCGGTGGCAAAGCATGGCCATTCTGCCAAGTTCCTTAGCAGCCTTTGCTATGCCACAAACTTAAGTGCAGTGTCCATCTGTAATACGGGAGGAACCTAAAACATTAGTTTTGCCTATGTTTCTCGATGGAAGTAAGACTCAGATGGGGCGTTGTCGGGGTTTTATGGCCTTTACTTCTGATTCTTGGGTTTGTTGTTTCTTGTATCGCATTCGGTCTATGAGTACCACGTTGGTCTCTGCCGCATCTCTGCCTGCAGCTGGCTTGTGTGCAGACTGGTGCCGCTGTTGAGTGGCAAATCCAGACCATTTCTCATCGGTAGCTCTTCTGCTTCTTTTTCTTAATGTTGGGAGTTTTGTTGTTTGGGTTTTTTAATCTCTCAAATAAAAACATTAGCAAAAATTTAAACAAGGTTGTTAGCATTTTTGCTATAAATTAATAAAAACCTTTTCTTAAGCACGGTGTATACACCACAAATAGCTGTGTGGTGACTGTAAAAGTTGAATTATCAGATTAGAAATCTCCTGTTCCCTCCAATAGTTTTTTTTAACGTAAGGCTAAATAAATCCTATCCAGGTAAAAACAATAGGCCAAATGCTCCCCCCCACGAGCACACCTGGCTCCCAACCGATCCTTGGTGTGGTGGCGAAGTTCCGGAGAAGGTGACCTACCAGCAGCTGAAAGGACTCTGTGGGGTGACCCAGGCATCTCTAGGCCAAGCTTAATCCAATACCAGTCCCAGGAAAAATGACAGGCAGAAATGCAACACTGCCGCGAAAGGGACGGTTAGTACGATTAATGCCTGTTAACATATTTCTATGAGAAGGAAATGGCGTGAGACTTGGTGGGTCTTCAGAAACATCCAAAGTTTGTCAAAGGCACTAACGTGATATTCCTTGGCTTCTGCAAACAGCGTTCAACTTAGTTCTATCTGATGTTCCGGATTTGATTTAATTACCACTGTAGAAAAGCAAAGTAAATACAAAGCAGAAAAGTGATTAACTGCTAAAATTACAATAATCATAAATGGAAAAATCTGTCTCCAGTGCGAGCGTTTCTCCTGAAGCCTCTAGACTGGAAAGGACTACCTGCAGACCGAGAAGACAGATTGCTAAATGTAGTTGACCTTGCCACACAACTTCAAGGTGAGTGGGAAGTTGCTCAAATTTATTTTAATACGCACCGTCCTTTTCTCAAATGCTGCAATAAAAATGCAGTACACTAATGAATGCTACCACATTCTACCCGAGGGGTTTAAGGGCCTCACATGAGGCTGAGCCGAAGCATGCAAGAGCTATTAGGAGATATACAGTAGCTCCTCTTCTAATGTGTAGACAATATTCATTCATCAAAGAAGGCTTTTCCTGTCTAATGGGAAATTACCACCAGTAGTGCAGACAAAAGGATATTTATTTTCTCCAGTCGTGTCAGTTTGGGGGTCTGTCTGTCTTTCAAGAATAATTGAAGTCTGTTTGTAGCTCAGAAATCTCATTGTGTTCTGCAATCTCAGTAAGCAGTGATTATAATTTCCTGTGACTCACACACAGGGAAATGTTATCACTGAAGGGGCTCCTGTCAATTGGGCCAGCATTCCCTGCCATCTTAACTGAAGAAGGGGGCACTTCAATTTTGGATTTGCCTGTGCAGACCAAACCAGAACCCGTGTCCTTTCAGCAGAAAAGGGAAGAAAAGTGAAAGAGGTCCCTTGCCAAGATGCCACTGGTGTAGGGTGTCCGCCTCTCCTTCCCAGCGCTTTTGAATTTGTCAGGAGAACTTCTGACAGCTAAAACCAGGTTACTGAGCTTCATTTTGAATGTTAGAGGGGAAATGCTAGCTTCACCTAAGTCTGTGAGATATTTTCTGTTGCCTTTTAATACAGCCAGTGTTCTTATGTGTGTGTGTGTCTATATATCTCAAAATGCAATTTGCACACAAAAACATCTATAGCTACACAAACATCAATCCATCTCCTTGTATTCCTCCCTTGCAGCTGAATGCTTAACAAAAATGTAAGACCGGGATGTGAGTAGATTAGAGGACAGAATGGTGCTGGCAACAAAAGAGCTTCTCTTTTTTTTTTTTTCCTTTTTTTATTTTTTCCTGGCTCCCACTACTTGATCAGTTATAATCCCTATTCCCAGGCCAGGAGAGGGGTGGTAGCAGCACGCGTTGCTGCCGCAGCCCGGTGATGCTGTGGGTCTCTAGCTACTGCAAAGAGCAACCTGCAGCTGATTTCAAAGTCGGGGAGGGAAGACATTTCTCCCGAGGGCTTGGATGCAGTTTGGGGCCTGCGGTGTGATCATGCAAGAGGGCCGAAAGGGGAGAAGAGTGCCCTCCCAGGAAAAACAGGTCATTAGCTGCTAGGCTGTGCATCACGCGTAGAGGGAGATCCAAAGGTTGCAGCACCAGCTGTGCTCGCAGCACCTGTGTTTCGCTGTGGCCAGGGATTTAGGTGATCAGATTAGAGCAGGCCGGTGAGCCTCAACTGCAGTTTCTGTTACCAAGGGTAAATATCTTCCCTGTTATGGGTGGGGATAAATAGCGTATATTCAAGATGGGCAAAAAAATCCCAGGACTGGTGTGCCTGTGACTGAAAGGCAAGTGTTGCATCCGCCCGACCAGGCCAGATGGGAGTTTGATTGTTCAGCTCATTGTTGGGAATAACTCAGCATTAGGCTCTGTGAATAGCTAAAAGGGCAAAGAGCAAAGCAATGAGATTATCTCCTTCTTCTACAGCCGGGCTAGAGCTTGCCGAGGGCTCTGGTTTGCTTTTTTGTGCATCAGCATTTTTTGCCGAGCCCCCGCACCCAGAGTCTTGTGCAGTTTGCTCCGCTACTTATTGTCACAGCTTCACAAAAAAGCCCTGAGCCCTGTAATGGATGATTTTCATCTGGAAAAAGAAAAAAGAAAAAAGGATGCAGGGAAGCTTTCTGACCGTGTTGTAGCTTTACTCGCTGACCCTGGGGCTCACCCTCATGCCGGAGGCCCGCCCAAAAGCCTTGCCATCCCCTACGCTTTATTCACCGCCGCAGTTCAGGCTCTGGGCTGCCTTCCAGCCCCGCTACGCTGCTGGGTTTCCCCAGCTAGCAGTTGCTACTTGTACAGGAAAGGTCCCTGGTTGTTGGGAAAAGGGTGCGGTGGTGCCGGCTCACCCCTCCCGGCACTGTGCGGGGCCGGGGCCGTCCCTGCCGCTGGGCCGGGCTCCCGGAGGGGAGCGGCGAGGCAGAAGGGGCCTGCGGCTTCCCTGGAGACCCCTTTGCCTCCTGGAGCCACCGTTCTCCTGGCTGTCGGCAGCAGCTTGGGCATGACTGTGTGTAGCTGCAAATGGGTCTTGGGGTGACTTGGTGGGGGCTTTGTTGACACAGCCCACAGTCCTCAGCCCTGGTGACGACAGAGAAGCAGATGCTAACTCCTGCTCTCCTAAAAAAAGCAGCGGCAAAGAGCCAAATCAGGAACTGCTTTGCACTTAAAGACAGAGGACTAGGTATGTTTGATCATATGAGAGCTCAAGTGTTCCCTCAAATTCCCATGCCTCCCAAAAGCAGTGCGGCCGCCAGCTGAGCTTTGTATATGACCTCATATACATCCAGCGTATAAAACACATACCGCATACTGAACATTTGCATATGTTACACGTCTTTTGTTCCACTTGGGTGGCCTTCTCCTCCCCTTCCCCCTACCTCTCGCCCCATTACTCGCCCACGCAGTTCCCCTCATGTTATTCTAGACGTGTCATTTCTGAAGGACTACACATCCCGGCCCTGCGGAGAGTGGGGGCTCTGTTAATTGTCAAATGTTGAGTGGGTAACTATCAATGGATGACTAATTGGAAGCAAGGGGGAATAAAATAGGTATTACTTAGCTTCTGCTCTTAATTAAGAGGACGCATAATGCTGTGGGGAAAATCTTAACAAATGGCAGGAGGGTTTTTGTCATTATGCAAAGTTTAATTAGAAGCATTGCACAAGCTAACATCCAGGTACTGTTTTCTTTCCTTTCAGGTGTCTCTCCAGGGTGTGACTGAAAAATGCCAAAGCAAGAGCCTTAAAAAAAAATAAGTGGAAAATATTTCTGTAGGCATGTGCCTAGCAATCTAAACAGCAAGACGTGGAAGAAAGCCCCAGTTTCCCTCACAGTGCAAAAGCAGCAAGGGGCAAGTCGAAGGCAGAGAACTGGAGCGAGAGTGTCGTGTGCGTTATGCTGAGGCAGATGGGATTAAATGCTCGTTGCGATTTCTCCAGGTTAATTCACAGCACCAATGTTAAAAGTGGAGCAACGTGATGGTGCTTTATTTGAACAGTTAATCATGTGGAAGCAAAAACATTTATGATTTAGTTCTCTGAATATAAGGATGGAGTAGGAAATAAAAGAAGCGGCACTCGATATTGACATTATCTTCCTAATCAAAAAAGAAATATTACAACTCCTGAAGGACTAGGAACCACTTTTTATTAAAAAAGCTCCATGGTAGTTGCCTTGCCAATGAAAACACTCATCCTGCACTTGAATATTAATCTGTACTTTCTGTGACGGGCCCAATATGATGCATCACATTCTGCTTGTAAATAATGTACAGATGAGATACTAACTTTAAAGAGTTCAGAGTTTGATCCGGCTTTCGGTGAAGTCAGTAGGAAGACTTCAGAAATATAAAACAGGCCTTCAGAAAGCAATTAGGATGGCCTCAGTTTTGGGGACGGGGGAGGCTTTTGAAATGCTAAAATAAACTTGGATATCTGTTCTCTAAGTTTCCTAATCCAAAAACGAGTTAATTGATAGCAGTTTCTACAATTTTGTGGGAGGGTACTTAGGTTTGGGCTGGGCTGGACCCCATCTTTGCTTTGAAACCCTCGCAGCAGACACTGCTGTTAACACAATTAGCAGAGAGCTTTTTTTTTTCCTTTCTCTTTCTCAGGCTGCTAAGGAAGTACATAAAGCTCAAGTGAGAGAAACTGCTCCAAGTACCTGCTGGTTTCTGGAGTTTGGCAAGTTAAAGACGGGGCAGAGACTGGTCCTTTGGCAGCAGCTGCAGACACCGTTAGGTCCGTAGGTGTGATTTCTGGACCTGGAAGTGCTCACACAAGGGCCAGATTTCACAGCGTATTCCCCAGGCATCGTGTCCTTAGGAGCCAGGCTGCTCTGCGCTCCTTTCTTTGGGCCACAAATACCACTTCAAATGAAGATATGTACGTGTGGTCAGGATGGAAATGACCCCAGGAGACTGAATGCTGACTGAGGCAGCATTAATTTCCAGGGGCATTTCTAGGTGGCCAAGTAAAATATATATGGAGCTACTGGAGAGAGCCCAGCGAAGGGCCACAAAGATGATAAAAGGGCTGGAGCATCTGATGTATGAGGAAAGGCTGAGAGGGCTGGGACTGTTCAGCCTGGAGAAGAGAAGGCTCAGGGGGACCATATCAATATATAAAAATACCTGGAGGGAGGCTGCAAGGAGGACAGAGCCAGGCTCTTCTCAGTGGTGCCCAGTGACAGGACCAGAGGCAGCAGGCACAAATTGAAATGCATGAGGTTCTCTCTGAACATCAGGAAACACTTTTTTACTGTGAGGGTGACCAAGCCCTGGCACAGGTTGCCCAGGGAGGTTGTGGAGTCTCCATCCTTGGAGATATTCAAAAGCCATCTGGATGTGGTCCTGGGTAACCATCTCTAGGTGTCCCTGCTTGAGGGGGGGGTGGGCCAGATGACCTCCAGAGGTTCCCTTCCAGCCTCAACCATTCTGTGGTTGTGTGTGTGATTCTGTGGGAAAATGAACAGCCTGAGGCTTTGCAACTTCTTTGTCCAGCCGCGTCCCAGATGCTTCAAACGCATGCCGGCTCTCAGGCACCCCACCAGACAGGGACCCTGGCCAAGCTCTGCTGCGGCAGGCCGGGGTGGGCCCCAGCCACAACCACTCTCCTCTGGCCAGCTGGTAGCTGTCTACAGGGGAGGCAGGTGGCCACTGTTGTTTGCTGGGTGTTGCAGCCTGGTGTTCAGGGTCTGACCAGTGCAGAATGGAAGACTGTCCATAACCATTGTCAGCAAGGAAGGCCACTCCGCTGCGTGAAGGGAGAGGTGTTTGACGGCTGCTCAGCAGAGCCCTTTAGAAACAAACCCCACAAACACAGGTACTGATGCAATGTCCCCGTGGGAGACTGCCCGCCAAGTCCCCGTGCCCAGCCATGGCTGCCTGCAGTCCCTGGGGAGCTGGTCGATGCACTACAAACACTACACAAGTCCTTCGCATAAGCCCCAGGAAGGTCAGGCACTCCTCAGAGCAGCTCTCCCTCCCTGCTCCCAACCTGCCTACATTCACCAATGCCCTGATTTTGGCTCCTGTGTGGCCTTGGGCCCCCTCACCGCCCTTCTCCACCATGGCACACAGGCTGCAGCGGGGCCATCGCTGCTCCCGGGTGGGAGGCCGGAGGGGAGGCCGGCAAGCAGGGCAGCCACCAGAGACGGGTTTGGCACGACTCGGGGCTCATGCAGCCCTGCTGAAAATGCCAGCTGTCGGGGTGTTCATGGTCCAAAACAGCTGTGCAGCAGAGTCGCCATGCTTGAGTTCAAAAACAGAGGGATTAAACCTTGAGCTGACTCAAATGGCTGCGGTTGTAATGCAGCCTCTCTGGCCACAAGCATCGACTGCCCATCACATCCGAGTCTTGCTGGGACCTGCTGGCCTGGGCAGTCTGGGGGCAGCAAAGGACAACGCTGGCATGTCCCAAAAGGGAGGC
This sequence comes from Pygoscelis adeliae, assembly GCF_000699105.1. NCBI lineage: Eukaryota > Metazoa > Chordata > Aves > Sphenisciformes > Spheniscidae > Pygoscelis > Pygoscelis adeliae. Next base: position 1,794,749 of record NW_008825052.1, on the reverse strand, counting down.
TTGGTATCCTGCTGGCCTGTGCCTTGGTGGAGGAGGGAAGAAGGGAGGGAAGGAGAGGGTCATAGCTGTCAGCGGGATGGCAGGGCTGACATGGTGTTTCTCCACGGGGAAGGTAAACTCAGGCTGCGGGGCGTCACTGCACTGCTGCCGACACAATCCTATTTAGTGCTCGGCTTGGGGGCACGTGCTGCTCCCAGCTGCTTGAATTTTCCCTCCAGAAATGTGGGCAGTCATTCCCTGACAAGAGGAAATAAGTGCTTGGGTCATGGCTTCACCATGCAACTGCAAAGAGGGGCTGGCAAGTCAGCAGGGCCCATCCCGGGGGAGGAACGCCAGGCAGGCAGCTCCCTCCTCCGGCGCCATGCCATGGGAAGGGCGCAGGAAGGAGAAGTGGCGGCACTGCCCAAGCGAGGGCCTCGGGGGTGGTTTAGACATCCCTCTGTGCACAGGCTGGCCGATCAAGTGTTAAGGCAGCGTGTGGCGGCAGCCCATGGACGCCTGGAGGATGAAGAGCCGTGCACAAGTTGCAGCCAAGTCAGACTCCTCCTAGGGTTAAACTAAGAAAATGTAGGCTAAAGATCAGGAAGAGCTTCTTGGCAGGGAGATGCACTGAGGGGGGGGGGGGGGGAG
>NW_008825052.1:1786120-1794076 GCF_000699105.1 Pygoscelis adeliae | reverse complement strand
GCTGCTGTGGAGCCTGGCACTGTGCCGACAAAGCGGCTGGCGTGGTTTACCGGGGCTCTTCGAACCCCACCGCGCCGTCAGTGCCGGCATTACTCGGCTTTCAGAAGCTGTGCAAATATGTAAGAGTTTCAGCTTGTCGGAAAAGCGAGTTTCTGCTCCTTGGGGGTGTAGAGAGAAACTTGGAAGTGTCTAGAAGTCTAACCTAAAAAAAACAAGAAGACGAGAAACGCTTTTTTTGGTCATTATATAGTTCTTACACCCATCATGTGATTGTCCTCAGTAGTCTGAATCAGAGTTGGTTTAACATTTAGCATTGACAGTAAGTGGCCGAGGACTAAAAGCAAAGGATGCCTTTCCCAGCGAGGCACACCATTTAGGAATCACACCGGGTTTCCCCTACAGTTATTCATCTGCGGGGCTCACGCAGAGGCAGCCTGGCTTCCTACGAGAGAGGGAGCGAGCCACACGCAGGCATTTCGAGAGAGTTTTAAGCTTCAAAGTGTCACTCCCCCGCGGAGGCTCTCCCACCGCCGCCGCCGCGTTGTGCCGTGCCGTGCATGCCTCTTCCACTTCCTGCTGCAGAGCCAGTTCTGCCGCTTACCTGGGAGAGGCAGGGAGGGTGTCGTAAAAAGAGGGGGGAAAAAAAAAAAAAGCCCGGCCAGCCCGAGGAAGGAGACCCAGGCACGCCAAGAGAGCGACGGGGTGTGCAGGAGGCACGCCAGCCCTCTCGCTTTCCTCGGTCAGCTCAGCGCAAGCCTCCCTCACCCGCAAGGTAAGAAGTGATAGAGATGCTGCCTTTCTCGGTCCCTGTTTGTAATTAGCTGTTGACCCACTTCTGGCTCTCGGTGGGGGTTTTTTCCCTCAAATTGTTGCCTCGCTCCCTTTCCCCCCCTCCTCTCGTGTAATGATAGCCTGAGTTTCACAGATGGTTACAACATGTTTCAGCCATTTCACTGCAGTTTTGTTGTTTTTTTTTTAAATCAGGAGGGGTTTGGGGTAAACACTGGGAACGGACACGCCTGGTGTCGAAATGTTGTCCTGCCTATTTACATAGCTGCCTGGCAATGCCTGGCAGCCAGGCCTGATCCCGCTCCCGCCCTGCACGGCTGTGCAAGCTCACGGTGGCTTGTCGGCCAATGGCCCTCTCCTCTCCTCTCCTCTCCTCTCCTCTCCTCTCCTCTCCTCTCCCTGCAGCGCTGCTGAAGGCTGCGTAGGACAGATCCACAGACCTGGAGAGGGAGAGGTGGCTGGAAAGCATGAAGAAAACAGGATTATAGACCCCATTTGCACCATTCTCCCTGGCATTGGTATGGAAACAGTGGGAGCGAGCCAGTAGTATTTCTTTTTAATTAGAATAAAATCAGCCATATAAAACCTGTTCCCATTTCACGCAGTAACTGATTGTTTCAGGATGCAGGTTTTGTAGGACTAGCGTTGGCTGGCAATGAGAACAGCAGGTCTGGCTTACCGGTCCTTGAACACTGCCGGCAACCACCAGACTAGAAATTCCCATTTCCTGCAAGCCCTGGGTGGGTTCAAGGCCTGGCCTGGCCTCGTCCGTGCCATCTCGGGTGGGCGGCGATGCCCCACCGCCACCAGACGGGGCTGTGAGCCCCGCAGCGGGTGATGCCAAAGATGGCGGCGCGAGGGGCGCAGGCGGCAGGGCCGGTGCCCCGGCGAGCGCTCACCAATGCCGCCAGCTGCTGGCGAGCATCTGCCAATTGTGCTGCCGCCTGCCACGCCGCCAGCCCCTGAGGTCGGGCTTGCTCTTGCTGAGCACCGGCAATGTCTTGAAGCATGCTGTATTTTTTTTTTTGTTTATGGGGCTGGGTTTTCTTTTTGTCTTTCGAAGGCAGAAAACAAGGCATGTGCAATTATGGCGTTCGTGTCTGTCAGTGCCCTCCACCCCCAGCAGTGGCTTTTGAAGTTTGGCAGAGGGTACATGTCTGAAAGATATATACATTTCTGCACGTTTCATGAAAGCAAGTGAGCAAGGCTGTTCTCACGCCAGCTGAGGGAGACACGTCAGGTCCCCCAGGCTTCCCTGCACCCTCCCACCACCCACGCGCCCCGCAGCCCTCGCGCTGCAGAGCAGGGAGAGCGGTTAGGGACGAGGGATACATCAGCCCCGTGAAATGCTGGAGGTTTTCCCTTATTAGGAACCGGAGGTTCCAATGTAAGGCATGAAGCTATAGGAAAGCAGGCTGGGGATATTTACACCTCTCGGGGTGGTCCCCTGTCCAAACCCACTCAGCCAGCCCCAATTTTGTGCCAGGATTTTCAGATGTACCAGCACCGTGGGATATCCCGGTTTGGGGGTTATTCAGTGCCTATGGGAGTTTTATCAGCATCAGAAATGGGTGAGAAGTAATCTCTGGAAAACAAGCACATTTTTAAGGATACCTAAGATCATTGCAGATGTTTTCATATTTCACAAATATTAGAAAACTGGCAGGGAATGCCTATATGTGAGATGCCTGTTTGGATCCTGCTTGACGGTGTTGCATTTCTAGTTTCTTACTGCTTATTGCCTAGCATTCCTATTACATGCATATCGAAGTCTACGCTAAAGAGGCAAAAAATATCAGGTCTACGCTAGCCTTTGCACCATGGATTGCCCAGTGAAGCAACATTAGTGCTGCAAAAGGGAACGTGATGTTTGCCATGCAGGGAGGGTTAGAAGTATGTTCTCCTGTTCTCCTGATGTATGTAGACTTTCATGCCAAGGCTGCAGAAAATATGTAAGAGCAACCACATAGTCAGTGTGGAAGAGGAACATCATTGTTTTCATATTCTTTTTCTACTATTTCCAGAAGTCGTAAAAATAAACATTACCTGCCCTAGAGGGCTTAAAATCTGGGCTAGGAACATGACACATTGCCTTAGTCTTCGCTGTGGAGGGTAGCCAAGGGAGAGGGTAAGCGTCCGTGATGACAGCAGCCAAAATGCTTCATGGTGAAGTGTGAAACTCTGGAGCTTGGATTTCCTTGGCTGTGTTTATTTAGGTTGTAGACCCAAAACAGTTCCCACATTTGCACTTGCTCTTTCTAAAAGGATTTGTCTCTGGGGTTTTTTTGAGGAAAGTTGTGTCTAGTGTTTCTGTAGAGAAAGCTGCACTTAAGGCAAGTGTACTTACACACTTATGCTTATCTGATCCCATGGCTACAGCATTTGTTGCAATCTCAACGTGTGCATCCGCACAGCAGCTTGCAAATTCTGCATCCGCTTACTCCCATCCTGCAGATGGGTATCAGCAGCACCAGGGAGCTTAAAGGATTCAGCCAGTGTGCACAGAATTATTTGGAAATCAAGAAATTCCTGTCCATCCCCACCCCTTGTGATCTCAGCTTTGCCTTAATCTCTACCCGTGCCAGTTCAGAAATGTCATGACTGGTGAATAAAAAACCCTTCCCTTGTGTGTTGTGTGCCAAGGAAGGCAAGGTTTCTTTCTCATCCTAATATTTTCTTTTTTAACAATGTAGACAAATATAACTTTGATCAGAAGAGCAAAGATATTTCCCCCCTCTCCGGAAGTGACGGGGAGCGCAGCTATGCTTGCGTTGCAGTCTGTCTTCTGTTTCTTCATGACAGAAGTTTTCTAATCAAAAGCAGATAGATGGTTAGTCTGTGTTTTGGGTCAGTGCACCCTGACAAGTCTTCGTGCTGGGAAACAGATGAAATACCTGACAGATTTCACAATCAGCCGCAAGAAAACTGCACAGATGAGCCCGAGCCCAACACCCTTCCTCTCCCTGGCCAGCCCCTTGCCTCCGTCGGATGTTTTTTAGGGTAGTTTGGCCCTTGCTTCGAACTTGAGTGCTCAGGCTCATCTCTACCGACCTGCAGAAGAATTTGTTCCCCTTCATTTATGCTCTCCCTGCAGCTTCCCAGGAGCGGCCATCCCCAGCAGCGGCCAGCCGTGAGCAGGAGGGCTGGGCAGCCTCCCTCCTGGCTCCCTGGCAGGAGCAGTGGAAGAACCTCTCCAGGGGTGGGAAAGCCTCACAAGGGAGCTAGGATGGGGTTTCTTCCCAGGAGCTTGGGTCACTGAGCACCCACCTGGGAAGGTTATTTGCTGAATTAATGCACGTTACAGAACCGGGTGTATGAGCAGAGGAAGGAAAAGAAGGAGAAAGGGTGGTTTAAGGAGTTCCCTCAACATTTTTGAGAGAAGTCCAGGCCTGGCTACTCTGTCCCTTTAGGAAGGGCCTCTTCACTTTATTACAAGCAGGAATATATGCAACAGCTCCAGCTGGTTATCAGTAATCTCCTGCATAGTCATAGGTGCAGGGGGGATATTAAATTCTTGAAGCTTTCTGGCAATATGATCTGACTTGAAGCTGCAGTGTCTTTGGAAACGAGATTGGGCACGATCTATGCTCTCCAGCGGTCTCCGTGCCAGAAAAGGGATCAGGCTACATGTTTCTGAGGGTATTTCAATATGCTGAAGCATTCCTTTACCCTAATTCTTCAACATGGGAGACCTAAGCCAGTGATTTTTCTGTCCTATGCATAACTATACTCGCAGGATAAGCTAACTAGAAAAGTCAAAGGAAACCTAATGAAACTCTGCGGCACGAGGCAACATAAAATACCGGGATAATGGGCTCAGCGTTGGGTCTTTTTCCAAAAGCCGAGGATCTTCAGCAGAGCAGAAACAACGTCCTGAAGCACTGCTGTTGGAGAAGGATGTTTCTGAATCATCTGTAACATTTCCAGCAGCGTGGGGATTTCTCTCGGGAATTCCCATCCACATACCATTGCCAGCATTGCTCAAAAAGTGTTCAGCATGTCCTGGGGTTAATTTGTCCTCAGGGCCATCTCTACACACAGAGCTCTGCTGTTATAACAGCTTCTCTCTCCAATCAGAGCTACTGAGGGAGGAGGAGGATGAAGTCACTTTTCCTCCTTTTTAATGATGTGTCTGTTTTAACAGTAAAGCCCTCGGCCCCTCGGTGCCTCCTACCTCGGCTCTGTGGGAGGAGGGGCTGTGCGTGGGTATCAAAGCTCAGCTTTCGCTGCTCAGCTATCCTGCAGCAGGGTCTAAGCAAAATCATATTTTAAAAAACTAGAAGCTTTTGCAGGTAAAAATACAAGTGATGGAATCAGGTCTCTCTTCTGTCTGACCAATTATTTTTACTCAGATATTTGGAGCAATTTTCATAATGTTTAGCTCATGTTACACAGGAAGGAAATAAGGCTGTCATTTAAATATTAAGTTGATTTGAGAGATAAAGAGGCATTTATCCTTTCAGAGGGCTAAACTAATAGGAAAGACATTTTTAAACTATTCTGAAGTAAGCTATTTGAAGAGTTTGGTAGCTGATCATTTGCAATACAGCTTAATAAAGTCTTAATATCCCTCCTCCAAAGGCAGAGTAAATACACTAAATAACAAACTTGAAGAAAAGAAGTCTGAATTTTCTCTGCCCATGTTGTGCCTTTCATTAGGTTCACACAGTCTGTGCATGATCCATTTCACAGATAGCCAGATGTTAGCAATGGAATGAAAAAAAAAAAGACCAAAAGCTTTGGAGGTTGTAGCCTCCGAAGGAATTTAGTAACTTTTAAATCCCATCTGACACCCGATCCAAAACCTACTGAAGCCAATAGAGAGATTCCCATTTACTTCACTGAATTCTGGACTGACTGCTCCGTTTCTCCACAGAAATCTGTTCTTCTTGTCACGGTGCTAAACTAAAGGCTGTTGAATATAGAGGATCTGAATTCAAAGTGTTTCCTAACATTTTGATCTGACTACTTCAGAGACCATCAAAGAAACGTCTTAGTGTATGAGGCATTACAATTTTCTTTGTGAAAAACCATGTTTGGGTGTTTGCTAAGGATTATATCTAATGGGAGGGATGCTCAGACAACACATGTAGCTAAAGAGGTGAAGCTGTACCCCTGTACCCCACAGCTAAGCTTGGGCTTTGTGAACACCAGGTGAATTTTGCACAAGGAACCAGTTCACTGGAGATGCTCGGTGGGGGGGAGTAAGAGTTTGCAATGTGATTTGTGCTCCTTGAGTGCACGTCATTCAGCTTACAAGCAAATGGAGATACCCACAAGTCGAAGCATGTCTGAGCAGGCACTTTGAGGCCAGGTGATCCAAGGGTCAGGTTTACAAAGCTGTTGAGATGAGCGAAAGGCAGATGCCTCGCAGGGAGTTTGACACCTAACCTTCACAGGTGCTTCTCTGAGTCTGGCAGGGGACCACTCGGCAGCTTTACACCCTGATTCGTGTAAATCTGACTTTGCGCTGTACCGTCCTGGTGAGTCACCACCACAGGGCAGTCATCATTTAAACCGCCACCTGACCAAAGGTCCCAGGCAAAGGACGTTTTAAAGCCACCGCCGCACAGGAGAGCGCAGCGCAAGTCCCTGTCACGGTCCTGTGCTGATTATGAGAGCTTGAGGTTTTCCCTTTCCCATCACATCCGTTATGACTGTCAGAGAACCGTGACTCAGCGAGCAGGGCTGGCATTAGTGACGTGGCGTAGAGGAAAAAAAGGGATGCAAACCTCAGGGAGAGATGTGTGATGGTGGTGAGCTGCCCGTCAGGATTTCAAGCCTGGGTGCTTGTATGGGAAGGAGCTGGTTTGGCACCGACCCAGCGCTCTCACACAGGGGGATGCAGCTGTCAGAGCAGCAGCGTGTTCACTGTGTTGGTGCAACTAATAGCTGCTCCGAGGACTTGCCTGCATGGGCAAATTTACCAGCGTGATTATCCCACTGTAATTATCCCAGGATAACTCTCCCTGTGGACGTGCTTATTACAACATAGGATATGTATGAATATATGGTAAATCTTCTGCATAGATGGGTTTTAAGTTACACAGAGGAGGAATATTTACATTGCAGCCCAGCAGCAAAGCACAGTTTTTATCCTGCTTCTCAGCAAATGTTACACCCAGAATTTTCTATGCCAGAGGTACTTTCAGGGGAAAATACATGTCATTCGATCTGATCAGCATGAATGTAAAGCCTCACTCTTGCCTTGTAGCATGGGGCACATCATTTGCTTTTACAGAATCGCTGTGGGAGTCAGGGTAAAGGTTGGGACACTGCCTTATACCTCTCTGTGATCCTGTTCAACTGTTTTTAATACCGTGGTCATTTGAATATGTTCTTCACTTGACCTTTCTGTTCAAGCTACTGTGACTGAAGTTGGGAGAAGTCCTTGGATTGCTAAAAGCTCGTCAAACGTGTTGTGATTTTGACTGTCTTTACCAGGCTTTCAAGCCAGATTCTGTTGCCAAACATTGTCATTCCCGTTGCTTGAGTGCTTAGTCCATTCTTCTCTGAGAACTCTCCTACTTGGGACTTTAGCTTCTCCAATGTGATAGAAGGAAAATGGCTGGGGAAATGAGCACAGGGCTTGTTTCTCTATACACCACGGTAACAGATAAAATTTGCTGGGAGCAAGCTAATATGCACCCCTGTACAAGAGGATGAAGATGGCTGCACTTCCCGAAGCTCACTCAGCATTCACCCATCACTGCTGCTGTCGTTCTGAGTGAAGGTGGAGCAGAGGCATCCATCATCAGGGATCGCTTGACTGGACCAAATTTACTGACAGCACCTCCAAAAGAAAGTGACAGTTTTGATGTTTGGGCCCAAGCCCATTCTGAAGGGAGAGAAAAAAAATCCAAACAGTAACTGAAGTCTCTAAAATGTCTTTTAATTTTCAATAATTTGAAACAACAACAGCCATGTGATAATAGGGTGGATGAAGTGGTTTGATAAAATAAGCAGCAACACTTGGAAACAAGTTTTGGAGTTGAAATTACTCAGCTAGGTGTGTGGTGAGGTTTAGATCCGAGGCATCCGTGTGAAGCTATTATTACAAGGTCCGGAGTAAAACACTTGCAAGTGATTGTATTCCCTGGAATACGCCTGAGCCAAACCTCCAGACCTAAGCAGCCTGCTCTTTTGTCAGGTGCAGAAATTACCTCC
>NW_008825052.1:1775407-1786022 GCF_000699105.1 Pygoscelis adeliae | reverse complement strand
AGGAACAGTAATTTTCAGAAATCCCATAAAAGCGTCTGTTTTGCACAATGCGATTTCCAGAACTCTAACCGGTGCTTCTTTCCCAGTCTCTGAGATAGAGTTATTTTAGGATTATTGCCTGTGTGAAACTGTCCCATGTTCACAAGAGTCCTTTCTCTTGTTTTCCAGTTTGCTGGAAAATCCTGGCCTGGCAGTAAGGCAGCTGACTCTCATTTCCGGTGCGACTACAAAACTTGGAAATGGCCTCTGTGTCAGGTTAGTCCAAATTATAACTCTGTGCTAGCCACACTCCAGCTAACCCTCTACTTCCTTGCTCTGCCAAAATTCAGCCAGACCTTTCTTGCTGTTTTCTGCCTGTCTTTTTAAAAAACATAAAATGATAAAGAATATAAAGAATACATACTGCTCTTCAGTATTCCAGCTCACAGTCATTGAGTGATGACTGATGACAGGCATTTGTCTGTAGGGCTGTCCATCTACAGTGTTTCTTCTCCCACTTTTTCAGGCACTTTTGTGGGTCGAAGCATACCAGTCGAAGTGGATGAATCCATGCCGTGGTCCCCCTTTCCCGAACATGTCTTGGAAAAGGCTTTGCAGCCTTCTGGAGAGGATATGGAGGATGAGGAGTCCCAGAGACCGTGTGTCACTCGAACACCTCAGCCTGTGGCCGATCCATCATCCCTCTGCAGAGCACCAGCACGTCATCAGTCAGCACTGTCCGTGGAGCCGGACAGCAGCTTGTGGTCAAAATATACCGATCCTGATGGAGATGGACACTTCTGTTCCCCTGGTGAATCAACAGCTGGAGTAGTTCTCTCCAAGATGCATCTTGTAGCTATGGACAAACCAGGCATGCAACCAAGATCACAGCTTTCAGCTGACACTGGGCACAACTCCAGTAAATCAGAGCAGAGCTTGTCTGACGCTCCCGAGGACTCACTGGAGGAGAGCAGCCAAGGGAGTTCACGGTCACAGCAACCCTCAGGAAACAGACCCCCGGCAGAGATGGGGACTGTGGACACGGGGTACAACTCCCACTCACGAGACATCATGGGCATCAGGCAGCTGGAGCCCCCCTTACCACTGGTGTCCGTGGTGAACCCCCAGGACCTCCCAGGACCACTGATCTCCAGAGAGTTTTTTGGACCTGAGCATCAGCAGTGCCCTATGTGCCAGCACTTGCCCCATCCCAACGCCTCCTCGCAAGCCCACGGCTGCTTTGGGCACCGCTGCCCAGCAGAGCAGCACCCCCAGGGCCCATGTGAGTAGCACCGCTCACCCCACGGGAGGTTTTCCGGGTGTATCACGGCCATCATTCACCAAGCTGGTGTTTTCCTACTGTACTTAATGGCAATGCGCAGCATGCAATTATGAACGTTTTTAAACATCTATTTGCAGTCCACTTTATATTTCCAGATTTTTGGGTTACGTAGCTGGACTCACTGATGCAGAACCTCTGAGCCAGATAAAAAGTTAAAGAGCTCACAATTACTCATCAAATGGAGGCTAATGATTTTGCCTAGAAACTAGCCTCTGTCAGTCATGCTGAGCATACACAGCCTTCTCCCTGCTGTTTTTTCATATTCTAGTCATTTCCTTCCTCCTTGCATCAGTCATTCAGCAACCTCCTATACCGACAATTTCTATTGTTTTCATAGATTTCCTTGCTCCCACTTGGATCCCCAAAGTTGAGAAATTCCTGCCAGAATGAGGGCGGGAGGTTACCCTTGATCTCTGTAAATAGTATCTCCCAGCATTATGACCAAACTCACCCATGTGTTTTATTTCTGTGTGAAAAGAGCGTGACATCCACCATCCTCATTTTTTTTCTGTTGTCAGCTGAAATGAAAGCTCATTACTTAAAATGGAGCCTTCTCAGCTGCTGGTGATTGTATCACTGAATGCTGATGTGACTCCGTCAATATGGGTGTTTTGGCTCTTGGAGACTACGACGTAGTCCACAGCCTGCTATTAATTAGTATTCCTTTTCAGTCTCTGAGATTTTTATCTGTTATGAAGTGAGCTTTGAACATTCAACAGCAATATCATTGTTTTAATATAATTTATATTACATTAGACTCATGAGACCCCGACCTGTTTTGGGCTGGCTTTGTAATAAAAAGCTGTAGGCCTGTTCTGATAACCTTTTTTTTTTAACCTTCTGTTGACTCCACGGCATTTATATTACATCTGTTTAAGGAGTTTTGTCATTCCAGCAATGTGCTATAATTAGGTATATGAAAGAGAGAGGGTATCGCAGCCTCAGTTTTCACCTCTGATCTTGGGACTTCGTAAAGGGGAAGGGGCTACAGATGGACTTCCATCAATGTCTACAGCTGAACACTTGCGAAACGTCCTCTGGTTTTCTTTTCGTACCTTCTCCTTTCAGTTCAGCTTTAAGCAGACAAAGAGCTGGTTGCACAACACCCCTCACTATTTACCTCCTCCACACGCGGGCATCCTGAGAAGTAGGACATTTACTGAATGAGGCCATTTTGTTTTAAAGCAGGAACTCTGAAAGGCTTTCTTTAGAAAAATCACTACCGTTTCAACCATATCCAGAGGGCAAAAAGAATAAAATAAACTCAGATGGCTGGAGCAGATTTGGTTAGGACCAAGAAGCTGGCAACTGTACTCCTGTTTCTCACATGCCCGGTACAGCATAAATCACCTCCTGACAGCTCCTTGCGTTTCAGATAATTGTTGGGCAGTGGCAACCCACAACAAAGCTCTGCAGTTTGTGTGTTGCAACATGCCTCTCCCGGGGAATAGCAATAGCCTGGATTGTGCCTGTAGGCTCTAAGCTGGCTCCGGACACCTGCTATTTGAGATACAACAGCAAAACTGCTTCTGAAGTCAAAGAAATCCTCGCACCAATGCTATGTGCCCAGGGACCATTATTTCAGGTATTTATATATGAGAGCTGTTGGTGTGTGTGGGCACACACGCTTGGCCATGCTGTGCTTCTGAACGGCAGTGGCTGCATCCATTAAAATATTGTAGCATCAGACAGATCTGAAGGAAGCTGGTGAAACATTGGCCTAAAAACCTGTACACCAAACTGAATCTCCTGGAGCCCTGCCACCTTCCCTAGAGCTGGTCATGAGGAACCCATGAGAAGACCATATTTACTTTCAGTTTTGTTCTTCCAGCCTCTTTCACCCTGTCCTGTTGCAAATAGTTAAGAGGGGGAGTGGGAAAATGTCCTAAAACAATCTCAACAAATATGATGTTGCCGACTCACAATTTCATCAGGAATCTCTTTGCAGTCGTGGGGTTGGTTGGGGTTTTTTTTAAGTATCGGTTCCTGGAATTGGACTATTTCATCAAAGCTTTGTTTTCTTTCTTTTTTTTCCTTCCCCTTTTAAAAAAATTTTAGTCTTCATGGCTGCTAGAAAAAGGAAAGCATGACCCCAAAATAGCTAAAAGGATTTTAAAAAACAGGGGGGGGGAAGTGTTTGAGTACTGCAACTTTCAGAGCCAGCTCATAACACCATAATCATGCAGCGCTAATAAGCCCTGCCAGGCTGGACTTTGATCTGTGCACAAGCAGCTTGAGAGTGTGCAGAGCTGCTGCCCAATGAAAACTGCAAGCAGAAAGACTGGGGAAGAAAAAAGTTTTCCCTGTTTGGGAAACAAACAGCTTACATTGCTTTCTCTTTCAGTTTATGCCAACAGTTCCACTGTACGTTAGTTATTAACGTTTAATGTTAGTTATTAAACAGCATTACGTGTGTGCGGCCAACAACAGTAAGATTTTTCAGAATTACATGAGCAAAATTATCACTTTGGGCTTCCCCTGCAGCCTTCTGGATGGCAACAGGAGCAGCAGCAAGGCCTTAAAAGGTCACTTAGGCAGAAAATTCATACAGGGTGAAGTAACAAACCAAAAGATTTTTTTTTTTCTCTTTTGATTTACAATAATCGCAGTCTGTTTAGCCTTAGTGTTGCAAACTGATTTGTTCCAGGATTTTGCATCTGCTTTCATGAGAACGTTGGGATGATTCCTTTTCACAAGTTATTGCCAAAAAGAAATTAAAAAAAAAAACCCAACAAAAAATGCTGAAGCATGGTAAGTGCAGGGACAAAGCAGCCCTGAATGTTTAACTGTCAGTTGTTCCAACAGCCCAGCCCAGGGCAGGGATCTGAACCGTGTCGTATGTGAACGGGAAAAAGGCAACTTCAGATTGTGAAACGTTCCTTAATCTGGCTTCTTTCCGCCTGAGATACCTGCAAATGCCTCCAAACTGCTCAGTTTCCCTAGACATGAAGGAGGGCGTGCCTGGAAAGGAATAAACACAAACTGAGGCAAAAATGTATTGGCTGAAATTATAGTTGCTGCCTTTATTTTCTCACCCTCCCAGATGGCAGAGCTCCTTACCAACATTTTGCACAAACATCACAACCGCTTCCTCCTGTTCCTGGACCTTGCATGAGAGTTATCCGCCCGGCCCAGCAAGTCATCCCAAATTACTCAAATCTTCGTGCTCCCAAGGGCACCGGAGACCGACCACCCCAGAGGACGTGCTCCTCCCCTGGTCCTCCTCGATTCCCGTAAGTACGCCTCGGGGGGGTGGGCTGTAGGCAGTGGAAGCTCCTCTGATCTGATTTTGTGGGCTTTCAACCAGTAATTCTGAAGCCTTGTTAGCGTGCCTGGGCTGCAGGGGTACATGCGAGATGCTGGGTAGTTTTGTTTATTTGCTATTTTACACCCAGCAGGGACCTGACCTTACCCTGGAGAACTTCAAAGCCAGATACCTGATATGTTGTTACAGTGCACCCTGAAATGCACGCATTAAGGAAGATAAACACTTGAAGGTTAAAAGGATGAGGGGTTGAAAAATATCTCAGTTGCAACCTTAGAGCTCTCCTGCTCGAGAGCAAAGGTCAATTCGGCGGCTCACTGCGGTCTTCAGCTTTACGCTGTACCAGCCTGGGACGCCTCAGTCATTGGCTGCCCGTGATTTCCTTCTTATCTCTTCTGTAGTGCAGAGAAAATGGGAGAAAATCTCGTCCATCGCTGATATGTGTCTACATTGCAGTTTGCAGCCTTTTCTATGATTTTTCATGTAGTAATAAAACAACACGTCTAGCACTTTTCATCCAGGGCTTTTTGACTGGTTTTCAAATATTAATTTGCCAGGCCTTATATCTCCCTCCTTATATGTATGTCATTAACAGATGGGAAATACTACCCATGCAGGATTTTCTCCAGACTCAGCTACCTGAAGACAAATTGAAGCTTCAGGTATTGAGGGCATCTGAAATCAGACTGTTTTTATTTAAGTGCCACAGTACTTTTAGAGGTGCTAAACTTACAGGCATCTGTGTTTGAAAATGTCCGCTTACGTGACATGGTCTTGGCAGAAAACTGGGAGAACAGGCAGGACAAAAGAGAGCGGCCGACTGAAATACCGCACTGCTCTGGTCTGTGAAAAGTTAGGGGCTGTGACAGAAAAGAGACAGCAAGATAAGGCAGTACCTGCAGCAGAGATAATTGCACTGACGAGTATGTATGAAAATGTAAAAATACTGAGGAATAGTGGGTATCCTTTGCAGTAGTAAAATTTTAAAACGGACTCCTAATTTTTGGCGCGATTGTTAGATAAGATGAAGTTTTGGGAAGATCTGTAAATTAACCACAGAGGAGTTTTTTGTGGCTGTTGATGAGGGATGTGTTGCTTTTCTTTGTATTTTCTTCTGCTAAAAGAAATCCAGAATATGCGGGGTCTGTCCTGTGGCTGCATGGCTGGTGTTTGCATGCTGATTCAGGAACGGCAGTTATATGTTGGTAATATTTGCCTATAGAGTATTTGGTAACAGAAAACATCTGTACTGAAATGAATAAACCAAATCTTAATGTGACAACAGAAAACATGCTGTGACCAGCCTGTCATCATTCATTTAAGGAAGGCAAAGGAAAAAAAGAGAGTGGGCTTGATTGACTAAACATCACTGCTCTGTGGGGAAAAGCTCTCAGAGAAACCTAACACTTGTCCAACAGACTCAGCCCAGCAGATTCAAAGCACACCTCATGTAAAAATCTGTATAGGTTCCCCTTCCTATTGACTTCAACTGTAAAACCAAAGCGGAGTAGGACAAGAACTGCTAAGCTTCCTAAAATCATCCCTTTCTCTCTGTTTGTTACAGCGGAGAAGACGTTAGACAAGGTTATTGCGGGTCCGGAGCGCAGATACCTAACATGAGAAATCCTCACTGGTCTGCTGTTGCTGAACAAGAAATTAACTTTGTTCCCTTTAGCAAAACTTTGAGTCTTGTCCAAAACTGGAGATCCTCCAAGCTGCGCCAGAGCTGGAGTGCCCTGTACCCCCATTTTTCCCAATCCCCACCTTGCGCTGTGCCTCCTGTGCTGGGCAGGACATCCTGAGAGCACCTGAGGTGCCATGAAGTACCTTTTAGACAATGGGAAGAGGTTACCCAAATGCCATCCTGCTCCCACACATGCGTAACAATACCCACAGCACGGCACTATTTCTCGCTCAGAAACGGCCTTTGCTTCTGCTAATTGCAAACTGAACGGCTTTCAGCTATGAGGTGCATTTACTTCCTGTTGCTAATGTTGCTTCTGCAATAAACTGCGTCTTGTGGTAGACTGTCACCAAGGTATCCGTTCAAAAGATGCTGTAATAACTAAGTAGTAATGCCGAGCCAAGCATTTCTGCAAGAACTTTTCCTAGCTAATATGCAGATAAAGTTCTTAGTGTTATTAAAAGAAAAAAAATCTGAATTTTACCTGAAAAGAAATATTTTTTAAATCCCCACTTGCTTTTCTTTGTAGAAACCAGCTGTACATCCAGCTACCTAATGGTCAGCTTCCCCCCAAGGCATGTGGCCCAGATGAAGCATGCTGTTGTCCTTCTGACAATTTTCCATCTCCAGCTGCCATCCCGAGACCTCTCAGTAACCCTGCAGCCAAGGGAACGCTGAGAACCAGCAATTTGCCAGAGGAGTTGCGTAAGTGGTTAGCAAATTTGTTCTGTGCAAGATTTTAGAGCGCAGCCTGACAGCTTTAGGTGGGAAAGCTCCGGGGGAGAGAAGGCAGGGGGAACAGCGTTAAGACACAAAGACAACAAGAAAAGAAAATACTGAGTGTCATCACATCTGTAGGGTGTGAGCATTTGTGTTTGGTGGGATGGAATTATCCCCTTGAATCCTGAAAACATAATTGTCATTAATTGCTTGTTATTTTGTTTACAAAAAACAAATACCGTTTAGATTGTTTTCATGACTTCTTGCTAAACAGGATGTCCCTTTGAGGCAGGAGGCACTGAAGCTTACAGTAAAAGACTAATAACAAACAAAGCCCTAGGGATAGAGAGTTTCTGCCACTCCCAAACCAGACAAAAATGTCACCTCTCAACCTCAGTTTCTCCCTGTCCTGGTGAGCGGAGAGGACTTTGGGCCAGGAGCCCACGGTGAGGGCTGAGGGTGGCACAGGCGCTGGCTGAGGTGCTTCCCCTGCTGCTGGCCCCTGAAATGCTTTCACCCTTCAACTCTTACGGGAAAGTTACGTTTCAGAAAACTGGCTTCCTTCTTAATGCCGCGCTGGCTAGCAGGTGAGGTATACCATGGCTAAGAACCCTCCACATCTCTCCTGAGGTTTTGATTTTTCCTTTGTTCTTCATTTTGTGCATCATCTTTCAAATCCAGACAGTTGCATCCCTCTGACCTGTAGGAGTGAGTTAGGGCACCACACACCGCTCTTGGATAAACCCTACTTTATCAGTTAGTGTGTCCTAGATACAGGAATTACTGGATAAAATTCTGTCATTTGTGATACACACACAGCTGGATTAGGTTAGCCAGCTGGTTTATCCCGACCTGCAAATCCACGATTCTTTAATTAGTAAGGAAACTCCTTCCATGATGGCAAGGGCAGCTGAAGACATTGCTGTCATCAGCCATCCATCCTGCCCACACAGGGGGTTAATTCTGCTGTAAGGTGAGGCGGTACGGCATGCGTAGGGCTCCTCCGGCTCTCAGATCAATGAGGTCTGGCGGAAAGCTGTGCTGGCTGCAGCCGGTGCAGGTGGCACGAGCTCTGGGTGAGGGCCCAGCCTCGCATATGGCAAAGGGCTGGGGAAGAAGCAGCTCTGGCAGCAGGGCAGGGCGAGCAGCAGAGTGATGTTACCCTCTCCGGCTTCCACAGGGGCGCCCGCCAGCGGCAAGGCAGTAGGAGCTTAAATCTAGACCAAGGTTTCTGGATGGGGGGTTGAGTTCAACACCAAGCCACTGCGCTATCCCACATCCATTTTGTAAACAATCCAAAGAGACGTAGGTGGGCAGAACCCGTGGCACGGTGGAAAAGGAGGGCTGTAAAAGTTTCACCCTCCAAATGGTGTATTTTAATGCATCGCATATTCATACACACTCTCTCTCCTAGGCAAGGTCTTTATAACCTATTCGGTGGACACAGCGGTGGAGGTTATGAAATTTGTGAACTTCCTGCTTGTAAATGGATTTCAGACTGCTGTAAGTATTCCTTCCGGAGAAAATGACTTTCAACCAGGGGAGAAAAGAGACATTTTTTAAAAAAGCAGAGGCGATACACGGTCCATTTAAATGTTTTTCTGTTTATCATCGCATTTCGTATGTTAAAGAAGATATAAATAGAATGAACTAGCCTTGGCTTTAAAAGTTGTAACTTAAACAATTTGCCTTTTCGTTTGCTCATATTTTAACTGAATTTTATGCTTTAAAATGTGTTTTAATAATGACCCTGGAAAATTCCATTTAGTGACACCAGATACCAGATGGGCAATAGTATGAGGTTTCGTGAGCTATTCCATTAACATTGTCTCATATTTGATCTGTAATACCGATATTAAAAAAGGTCAATTTTCATGTTCATCCCATCCCAGCTTTTTTTCTGCGATGCTATTACATTTTTGGTTCTTCAGATGTGAATACCTTTCTGCTCAAAAATGATCTAAAATCAGTGTATATTTCACACAGCCTAATGAAACAGCCCATCTCATGGTTTCATTCGCTTTGTTATACTTTTAAAAGAGATCCTAAAATCGCTGGCCTGAAAAAATCTGTGTCCTACTGTCTAATCCCATAAGCCATCCAGATTTTCAGTTAACTTCTTAAGAGTTTGCTTCATCATAATGAATTCCCTCTCTAAGGGATCCATCCACAGAGGCTCTCAGATTCGGTGTTCATCAAAATCTTGATTCATATTTTCTTGTTTCAAGTGCATATGCTACCTGACCCCTCAAACTTCACTCTTTGGCTTCAATTCAGGAAAGCATTTAAGCAAGTGGCTATCATTAAACTGAATGAAACTCAGCGGGGGGCTTTGCACACACTTATTTATTTTCATGAATCAAAGATTTTTTTCCAGAGACTGCAATTATACTTCTCTCCAGCAGTTCTGTATGATGAGCAATTCATAAGGAAGCTTTGGGCACCATAGAGGTACAGAGTAGAAGGCTCATTAATAGCACCTTTGCTGGACAGGCAATTCTTGGAGCATGCTGCAGAATAACATACATAGCAAAATGGCCCCAAAGCAGGGAAACAATTATGTTCTCTACTTTCAAAAAGGGAAAAAGAAAGACTTGAGAGCAGAACATGACTCTTCCGTCAAAAACTTGGAGAAGTTAATGATTGCCAGTTTCTGGGCTTACTGAGCATGCAGGGAATTGAGCAGTGTTGGTCATATTCAGTCCTATGAAGTCCTCCACTTCTCTGCTGTCACTGAAGTCTGGGTTACTGCATCCAGTATCAGTGACCTGTCTGACTTCCCACCACACACTCTGAAAATTTAGTTCAATATGAAGCTAAAACTTGGCACTCGGTGTATACCCTTGCAGCCAGAAAATAGCGGACATTTGCAGCTAATCAGATAGAGAAGGTGGGCAGCCATCCACCTTCTTGCGGTGTTTAGAGGCAAAAAAGCCAGTCTGCAAACATTGAATATCTAACATTCACCATCAGTGGTTGTTTCTTGTTCTGATGAGCAAAAATGCCTGGGAGTTGGGAGCTGGCAGGGCAGGGTGGCCAGTCGAATGGCCGGCTGAGCGGGAGCCCAGTGGTGTGCCTGCAGCAGCCCCCCTCCGCCTGCCTGGGGCACCTATCCAGCTTGACCCCGGACTGCAGGGAAAGGGGAGAAGTTGTGCATGCGCGTGTGTCTGTGTGTGTGTCTGTGTGTGTGTCTCTGTGTGATGTTTCTTTCCTAAGGGAATTAATCAGGCATGTTAGAAACTAGGGAAAAGAGCAGGCGCCTTTTCAGTGCCACCAAAGGGGGAGGACAGGCGAAAGATGCTCACCACAGACTTTCATTCTCTTGCAGATTGATATATTTGAGGACACGGTACGAGGTATTGACATCATTAAGTGGATGGAGCGCTACCTAGGTGATGTATGTAAAAGCAATTTAACCTTGTTCATGGCAGAGGTGACCTGAGGAAAATGGTTGAATTATTCTAATAGCAACAGGAGCAGAATCAAAATGCAAGATCCTACTATCGCCTTCCCTGCCTCTACAGAAATGGCAGAGTCCTTGCAGCGAGAGCATAGGCAAATCTCACTCACTTCTGCATCTTATGTTCCCAAAGCTCTTTCTTTAAGAAATGAAGTGCTAATCCTG
>NW_008825052.1:1769658-1774307 GCF_000699105.1 Pygoscelis adeliae | reverse complement strand
GTATGTTAAATTCAGCCTGAAGCTGCCATTGGACAAGTTGCTCCTCCATCTCATTTTTAAATAGTGGGGTTTAGCTATGCTTGATTAAAATGCTAGCTGTATTTCATCCCAGGCTGCATAGTAGTGGCTGATGTTCATCCTGTTTCTCACCTGTAGCCTTTATGTTGCTATCTAAAACACTGAAGGGTTCTTCTGGATAAACCATCCTATATGTAAAATGGAAATTGATATTCTGTTAGTCGGATAGATTTGCTCTCATCACTTTGTATATATATCTAAGCAGTAAAATAGAGATTCATATTACTGCCAGTGCAGTCCCCCACAGCAACAACTTCCTCTGAAGTTCAGCTGAGCAGTGAGTGCACATCTCCTTTAGGATCAAGCCAAGCAGTCCCATTATACCAGCACAGCTGGACACAAACTGGCAATTCTGTCACTCAACACATGCCATCATGGGGTGGCTTCCTTTGATTTGTGCCTTGCTGGGTAGCCACTGGGCCTCTGACTCACTCTGGGCAGATCTCCATGGCTCTGGAACAGGATGACAAAGTCGTGGGCTCTCTCCCGCCTGAGCAAGGAAGCTCAACCATCTGAGACAGCACTAGACAGGTTTCCTAAAGGTGGCCAGCAGGACAACTTAGCTCAAGTGCACTACCACGCAGACATGGTACTAGTGCATGCAGAGCCAGCTTGGGGCCTCTGCTGCGGCAATGCAGTCATGTCTTTTGGGGCTTTCATCAGGACAAATTAGGCTTGGGCTCACTGTGCATAATGGAGGTACTGAAACTAGAAGCCAGGGTGAATTTGCTTTTGCCAAGAACATCATTATCACTTAAAATACAAACTGGCATATCTCCCTTGGGACTCCTGCACAGTCAGTTGGAGAGACCAGCACGTGCAGAGGGCAATTCCCCATCTCCATATGAGGATCCTTCTCTGACTGCCTGCCCCAGAAATGTCTGTTTTCCTCCATTGACTGTAGAGGCAGTTTCTAACTTCAAAAACCTTTACACGTGTGAGGAAGAAGGGACTGCTTGGACACAAGCAGGGGGATGTGTGCAGCCGGGCATGTCTCTGCAAACCCTCAACATCTGTAAGTGCTTACATGCATGTCAGGCACAAGCAAACGTAATTCTGGAGTATGTTAAGTCAGTGTACGGGATAATGGCTCCTTACTGTATTTGACCCTGTGGTGGGGCAAATTCCCTTGATATTGCACAGAAGGAAAGAGTTAATTAGGTGCCAGGCTGATTATGAGCCACAGACTTGGAAGCCTTACACAGCCTGATGTGGTGGGGATAAAAGACAGGCCCTAGGTAAATACAAGTAAGGAGGCTTTCATCTGCTGAGCCTCTTCACTAGCCCACCATTAAGGAGCAGAGACGTTTCCCAGATATGAAGGATGGCCCCTCTGTGGAAACCTCAGCTCAGGGGGGGCCTGGGATTAAACAGGTCACAGGCAGGATCCAGGCTGTCCCAGCAAGGTGAGGAGCATTGCCTTCAGCCCACTGCGGCAAGGTGGGACAGAGCTGCTAGGTACCCTACACCTGCCCAGGCCGTCCGCAACAGCCCACCTCTCTGCACAGCCACCTCTCTGCACACCTTGCCGCTAAGGAGATCAGCGAGAAAAGTTGCTGTTTCTATTGCCGAGAGCCCTTGATGTAGACTCCACAGACAACTGCCTATAGTGGCTTTATGTATAAAAAGCCATAGATGGTTAAATAGATGCACTTTTACATAAGCTGTTGGAAAACATTTAGGTCTGAATTTGAAGATAAAACTTCTCTGTGTATGTACATAGACACGCTACGCTGATAAAAAGTAGCTTTTTATTACAGGGATTCCAACTGTAAACTGGTAGCTGCTCTTGACATTTTGATTTTCTATATTATGAGATCTCAAGAAATAATGAGGAGAACGAGTGTATGAGTTCTCCTGTATTTCCTGCCAGAATGAATGAGATCCTCTTCTGTTTGCCAAGAACATAAAGATCACTTAAAACACAAACTGGCAGATTTCCGATCTGCCTCTACCAAACACGCTGCGTTTCCCAATTTCATAGAAGTGCTTTTCTCCCTAACAGAAGACGGTGATGATAATCATAGCAATCAGTCCGAAATACAAACAGGATGTGGAAGGGGCTGAATCCCAGCTGGACAGGGATGAACATGGCTTACATACTAAATACATCCACAGGATGGTAAGCAAGGACACGCATTTGCTGTTTTACAAAGACTCTGTCTCTTCTTCTCAAAAGACAAATCTGTCTCCAAATGGCAGGTTCTCTGCTTTGTTTTCCCTAATCCCCATAGTTAAACACCCCCCTTTGGAATTCATTAATCCTCCCTCTCATCAGCTCCGTATGCTCATTAACATCTGCTAAGAGGTTCAAGGAAGAAAAATCCTATTAAACATGCTCATCTTATTCCTCCATATTCTTTATTGTTCTATGGTTTTTCCCCTCCCTCACCTTCTCGAGCCCTTGTTGCCTTGTCGTATAGCCCTGAGCACAATCTCATCTAACACTGCCTGACCTTCCTCCCTGTAAACCAGCCCCTATCGCTTCGGCCATCCTGTAACTGAGGTCTTTTTTCAGGCAGCCGTAAAGCTGGCTTAAAGGTGGAATTACAAAGCGAAGGCCAGAGCTGCAAAGGGGGGGCTCCTGGGGGTGCAGGGTGGCAGGGGACCAGCAGGGGTCACAGACACCCATCTCTGCAGTTTGTCACAAGACAGCCATTTAGCCCAGAAGAGCCCACAGAGCCATGAAACTCATCCTTTCTCCCTCAGTTCGCAGTTTGCTGTCTTTCTCACCCTATAACCATCTGATTCCCCAGTTTGATCCTGCAGTGAAACTTCTCAGAAGCTGTCACCAACAGATGAGCTCTCAGCAGTACTTTGCTGTCCTTACCACCCCCGAGATGCCTGGGTCCGGGGACACAGGGGACACGCTGGGTCCCAGCTCAGACACAGAGCTGGGACACAGGGAACAGGCTGGGTCCTAGCTTGGACATGGAGCTGGCCTCCAGCTGAAATCTTTCACGCTGTTGGAGACTGAACAGGGGCCTTAGTCAAGTCGAACTTTGTCGGTTCTAGATGGACTTCATGGGATTGCAACTGCAGCTAAACCCACAATTATGTCACACCAAATGCTCAAGAAACGTTGACAGATCTTTCCTGTATCCTCTGTAGTAATGAAGAATCAGATTAAGTGCCCAAACAAAATGATACTGAGTCCACCAGCAATAGATCAAATCACTTAACAGAAGAGCAGTTTAAGTAAGCAACAAATGTTTTTACGCATAGGATTCAGATGCATGTGAAGAAAAATTAACGTGTCATTACAATAAATCTGGCAATTTGTTCTATTCTAGATGCAGATCGAGTTTATACAACAAGGAAGTATGAACTTCAGATTCATCCCTGTGCTTTTTCCAAATGCCAAAAAGGTAACATGCGTACATGCACGTATTATTTTGATCACAATGCACCAGATGAAATCTTAAAACCCAAACCCTCAAATTCTTGGTTCTTAATATCCCACTAGTAATATTCCAAAGCTACATTTTACATGAAAAGTTTTATAGTTTTATGTACATACAAATAAAAAACATTTCATCCACAGTATAAATCAGTGCATAAATGTATTTCTGATGATGAATGTATAACTAAAACTTAAATTGTCTTGAGCATTGAAAGAATTTAAATGGAGAGAGACAATCTATCCAGCAAGCATGCTTTTTATATTAACCCTTTTATAATTTTATCCAGATGTAATGCCGATGAGTGAGATGGGAGAGATTTATGACTGATGTGAAGTGAGGATCTGGAAGAGGGTGGGTTGAGAATATAAAAATAAAGAGGGTAATAAATATTAAAGTACTAGGCCATTGCTTGAACTTTGATGGGCCCATCAAAGGCAAACTATAAGGTTTTTTAGGACTTGCAATTTCATCTGCCCTCCTTATTGGTTTTGAAGATTCATTTGAGAATAAGAAATAAGTAATGCCACAGGTTCCTGTACCCTTCCTCCTCATGCTGAGAGAATCTCTTGGATTTTTGCAAGGCTGGAAAAGTTAAATGACTTCAGTTATAATTGAGAAATTGCATTCCGCCAAACTTAGAATGTATATATTGGATTCGTGTTCACTTTTCGTCGCTAAATGCTGTGTGCACTGTTGGGTAGCTGTCATGTTATCCCTAGGTACAGCTGCATTTTGGAAAGGTATGGAAAGATTTTTTATATGTATTTGGGTGCCCAAATTTTGGAACATAAGTCAAGATTTAAACAATGTTACCAATGATTGTAGGGCCGCGAAGTCCCACAGCACTTGAGGATTTGAGTGTGATCAAGTTCTTTATTTAAGCACTGACTTAATATAAGCTCAGAAATTTGAAAACATGTCCCTGGGTTTGTAAAATATGTGAGGTCCTTTGGAATGAATGGTACCTCTGGTATTTCATACCATTCAGCTCCCTTTCTGAATGATCTCGGTCTGGTACTTGCCTTAAGTGTGAAAAGCTGGGAGACAGCACCGGTGGGAATTGGGCAGACCAAAGGCAGTGAACCGGTCAGCATTTTCAGTCAGTCTTTGCAGCCTGATGCGGGGGGGGGGGGGGGGGGGGGGGGGGGGCGCTCCCCGACTGTGGGG
>NW_008825052.1:1765755-1769512 GCF_000699105.1 Pygoscelis adeliae | reverse complement strand
GGGCAGGACTCCTCCTAACTTTGGGGGCTCCTTGAGTGCCTGCCACGCAACCAGACCATACAGCCTGCAGCCACTTGGCACCTCAAGGGTTGCAGAGAGAAGTGGCCCAGCAGGGACTAAAGCGGCCTTTGGACCTTAAGGCAGACACAAGAATAAACTGAGGTTAATTTTCGCTGAATCAAAAGACTATTTAGCATACAGCAGTGGCGCCCTCAGACAGTGATCTATAAGGAATTTCCAGGGTTGGTTTATTCAGCTGCTCTTATCAAAGCATCAGGCTCCAGGCAGCCTTCCTGCCCACCCTCTGTAGTCCACATCACCCTTCAGTTCTTCGAGAGGTGCCCTTCTCATCTAAATTATGCAGATCAGCACTTTCTACTGCCATTAAGCTTTGCTCTTTCTTCACACATTTCTTTGGTACATCATCTACCTTCATCTAACTAGTTAATGATAATATAACTGAGGACATCATGGGTGGAAGGAGAGCGCCAGAGCCTGAACAAGTTGCAGTAATGAAGTCTGTGGGCAGTCAGAGGAGGTGAGGTACCTGAAAAATGCCACGTATGTACAATTGGATGATGTCGGCGGGAAAATTACTTTCATTTTGTCTTTTTTATACTGTCCTTTACATGTTCAAGTACTGCTGTAGCTGGCAGTGGAAAAGAGCAGGCGAGCAAGGTTTGGAAGGTTTCATTTGGGGACATGGCTATAGATGAGTTAATCTCATAGGAAGCACATCATAAAGCACTGCTGGTATGTGAAAGTTAGTCGACCTCCAATGGGAAGGGATCTATGTGATCCAAAGAGTGTTCATTAGGAAATTAAATAATGAGGGAAAAAGCACAACACGCAGTTAAGGTGGAACTGGCATTTCCAGCTTCCCATCGTACACTGCTAAAGGAAACCTGGGTCTTGCTGGTTCCAGGCTTGCATCAAGCCAGTCCACAGAAATACGTCCTCCTGCTCTGGTCACCCGATGACCGAAGCATTAAGCCGTGATTGCCCCACACTGGAGGCTACCTCTGGCAGAGCGGAGGCAGCCGGAGGGGTGAGGTGAGCAGGGTCGGTGCCAGGGCAGCCGGGAGAGCTGAAACCATGCCCCGCCGACACGGCCCTGAACACGCAGCCCCGCCCTCTGCACTAATGCGCTCTGCCCTCTTCCTACCAGTTTGATCCTCAAAGTTATCAAATGCTCTCTCTATGCTGTAGAGAGAATTTCCTCTCAGCTTACAGATACACAGCCGAATAAAAAAAATTAAAAGGGCGGTAACCATTTTCCCATTACTCCCACCCACAATGAGAGCCGGTGCCACATGGCAAGGAAAAGCCTCCTCACTTTCTCTGCTCTCCTTCTGGATCAAAATAGCAGCTATAGTTACCCCTTACCCCTACCCACCTCCCTCAAGTTCAAATTATTGCCAGAGTTGATTAGCGTGCAGGTGCTTTTTGCACCGAGTTCATTATGGAGGATATTAAATGAAATTGGCTGCAGGAGCAGTTCTGGAAGAAAGGCGCAGAGCCTGTCTCTGGATGTATAGTGTCTCTCTCATTATATCCCCACTTGCTGGTTTCTTACCTACTATACATTTCTCACACTAATTTCCATCTTTTCAAGCTTAGCTAATGATTTCCCATGTGGACCTATATCAAATGCTTTGCTGAAATCCAGATTGACTGGGTCTACTGCATTTCCTTCCTCCAAAAGATGTAGTCTCTTATCAAAGACAGAGAGAGGGCTCGGTTGGTAAACCTGTGCTGTATTTTATTGCATTTCCTTTTACGGCTCTTACAAGATTTAATAAAGAAACAAATTTTAGGTAATAAGGGTGTGCACATGCATGCAGACATAGTTATCTTTCTTTCTCCCAGTAACACTTCAATCTCTTGGCCAATTTCAAACAGCTTTGTCAAAGGAGTAAAGTTCACAAAGATTAAAATCCATTCCTATGCAAAAACAGATTTGCAGGTGGAGGCAAGAAATCTTATTCGTGCTCCTACCAAAGCGAATGCTGCAGGATCTTACCCTTGTTGGGCAGCGGGGTGTCCACCTGGAAGAGCAACATTTTAAAACCTCCACTTTGAGGAGACCATTCATCAAAGCCTATGCCTTCTCAGCCATTGGAGAAAGCAGAAAGCCAGGCTTGATAGATACTCTGCCAGTCACCAAGCTGCTTTTTCAGAAGCCTATGTAAGGTCAGACTAATGGGTCTGTAGGCACCTGGGTCACTTACCTCCTCCTTACACATAAATCCTGTAGTTCTAACAAAGTGGTCACAACAATTAACACAAATTGCTCCCTAAGCAGTGGAAACGATGATTCCTGGTTCCTACAGCCATACAGTCCCAGGAAAAGACAGCCAATCTGAGAAGCGTGAGGCTTGGGAAAGAAAGATTTGGACAGCAGCTAGGTTGTTTACTGGCAGGCAGGACATGTGCTGCTCATGCCAGGGCATCCCCTGGCGAGACACCAGAAGCATGGTGCACGCCAGCAGCTTTTTGCTCTGTCCTCTTGGAGCTAGCTCCACTGGCTTGACAGGGACCGTGCTGTTCCTAACAGGGGCCACCTTGGGAAAATACTGCCCTGCTAAATAAGAGGTCCAGGGAACAAGGGCTGGATGTCTTGACTGCTCATGTTGCTTACCTGATGTCTCACTTTGGCTGTGTTCTGGTGTCTCCAGCAACACCTCTCCAAAAAGAAATCTCCATCTCCACACTGGACATGAGCTGGTTTTGGTCAAGGATCAGTCTTTGATCCTCTTTTTATTAGTGGTATGAATATAGCCCTTCACCCCTACACATCCAGGCTGTCCATATGGAAACCTCCCAAGGCTGTGGAGACATGGGAACATGAGGTCTGAGCAGGCTCCTCTCCATCAGCCTGCTGTCACTGTCGAGGGCCATGGTGGTCCCGTCTTCATTATGTTAATGGGCATTAGCCAACCCCTCTGAAAGGCTGCATCTTTCCCAGATTGCAGGGAGTGGTGGAGGTTTGACCTTGGTAATCTGGAGATGCATTAGCCTCTCCTCGAGCTCAGCATCGGCCTCAGCCTCCTGCTTAGGAGGTGGCCAGGAGACACCACACTTGGTGAGGGAAGGTGCAAAGGGAGGGCGGAGGAGGCTACCAGGATGAGAAATGCTCCCCTGTGGTGCTGCTCTTTCTCTATCGATTCTCATCTCAAGGTTGAACACGTTGTGTAAATCCTTCAGCAGCTACTAAGGTGGCAGCCTTTCCCTGGTAGGGGCACTGAAATGTCTCCCTTCTCTTCTCAATGTTTATTTTCACAAGCCTTTAGATGCCTGTCACTGAGATCAGAATCCCTTTGAAACGTGCTGAAATTAGCCAACATGATGGCAGAAAAGAAAGAGAGACAGGCAAGCTGTGAGATCACACCAAGTTCATTTATTTAGGAACCCAAATACAATTCTGAAGCCAAATTAAAATTTCTTGTTGTTACGGGAAGTGCCTAGAACAGACAAAACGAAATCTTGCTTGGCAGGCTCTGATGGAATCTGCAAGGTTCTGGTACAGATTCAGGAGGATTTATGGGATTTCGCTTTTTTTTTCCTTGTTTTTCAGGAACACGTGCCTACCTGGCTGCAGAACACTCACATTTATAACTGGCCAAAGAATAAGAAGAACATCCTTTTGCGGTTACTGAGGGAGGAGGAATACGTTGCTCCTCCAATAGGACCTTTACCAACACTCCAGGTTGTGCCGTTATGAACGTTATTACTTAAAGTGCACGACAAGCAGTTG
>NW_008825052.1:1730890-1765716 GCF_000699105.1 Pygoscelis adeliae | reverse complement strand
AGGGTTGTTCTTGGCAGGGAGCCAACGATCTTCCAGATGGCTCTTTTTGATGACAGAAGACACGCTTTCTGCAAAAGGAATTGGTTGTCTTGGGTAACTCAGGCTCAGCTTGTTCTCTACAATGTTAAATATCTATTTCTGAAGCTGATGGGGCAGAACTCTTCTCTAGATTTTTAAATAAGCTGCAAATGCAAAGAATGCCCAGTTTTATTTTAACATCTGTTTTTAACATATTCCTTTATTAGTCCATATAGCAAACAAATACCAGAAATAATGTTGCAATAAGTGTAAAATAAAAATTACATCCTCCTTTTTGCTCAGGTTTCTTTAAAGATATTCCTGCCTTGTATAGCATTACCAAACAGTTAATTTGTGTATACACTATGAAATATATTTGCCTTTTGTAAGGCAACCTTATATATTGCGTCAGCTTTTATTATTGCTGGGAACAACGGAGGAATGGTAACTGTTGGGTAACGCAAGTTTTCCTTAGCCTGCCTTGCATAAAGCCACTGTCTTCAATTAGAGGACTCTCAGATCTGAAATCTCTGGAGTTCCATTTCCTTACAGCTCGGCCCCTAACACCTTCAGCGTGTTGCAGCAATAGTCCGCAAAAGGAGAGCTAAACGCATGACTACGTGTGTGCTGTCAGTACCATGGAACGCTACAGTATTTTTTATAGCAGGCCTTTAGCTTCATTACTGCTCTTCAGCCCTTATTTAAAACAGAGCATGTCAAAGGACAATTGGCATTTGGAAAGCCAGCGATTGTTAAGAGAAATAACATTGACTCCTACAACTTGTATGCAGTATGGAACAATAAAATAATCAAAGATGTTGGAGAGCCAGGGGGTGTTGGCAACCAGGAAGGCTCAACAACATCACATCTACTAAAATTTGAACTTTTTTTTTACAGAGCACGTAAGTACAACTTTGGTGAGGGTTCGTTTTTTAAAACTGCCTTAACCTTACTGAGGTAACAGTGGACCCTGTTGGCTTAAAATTCTGCAGCCCTTATTCTTTAGAATAGTTGCACAAGAATGTCCTGCTCTGACACAGAGCACTTCATGCCTGCTCAATGCAGGCTCTTTCCAAGATCCTCCTCAGCTTTATTATTTGTTATAGAATGACCCAAACACAGCTTTATAAAAAAGTACATGTGTTTGGTAGTCCAAAAAGTAAATTAGCCCATAGGTTGATACTCCTGTTACGTTACCCGAATTATTTAATTAGCTTTCCACAAAGGTGGTGCCAGTGTGGTGTGTTGATACAGGACGTGTTTTGTGATGCTCCTGAGAAACAATTGAAGAACCACGTTGCAGATATACTCAGATTTTCCTTTAGCAGGCTTTTGCATAAAGAGTTGCAGCCATTTAAGAGAACTGGGAGAAGGGTGCATCCAGTGTTGTCAACTCTTAGAATTTTGATGGTGCTATTTGCTGTGCTTCTTACAACTCCGATTTCAAAAGGGAAGCTCAACAATTGAAACAGGCTAATACCTGCCATGCCGGCAGCTTCCTGACAAGGCACAATAAAATTGTGTTATACTTCTTGTTACCCTCTTGCATGTGGGGAGGGGAGGTCCGTTCTCCATGTGATAAAATGAAAAACTAAGCTTCCAATTAAGAAAATAACTGTCTAGTATATGGTGACAAGCCAAAAATCATTACAGAAATCCTTCTTAAAAGGTCAACAAAGTGAAGACAAAAGGAGTGGGATGTGGGATGACCCTAAACATCGACATTTAGGATCACGTGGAGTGCCCTACGGTATTGAGCTCAGCCTCCAGGTTGAGCAAGTCTCCTGAAACGCTATGGCATATCTGCCAACTCAATATGGCTGTCTCTGGTATTTTAAGGTCTGAAGTGTTTTAACACCATGAACTAGTCTGTCTCAAATGGCTTCTGAGCCCCTTAGCCAACTTCTACCACATTTAATAGGGAGAAGCTCAAAGATATTAAGTGCCTACGAGTTTCATGGAAATAATTACCTGAGCAAAGAGCTAGCCCCAAACCTGCATGCTGTGGAGGGAGAGGCAGCGGGGTTCAAGCCTGCGGACGCCTCTTCCCAGAGGTGGGCAGCTGGCCAGCCAGCGCTCACAGGAGTCACAGCTGGCCACCCTGCCCCTGGACAGGGCTGGCAGGGGGCCGGGAGGGCTTTCGGGGTGCGCAGCCTGGGTAAGGCTGGAGGAGAGAAATCTGTAGGGAATGAGGCTGTGTCAGTTTTGCTGCTTGCAAAGCAGCATATTAGGGAGCACAGTTAAGCATTCAAAATGATTAGCGAGGCTGGGTAGTAAATTCCTTTCATCATTTTGGCTGTCATCCTAAAATATGTGCTCTAGATTTAGCACAGATTTGCTTGGTTTGGGCCAGGGAATTTCATTAAGTAACTCCTGCATCATGTGATACACAAGGTTGCATTAAATGGTCCAGTGATCATTTCTATTCTTCTGTTTCAATGATCCTTTTCTGAAAAACAATGCTAGCAGAGTGAGTAAGAAAAACTAAGCATTGGTGTTTAGGAAGTACAAAGAGCCCAATCTATTTAACTGCTGGGGCATTATTTTTTTTTAATTGAATAACAATTCCTAGGATTCATTGATCTTTACATTAGTTAGAGCATCCTACAAGGACAGAAACCATGATGGAGGGAGTCTGAGTAATGAGCTAGCAGCATAGTGAATCATTTCCCCTAAAGCTTTGTATTTGTAGAGAGACAGATGGTGGGAGCTGTGAAGAGGGAGAGGGAGGAGAAAAGCCGTTTTTTGCAAACAACAAAAGTAGGGATAGAGGACAGTGAAAAAAAGAAATAATCAGCAGGTAAGGGAGAAGAAGAGGCTGAGAATACACCGGCTGTTTCAAAACTAACACATTAATGTTAAAATGGATTAGGGTTAAGGGAAAATATAGGAAGGAAATTACAGAAAACAAGAGCTTTGTGGCCAAGAGGGGAAAAATTTACCAAGAGCAGCCCTAAAAATATATTTGTAGATGAACTCTTGAGTCAGTTATTAACTTTATGTGTAAATAATGGGGAAGTAGCTGAAAGTATGCAAGTCTCCCTCCCGCAGGCTGGCAGGTACCCACAGAGGCAAAAGGCATCGCTTGAACGGCAACAGTAGCGCCAGGGTTTCTCTCACAGAGCCTGTACATTTGCAAGGGAGAGGAAATACACTGTCCCTAATGTGGAAAATAAGAAGCAAAGCAAGAGAGTTACATACTTAATGCTGGGATGAGTGCAGCATTAAGATAGAGAGAGAGATCATTGAGAAAGAGCCTGCTTTGCCAGCTTGCCAAAGCTCAGATGACATTAATGCATGTAAAGATTTTTTATGCAAGTCACCTGTGTGACAAAAATATGGTTGTAAAGTTTTTATCCCACAGTTAAGCTAGATTGGCCTCTCCAGTGAGGGAAGTGTACGGCGGTTCTAGTACAAAGTTAATCCAATAAAGCCTTGCACACAAGACATGAAATGCTGCCCTAAGAGCTCATTTTCTCCTGGTAGGCTCTTAACTGCCATCATTTGGTGCCATTTAAGAAAATAAAGAAGCAGACATCCCTGCAGCCTCTCTGGGACCAGCAACAAGGCAGATAATGAAGCTGGCTCATTAGAGCAGCCCCACGAAGGGCACCTTCCTAGGAGCATGCCCTTCCCTCATCTCCAGATGGTGACCGGGCTGCAGGTACTGGAGACCCGGGCATCTTCATAACAGCATCAGTCTGGGCAGCAAACTTTGGCAGCGTGGAGGAGCTCCACAATGAGATGTACTGATGGAGGACAAGGAACAATTGCCACCATTTATCATGCTTCTGGGTTGTCGGATTGAAGGCGCTGGTAAAGCTGAGGGAGATACCTGGTCTTAGAGGGTAATGGAGTGGGAGAAGGTGGAGCTACGTGGCCTCGCAGTGCAAAAGGTCTACTGTGGTAACAAAAGAAAACACATCTCGGGAGAGTTTCCTCACCCTCAGTGTGCAGAACAGGTGCACGTTATCTTCCAAAGCAAACATCTCTCTTGTTACGCTTTGGCTTTAATTTAACAGGTTCCCCCATGCCCACACCTGCAGGAGTCTGCCACTGTTTAATGCATGTTTGGGAAACAGAACCTGCCTGGAAGGTCACGGCTTTCAGCAGTCTTCTCCTTCACCACCCTTTATCATGACACTGCTGCAGGAAAGCACTCCCTTAATACTGAGTTTGCAGTACCGATGGGCTGGCACTACTCCTTCCCCTGGTCCCCGACACGGGTCTTTGGAATTCCAGGCTGGCACGCAGCACATCAGTATTGTTAGAAATCTTCACTTTGTCATTTCTGCTTGCACTGTGCCAGTAACTGCTCACACGGGTCTCCGCAGCCAGCACGAACTGCACAGCACACGAACATCTCACAAAAGCTGCTTGCAAAGTCCTCTCTGAGACGCAAGGCCTTCAGACACGCACCTCTCCCACTTTGTCTACTGCTATTATAATTAGTGGAGGAAGAACGATATCTATATTTGTATTAAAACAGTTATTGCTAACAGTGAGAGGTGTTCTCTGGTCTGCAGGAGAAGCACGTCTGGAGTGAGCACAGGTGTCCATCATGCACCTGCTCTGAGCCACAGCCACGGATGGGCGCTGGATGCTGCTGCCCACACAGGCAAAGCCAAACCAGGCTCCGAGATGCCAGCCTGCAGAAGGAGGCAGCACAGTAGCAGCCTCTCCAACTCCAGCTCCAAATTAAGCCAGGAGTAAGCTGGAAGAGCTCAGCTCCACTCCAGCCTTCGCAGGCTCGGAGCCCTGCCTCAGCCTGATCATGGAGCCATGCACAGACCACCAGCTGTGTGTCCCTGTCTGCGGCCAAGATCACTTGTAAACAAACAAAAAAACATCTAAAACTAAGTTTCCCAGCCTGACCTGATCTGCCAGCTAGGCTACATTTCAAGGGCTTGCTGGTGTAGATGGGACCAGACAAATATAAACACACATATCCTCCCTTGCGGCTCTGGGCACTGCACGCCATTGTGTAGATCCGTGCAAACTGGAAGAAATGCCACCAAAAGCAAAGACAGGGTTTTGTTTTAAACATTTGTTCTTCATTGAAAGGTATCAGGGACTTCTCCAGTTTCCAGAGGGGGAGAGGGCAAGTGCCTGCTTGCCCACCTAACCCTTGGGTCAGGGGAGCTTTGCAGCAACTTCTGCAGCTGCCAAGCCCATGGGGCTAATGGACGGATCCAAGGAACCTCAGGCAAAACACAGATGCACCCAGTGCATGTAAATGCCTGCAGGATTGGCTGTTGCGGAAGGGGGAAAAAGGTGGCCCAAATCCTGCCAGGGAGTAGGCGACTTCCCAGCACCTAGTTTGCAGGTTGGGTCGATGAAGTCCTCTCTGTTGTATCGTACCAGTCTTCGGGGGGGGGGGGGGGGAATTAATGCTGTGGGAAAGCCCCGGCGAACTACAAAAGTGTGGGTTTTCTGGGGCTGCAGAAAAAGGTACTGTAATGGCAGACACTGGACAAAAAACAATGATTAAAATAGTTAATAATTAAAATTGATTTTAAAAAATCATGACCAGCAGCACCTACAGTGAGCTCATTCTGCCTGAATTTCATTCTTTGGATTTTCCACTTCTTTTCTAAAGGAGTGTATTTTGGAAATACTATCTTGGAGGCTTTCTTCAAAGCTGCCTTCCTTTACTTGGGCTGACAGTCCTTACAACATGGCTGTTCTGTTTTTCATCAGCTACCTCCAGTGAAAATCTGCTAAATGTGATGCTTTGTGACTGGCACGTTCGGCACTGCAATGCTCTCGTGCCAGCCTCGGGATTTCCAGCAAGCAGCAGGTGCTGCAGTCCACTGTTAAAAAGCCTGCAGTCTTCAAAGGAAGCAATTTAGTGAGAAAGACTTCTAAACAGATGACACTGCTGGGGATTGAGTTGAATGGCCCAGGAGCAGCGAGTGCATTGAAGAGTCTTTCAGCCCTAGGCTGGGAGAGAGAATTGAGCCTGGCTTGGCACTGACCAAACCCAGTCAGGTTAGTATCTGGTAGCATCACTTCAATTCTCAGTGGGCGTTGTGTGCATCTCACTCATGTGTGAATGCATGCAGCCAGATGCACGCAACACCCGTCATAGACTTCCCTGCAAGCAGGTCGTGCAGAGACAGAGATCCAGCCTCAGCATCGATATGGGCACTAGTGATTCCTGAATGCCAAATTAACAGCACACAGCGGACAACTGACCATCTCTCTTTACAGCAGACTAAAGATATCCCTACCAACAGTGATTCCTGATGCCCGGTACTGGCGTTCCCCATGTACAGGGCAGTGCGTCAGACACTGAAAAATCATTTGGAAAACAGAAGTTTTATTCTCCACTTTACTACTGCATTGCTGCAGACAGCAGAAAGTTATCAACTGACTCTGCTCCAGCCTCCTTACCTACAAAGCTGACGATAGCAAACTGGCCACTTAGGTAAAGTTATTGGAGACTTACTGATTAAAGTACTACATGCATACAAGCAATATTTATTTTTATGGGTCCATTCTCCTCCCAGCCTTACAAGAGAGACACTTTTTTCTTGAAGCACCAGCTGTGTAGAAGCTGAAACAGCAGGAAGCCAGCAGTAAGACTGTCCCAAAAGAGAGATGAAGGGGGGCTCTTTAAATAGGCACAATAGAAACTGAGAAGACAGACAGGGAGTATGATAAAGATGTGAGAAAGAGGAAGGGAACTATACTGTAATAAAATTGAATGAAGTAGCAAAACTAACCAGCTAGCATAGACTCATCTTTTTTGGCTTCATGTTTTATTTTAAAAGAGGTAAAATAATTTAGCATTTACTATTTTTAAAATGAAGAGGGAAAAGACAGCAAAATGGTATTTTCCTCTAGGCTTTTGTGTCCTGTTTTAACTTATTAGTTGTAAATCAACCTACTAAAGCAGCACAGTCCCTCCTGAGAACACAGCCATACCGATGCCAATTTCGTATATCGGTATATCAGCAGTCAAGAGACCAACGGCTGCATCAACACAAAACAGCCAGGTCCAAAGTACATGGAAAACAAAGAGGTTTCCTCTAACACAACGAATGAAAACTGCACATCTCAAACCCTCACATCTGTTGATTGATGCCATCCAGACTCCCTGCTCACTTCAGGCTGGAGTTAATTACTCCCAGGAGTAATTAACAGGTTGAATTTTAAAGCTTTGGGCTGGCCGGACTTTGGCATTGGAGAGACAGGTTTCACCATTCCCTCAAAGTGATGCCCAGACAATGGCATGAATTTTGCGACCTGCTTCACTGGAGCTATGCTAGGGAAAAAGCATCATCCCCATCAAGCCAGCTTGAGGTTTTCTTGTTTCTGTTGCCCATATTTCTCAGTCCTGCACACTTCCCTGTTTTTAATGTCTTACAGAGTAGCTTGTCGTGAAGTGCCTGACGCTCCTTGTCCCAATGGCAGTTTCTGGTACAAAAAAAGGTTCATCTGGAAACCCACATCAGGCCTAGCCTGTGTGTCCCCACACAAATTCAACATTTGGTCTGGTGTGACCCTGTATT
Source organism: Pygoscelis adeliae (assembly GCF_000699105.1). Taxonomy (NCBI): domain Eukaryota; kingdom Metazoa; phylum Chordata; class Aves; order Sphenisciformes; family Spheniscidae; genus Pygoscelis; species Pygoscelis adeliae. Next base: position 1,758,181 of record NW_008825052.1, on the reverse strand, counting down.
GCCTTCACACAAACTTGGGAGGTGAAAGAAGAGGTGTAGCTGAGCAGCGCTATCACATGGAGACAGGGTGGTGCTTGGGAAAATTATCCAGGGCATTTCTACATAAAGCCTACGTATGTGGTGGTACCCAAACTGGTCTTTAGCAGATAGCAAGAAGGCACGCCTTTACGAGATACTGTCTGTGAAACAGCATCAGTGAGAAAATCCAGCGAGTGCCAGAAAATCTGGTGTCACATTGCTTGTGACAGAGCTCAGTAAAATGAATGCCTTCAAGGAGGCAGAGCAGCCCCCAACCTACCTGCTCCCTACCACCAGAACAGTTCCTAGGTACCTCACAGGGAAACACATTTTATCCTTCCAGAGGTACAGTGTACAAACACAGGTTGCAAACAGCATGTCTGCAAGCTCCTAGCTTGTCAGACAAGTCTCAGTATCTCAAACCCTAGCGCACGCTGGGATTTAGCAGGCTTTCAAGGCATTTTGCACCAGCCCAGATATCGGCTCTGCTACTATTAAGCAGCATATGTGCTATCGCCCAGCTAAAAGCATGGTTTCAATTCTGATTTCTCTTTTTTCTCACATGCTTCCATTAGCTAACCTCTAATCAAAGGAAGCAAATAATTTCTCATATGTCATCTGTATTTTACATTAGAGCCAGCTACATAGATAGCTGCTCTGTGCCTAATGCTGAAAACCAGAAGGCTGTTCCTACGAAGAGCTTACAGTCTGACTCTATCTGGGATTTGAGTGGCTAACTAAAATCCTTTGCAAATTATCTGTCGCTTCTTTGTAAGCCCTGCTTCCTTTCTTTACATCTGAATTTGGACTGGGGATAATGAACTTCCTGTATCATAGACCGGGATACAAGGAAACTCATTGTACACTCACCAACGAAGAGTATATCAGTAAGTAGCTTATAAGGCAGCTCTGAAGGGTCTTGTTAGAATGCCTTATTCTCCGACTTTCAGTGGTTTGATTAAGTGGATCATGTGATAAACACTTATAATGAACTTCTTCAGATGCTGCCAGGGGAAACCCAGCAGATAAAATGCTGAATCCCACGGCATTGCTTTCTGCATAACAAACTGATTACAAAGACGGAAAAATCATGCAATTCACTGGCTGCTTCTCCTACTCAGGACAGCACAACAGTGTTATACAATTTTCTCTCTGCTGCCCCAAATTAAAATATCGTTGCTACTAAATCCAGTTCAAACTAGTGCAATTTTCCTTCCACAACTCAGCAGATTACAGCTAAATGTAACCACTTGCGAGCAAGTCTAGTCATGCTTCTGAGCGATTTCTTTCTTATTACAGAAAACAAAATAATACAAACAAGCAAAAAAACCCCCAACTGAACAAAAACTAAGCATAAACTCACAAGTAACATATGCTGTTTGATTTGTTTAAAAAATATAAATCTAAGTCAACCTGAATCACCACAGGGTAAACCTCATTTCATTGGCAAGTGAGAGAGGTCAAACAGCAGGCCATGTTTAAGAGCATCCCTTGCAGTTTTGGCCAACACCTGTAGGACCAATGACCAGGGTAAGATACCAGCATGTTACACTCTCTCCTCACCCCCAGTTAGTGGCTCGTTGTTCCTTCTTCTCAGCAGCACAGCCTCTCTTCTTTATCCCACTCTCCCAAGTTGTCTCCACGTAACAAGCTACAGTGTCTCTGCAAAAGGCATTCTGGCTCAGGCACGAAGCATGGGATGTACTTGTTCCTGCCCCATAAGTCAGCATAAATTACACGGCTGCTTCTCCAAGGCCAGTGCTATATCCCTGACTCAGGTGTCAGCTGCAGCACATGTGATGGATGGCGTGCCTTTAAGAAAGTCTTCTTCCGGTCCTGGGACTGAGATGAGGGAAAGACCCCAATATCCTCTGCTCCCTGACTAGCAATACCTGCATACTCCTGCTACCGTGGGCAATAGCTGTCTGCACCAGGACATGCGTGTTGGTCTGGTCCAATACCTGATTAAAACATCTGTAAAGGCTCTGCTACGCAGAAAAGGGCTAGGAGCTCTGCTGGCACTCTGAGGTGCAGTTCCGTCCTGCACATCACCAGTAGGTCTGACATCTGTCAATGACGCGTGGTGGAACCAAATGACAGTGCTAATTCCTCCACCACACTTACAGCCCTTGCATTTCCCTCCTGCTCGGCAGCCAGTACGCACAAGGCAAGAGTGCCCAGCCTGGCACAGAGGTGCAGTCGCTTGTGCATCATCACTAGAAAGCCTGTGTGGCCGCAAGGCTGCTTTTGGACAGCACTTTGGAGAACGATCTTGGTTATGGCTGGCATCTCACCGTGCTCCCCACTCCGTCTGCTTCTCATGCACATGAGCAGCCCCACATCGCCTGTCCATTGTACTGAGCAGTGTGTTAAACCACCTCACTGACTACCGACGTATTAAACCACTAGACATGCACAGATATGCAGACAACCTTGCAAGTGAGATCCTGTGCTTGCAGTTTGCACGGACGCTAGAGCTGGCCCAGAGGCAAGCCTAGGAGCATCCTTGAAGTACAATACCGACATATTAACAAGCTACGTGGGATGACAGACTCATGACGCCTAGTGCAGCTGTTATAAAGAGACCTAGGGATGAAACATTTGCCAGATGAAGAACACATACATGACTATCAAACTGACTTGTCAAATGAATCAGAGCATCAGCGAGGTGGGGGGGATGCCTTGCTCCCTGGCTTGACTCATCAGAATACTTATCCATCAGTTCTGCTTTGAGGAACAGTCCAGCGGTTATGGCATCTCACAGAAGTCCTAGGGGATGGTAAAAACTGTGGTTTTTTCAAGCAGCCATCCTGTGAATACAACTACAGTTTAAAATGTGCATCAAGCTTTGTATATCAACTTTCCTATGCACCATTACTAGCCATTAAGTTTCCCCGGGTCATGTCATTTTTCAATTAATGGGATTGCACAGGTGTAACCAAAGGGATAATATCATACCAATCAGCTCTCATCAGTTGTGATGGCATGTGAGACAGAGGGCCTTATCTTGATTTATTTTACAGCCAAAGGGAATTCATGCATCCAATAGTGAGAAAAAAGGTATCTTTAGAACATACTTGCTATGCAATCAGTAAGAATCAGTAACAATAACTGCTATTAGACTCAGTCATTAGAGAACAAAGGAATTTTAATCCTGTAAAGCAAGTGAAAATCTGCTCTTTAAATTATTTTGTTTCCACTTGACAAGGAAGACTTCTGGAAATGTTGGTTCATTGTCCTTAATCACATTTTGGTATTTTGAACTGAATATACTCCCCCAAAGTATTCCCTTCAATTCTACTTGCAAGTTTGGTCTTTTAGGTTAGGTATGGATATTGGACATGAAAGGATTTTTCTCTCCCACTTCACACTTAAAACAGTTCAGGTAAAAATCATTTAATTCTAAGAAGCAACTAAAAAGGAAAAAAGCCAGTATGGTTTTTATGTTAAATCTGTGTGTCCCAAGCTCTTTGTGCCCAGTTTTAAGAATCTGAACCCCTCGAATTCCGCAAGAACTAAAGGAGACTTTTGAAAACATGAGGCATACTGAAGCTAGGTATTCCAAATAGAAAATCAGGCTACAGTACTTCATTTTTCACTCATCTAGCACCACGTAATCCTATTACAAAGGTCTATTGTGAGACTGTAGTATTTAAATATTTAGCAGCCAAAGAGCATTGGTGAGAGGTAAGTAATATTTCTTTCTGACTTACTAATCTTTACCATGTCTCTTCCTTCTATATGACAAAACAGATAAAGGTGTTTGTGGTTTAAACCACGGACGCTAACCTATCCACGATCTAGTCTGAAATTTTGAATTAGATCAATTTGGAGTGCCATTCTGTAGCTGCTTTTTTACTAGTCTTATACTTGTATGTATTAAATATCGTCCACAGATTTCCTGTGTAGGCCTGTCCCCAGGGACTGAAAACCTGGTGTACACAACTCATAAATAAAGCTAGTGAAACATGAGCAAGAAAAAGCATAGCATACTTCTGGGAATCACTCCAGGAAAATAAATATGCAAGATGGCACATCACCCTACACAAAGCTGGCAAAGGTAAAATAACATTTGGGGTTGATCATTGCGGAAAATACAATAATTCTGTGTTCATATGTACATGCTGGTCTGAAACAAAAGGACAAAGGTAAGACCAGAGTTTGACTCACAAGAAAACAAACCTGCTGGTAACAGTTGTAGCTTATTTAACTAAATTGGGGGATCAAGTCTGAATTTGATCCCCGGCTTTCAGAAGGCCCGTAGATTCTCTAGAAACGACCACCATCATTTACTTCCTATCTCTGTTGTTCACGACTCTTTCTATGGCATATGCTTGCTTTTAAGAGCCTATCTAAATCCTAGGTACACCTTTCCCTCAACAGTCACAATGCATGACTCTATACAGAAGTAGTATTAAAACACGGTGAAGAATGAAGAGGAACAATTGTCTTGCTTTCCTATAATGCGTTTGGATGAACATGCCCTCCCGTTTCCATCTGTGCTTTACTCTTTTCTTGAGAGTAGGATATTACATTTACTGGCATTGACTCTTTCCTCAGAGCTTATTCTTTTGCTCCCCTTCTGCTCTGCTCTCATTTTCCCAGTCTTTCCTACTTTTTTGTATAGTCTCCTGAATCCTTCTTTTCCTATCAGGCTTTGCACTATCTAGTCTCCAGTTTTGTTTACTGTTGTTATTTATGAGACGTTGAAAAGTTCAAGCCACTGTATATAAGGTATGACAACAATATGATTGCACAGAAATGCCCATTATTTAAGGGCTGAATTGGCAGAAGAGACATCCTGCAACTATACAGATTGTAGACAGATGTCTACCTGTGTTTTGCTTGGCTGTAATTTGGAAATGTACAGAATTCTTCAAGAGCAAATGCGATGTGTTCTTGCCAATTTTTATTTCATTGTGGATTGGTCCATATTTTTGCTTTTAGGGATGAAGGCTTACCGTCATCTTATAACTGTTTACCTGGTGATGTTTGTTGGTAATTTTGCTTGGGTTCTTAAATATAGTACGTAACAGTAGAATTGCACACTTCCTGTGCAGATACAGCTTTAAAACAAGCTATTTATTGATGTCACATTTCATTAGAAAGTTTTAAAATTTGGAGTTTAAGAATAATATCTTAAAAGTAGTAACTTACACTATTCCAAATGTGTTTTGTTCAGGTACTCTTACTGTTGCTTTGTGTGTGGTTTTCAAAATCGCTTTATCCCTTGTATGATTGAACACGCTTATGCTATCAGATATGGCTACTTTCACTGCACAAAGAACTTGTAAGAAAGCTTTTCATGCCTCTGATCGAATGAAAAGTTACTTACGATATAGCACCAGGAGTTCAATGAGAGGTATATCTGTGTATCTGCTGGAGTTGCACATTTGCTTATGGGACTGTGAGGCCCGATATACCTGTATAGCACATGTAACCCTTGAGGCTCCTTGAGATTTTAATTTGGGCAATAGCACACTCAGTGCACCTTATGTGTATGAGAATCCCAAGTGTGCAGGAGTGTAATGAAAAGAGAATGGGGGCTGTGTGGGATATGCACACATCTAGCACTGATCAATTACTGATAGGTAACTCATTTTCTGTTCTCCTCCTAGCGGTTATCTATATGCAATATATATCCGTATTTCCACCACAGTGTACTCAATAGCAATCATTAGTTTCTTCCATGGCAGACTCAGATTCTTGGGAGGCTGCAGTTGGAACAACACTTTATGTTGTATCCCATCAAGAGTTGTTAATATACTCTACGTAACATCCATTGAATTGGGAAGACAGGGCTTCAGGTCGATGCTCTGTAGATGTCTAAGATAAGTAATTTTCTCGGTGAAATTGCCAGCACAGATGCTGCTCTGACAGAGTATGATCTAATGGTTTACCCGTAACTGCTGTAACAATCTGAAAACAGACTTGCAGTCTGGAATATAACTAGGTAGGAAAAGTCAAGTGAATATCTTAAATTACTTCACTTTTTGTAATTCACAGGGTACCTGTTACATCCCAAGTGTGGAGAGATGACTCTGTCTCCAGGAACCTGTGGTTTGAGGGAAGAATACAGAAAGATGAATTTTCTAGTTCAGATGGAGCTCCGTAACCATCATTGGCAGAAATTAGAGGATGCCATTAAGTACTCTGTATCCATTTAGAGGAGAGGGATCAGCTGTACTTCTCCCTCATGCTTGTCACTGAAGTGAGGGCCTCCAGGAGGTCATCCTAGCTGACAGAAGTCATCAAGGGCGTACAATTTTTGTCAAGGATAGGGACTCCTGGGAGCTGATGGGTCCCACAGGTTCCAGTCTGAGGTGGCAGAACTAGCATATTTGCCCTGGTTGGACCCTTCAAGAGCCACAATTCAGTGAGGTGGGAGAAGCCACTGAATAGAGACTGCTGCAAGCTCAACTTCTTCCAACCTTTCAGGATTGGCCCCTGCTCTAAACCCAGAAGATAGTTTAATGTAGCAATTCCTCAAATGTACTCAAGATATTTCATAGCTCTAGGAGGAAAATCTCCTTTCCTTTGCCAACTAAATTTGCCTCAAAGAGGTCTTCTTACCATTGATCAAGACTGAGTGAAAAGCAGCACTTCCTATTCTTAACCGCCATCCAGCATGCAGGCTAAGAGAGGGAACAACTTTAAGTATGGATATCAAACCATTCCTTTGTTCGGTGGCTCCAAATGCAGGAATTCCATAAGTTCTGCAGATATTCTATTCAGGATATCTGGAAACGAGGACTCTTTTGGCAAGTGGAGATTAAAAAGGTTAATTTTGCTGAGACTTGCTTGGTTTTGCCAAGTAACCTGGGAATTAGAAGGACTGACAGGTAAGTATAAAAGGAAACGGCTATCCCTGGAACATGGAAATCACTGTCTTGTTGACTTGTGCTGTGAAGATGTCCATTCAGGACAAAAATTTTGAGAAGACGCCTTCAAATGTTTTTGATTTCCTGTCTGTGTTTTGAAGAGGAGTGTCTGCTGAAATCTTTCACCCAGCTATTCTGCAGACTAAGCACAACACAAAAAAGAAGATTTTATGCAAGTGCCATAATTTAATTTCTTCCTGGCACAGAGATTAATTCCACATTCTCACACTATTGACACGAAGCCATATAAGGAGATTGCTAACAATCACGATGGCTTTTCTGTTTTAGATATTTGTCCACTGGAAACTGGTTTAAGCATCTGACTTAACTGTAAATAGGCCATCCAAAAACGATCAGATGACAATAACTTCCTGTCATTACTTGTGTGGTGTCAAGATCTAACCTATATCCTGTGAGCTACCCATTTCCTACAGGAAATTCATCTTTGTACTATCATATAACAGAATAGCAACCACCTATTCTGCACTGAAATATTTGTCTGCTTTCTAGTGTTTCAGTCTAGCAAGTGTAATTCCCCTGAATTGACGGTATTTTTAGAGTAAAACAACAGGTAAGGGTTCTGTGGTTTGAGGAAGTAAAAGGGAAATTCAATGTCTGATTCAAAAGCAAATTTCCTTGTGACAATGTGCAAATTGATGGGTTTCTGTAGCTCACTCTCTCCAACAAGAAAAAAAAAAAAAAAGAGGAATGAATTGATTTGTATTTGTGAAATATTCAGCTAATCTTCCCGCTTGACTTGTAAGAAACTGAGTGATGCATTTTGGGTTTGTTTTTAATCCTCAGTATTTGGAAGCTCATCTCCGAGGGTAAATGAGACCACCACAGCTATGTCCATACTGTAATGGAACAAAAAGTGCGTTGGACCGGAAGTAAGCATGGTATAATCTGTACCCCCTCTCCCCAGGCCCTATCCACTCCAGATACATTATGGCAGCAAGGACCACCAGCAGACTGCTTGTGAGCATTACGCATGCTAGTGTCCTAACCCACCAAACTCACTCAGGTACCCAGATGCCAACACGTTCTACAGAAAAGGCGATAAGCCCATATCTGAGATCAGTCCTGTGTGCTTGCAGAATAAAATGTGGGTAAGTGTGATTTTCAGCAAGCTTTCAGGTCTGCTTTCATTGGAGTACAGATCAAGGTCTTAAGTGATTATGCAACTGTGGTAATTATGTAAATCTAGAAGACTTATGACAATTGGAATTAAGGCTGAGAATGTAAATGTGGACCTTGCTATCTTGCATTTGGTGAGAGTTTTATTTTTCTGAATAATGTAACACATGAAAACCTCAATTCCAACACAAATCTGTACTAACAGATCAGGTTGATGGGCGGTAGGAAAAAGGTTAAGCATAATTTGTTATTTACAGTTTTCAAAGTCATATACAAATCCCTATGTTCCCAGTGCTAAACTCTTATGCCCCATACATATGTTGTTTGTTTTATTAGACTACATGTGAATGAAAAGAACAGCTGTGACCTCCCCTTGTACTTTGAAAGGGCTCTGACAAAAAACAAACAAATCCTTTTTAAGAAAAAAATTCTTAAGTTGAATTCATTCATTCTGCATGTGTAAGGACCCAAAGAATTATTCCACGTTTTCATTACATTCAAAATAGTGAAAAGGCAGCCACGGTAGAATTGCACACCTGTTCGTATTCAGTTTTGGAGTTATCTCTTAACATTTCATTTATACTGCATAGTTCACCACCCACTGTTTTCTAATCTAGAACCAGCCTCCTTGTAAACTGATACGACGTTCATGTAAGCCTCTACCTGGGCTGAAACTGCGAGTTCAAGTAATGCCATTTCCTCTTTGTACAACCTTCGGTTACCTAAAATATGTTATTAAAACGATTTTTCTCTTTCCATATATAATTTTAACAATTCTTTGTCAGATTGGGTGTGATTTTTTAAGCACAATCATTAAGCTGATACAAGTATTTAGCCTATTTTAAGAAATTCACTAAAATTACTGTATCTGCACTGCAGGCTTTTATTACACCAAATTATTTGTTCCAAATAGCTAACTGTATACAAAACCTGGGTGTGCGTAGCCCATAGTTAAACTAATGCAAAGCCCTATATAGTCTTATAAAGATTTAGCTTAAGTAGGTAAATGAAATTATTAATCAGTGTAAGTTTTGAATGTGACCAAAACATAACGATACACATATTTCACTGTTCAGCACTCACAGCAATTATGGACACCATCCCCTCTCTATGCCTCCTGGACGGCACACACTCCTTCTTTCCCCAGAAAATACAGATCTTCAAATACAAGCACAAGTAATGAGAATACAACAAAACCAAAACAAAACAAAAGGCCTCTAAACTCAGCTGGAGATGGAGGCTGCTGCCTCCCCATCAACAAGATGGTGTTGATCAGCTTGCCTTTTTATGAGGCAGCTGCTCGCAGCTTCTGCTAAGCTGCGCACTCAGTATGGGACGTGGAAGAGAGGAGGTACAGGTGCTGGGATAAGAGTCCGGAAACAAGGAATATTGTAGTTCTTATTATGGTGGGGCGGGAGGTAAGGAAGGAAAATGCAACCAAACAATTGATTTGTGACTCACTGACACTGTATATTTTATGTGCAAAGTTTGATGATCTCTGTCTTTTGGTCTTCTTCCACATACTCCCAGGGCTGTCTAAGCTTTCCCGTGTGTCAAAGACCCAAATGTTTCTCCTCCACTGACTGTCTTCCAATTTGACAGAGCTACTCCTGTGATTAACAGGCAAGAGGTACATGAACAGTGTGCATTTTCAGTAACAAATTCTGCAGCTCACTGAAAACTAAAAATTAATAAAAATATTTTTAACATGTAGGCAGTAGAAGAGATTGATTTGGTGTCTACTAATTTTGTTAATTTTCATGTGTAATCATATTTAAAGAAATTGAAATTATATGATGAATTACTGAAGTCTGTTACAGAATCTCTCATTTTTAAGATGGGAGTAACAGAAAATTTCTTCATGCTTGCTGCATCACTGCCTGAAGAGATACAGGAACAGGCAAAGAAAGCAAGCAGAACATAGCTGTAGCTGGCTGTGCTCATGTAATCCAAATATTTAACAGCCGAATGTTCCTAACAATAAATAAGCAATAATAATCTATTCTGTATCAAAGGATATATTTGAACTTCCTGGGCAAGTTTTGGCTTACGCTTATGAGGCATGTGGTAGTTGAAAGGAAATACACAAATAAAAGATAAACATTTTCTGAATTATTTTACCAACAAAGGGGAGGAGAGGAGGCAGGAATGACCTACACTGTTCTGTACTTTGTTCTTGAAACAAGCAGAGTAACTTCCCTTGAAGCACACACTGTGAACTACACAGTCTGGGACAAGGTACCAGGCCTGGCTAGATACCCAAATCAGCTCAGCGTGCCCACTTGGAGTCACGGAATGTCAGCGGGCACGTTAGCTTAACGCTCAAAGGAGTGATAAGAATGTATTTATCCAGCCGTGAGGAAAGTGCAGTAAATCTCTCTGTGTCATTTTCCCCCACGTTCTTCAAACACAGTTATATAAACCCAACCCACATTTCTCCCTCTTACTATGTGGCAAATATAATCCTCTCCCTTAAAAAAAAAATCTGAATCTGAAATAACATTAAATAATTTGCAGGAATGATTAATAGTTCTGCTGACTGGTAAAAATCTGGTTAGAGCAGCTAGGGTATGATGGCTTTTTAGGAGCAGGATAAAGTTTATTTGATTCTCCGTAACTAAGTGTCCTCAGTTGAACCTACCAGCCCTTTGCTGTGCAAGGATTATAACTCACGCTGCAGTTGGATCAGCCTCCATTTCTATTTTTAGTGCAGATCTTGCTCCTTATTTAGTCCTGATTGCATAGCCAGAACTGCTTTCTCAGCAGCTCAGTGAAAAGCCTGCCTGTTCCATTTTATAACTTTTCCAGACAAAAAGATGGGAAGCCTGTAGCTTTCCAAACAGTCTTATTTTAGGAGCCTGCAATACGATACAGTCCAAAACCCAAGGGCCACATGAATCCCTGCTGAAATACCATTGACTTTCCTGGAGTTTTACACAACAAGAATTTGGCTGCTTGTAAGTTAACTAGGATATTTTTTAAAAAAAAACACCCTCCCCAGCCCCCCAAACCTTCTTCACCCTAAATATTTAAAAGATATTTATTTAAACAGTAATATACATCTGGATCAAATTCTCCAGAAAACATTTTATCCTCCTTAGAGTCATAGTTTATAAATCCCATTCAGGGAGGCAACTACTAGCCAAAAAAGAAATAAACAAGGAAAAATGGAAAATGTTGGTTTTAAAGAATCTCTTAGCAGGGATGACCACACAGAAGTAATTTTCTGCCACTCAATTAAAACCATAAGAACATTTTTGGTTTTGAACAAAGTTTTCCTACTACAGCAAGGAGTTGCTGTAATTCTGTCAGAATCAGCTACAATACTTTACCTTCACTTCTAGGATTTCTGGAATATCTCCTTAGTCATATACTTAGTAAGTTATATTTCCATATGTTGCACGTAAATGCATGACTAAAAACCTAGATTAAGATGATCAAGGCCATTGTGAGGCTGTAAACACACAAAATGTAAAAAACCTACACTAATAATATGTGTAAAATACATTTTTATCTACGTGTACTGAAATACATTGTCAGTAATGGATCTTATTTCCATGTGTGAAGACACTTTGCATCTTCTGTACGTACCTCCAAACAGGTCTTTTGCTCCTAACCCAAGACAGAGAGTCATATCCACACATGCACAGATCTCTTCCTAGACGTAATCCTAAACCCTTGCTCTCCCAACCTGCTAGGGAATTGTTATGCTGGTCAGGCAGTGATCACTGAATTCAGCCATCTTTATTGTACGTGTAAGGATATCCAGCACTCCTCCTGCAGTAGGGAGATTGATGGCAGATGGAAATTTCCCCTCAACTGCCCCTGTATTCAGGCCGTTGACTAGTCCTTTTATGCCACACTGAGAACACAAAGGCAGATTTAAAAGAAAATTAACTGGAGGAGTAAAGAATTAAAATCAGTGAGGGAAGGATGGACTAATATATTCTCATTGTAAATGCAGTAATTTAATTAGCCCTCAGTCAAACACTGGACAAATTACAAAGTCAATACAAAACAGAAGGGCCATAAAAATTATGTATTCAGCAGGTCTGAATTTGCATATTCTATATTCCCCAAATATCCTATTAATTCTGTGAAAATGAAGGGTATTCCAAACACATGAAGTCAAGTTCTGTATCTTGGTTTAAATGACACAGGCTTCAGAGAGAGAAGTTGAATGCCACAAGAAGTACTCAAGATCACTATCTCAAAGGCAGGAGGTTAGAAACTGAAAGGACTGGAAGTTATTAACTGAAAAAAAAAGACCCACGTACTTGAAAGCCAGTTCATCCCAGCTGCTATCAGGAACAGTGTACCCTTGTACCCTAAATGGTGACTACTGAAATTTGAGTACTTGCGATATGGAGTGTCTTGGCTGTGCTTCTCAATGTGACACATAAAGTTGAAACTCTTAACACATTTAGAAAAATATAATAAAAAAATATTGGCACCGGGGTGCCAATGCTTAAATCAGGGCAATGGAATCACGACGTGTGCACCTATAAATTAGGAACAAAAATTTAAGCATGATCATTCTGACACAAAGGTATTTAAGAACAGAGCTTTATTCTCAAAGAGCCATGAAGGCCATTCAGATTTTTTTCAAGACTACACTGAAAGAGACTGAACTGCACATGAAATCCTTCAGAAAATGCCTAAAAATACAGCATAGCCAGAGACTATGCTAACTTCCTTTGAGCCCTTTTCAAGAAGGGGCTTTTGAGCTGATGCATGGCAGAGGAGCCCAAGAAGCTGATGCCGAGCTGCAGGGGGCCAAGACATAGTGTAGAAGTCTCTATACCTTTAAGAGAATATGCCATGTTCCGGGAAGGTTTGGAGAAATCTTCCACAGGGAGACTCTATTTCCAGGAATAAAACTTAGAGGGAACACCTAGGGAATCATGACAAGATTTTCTCTAGCAAGCCCCTGGCATGGACTTTCTTATGAAACATCATAGTACAGTGCAAAAGGTACCAATTTGCCCACAACTACATTCTGGACATAATTTTTAATAAAAAAAGTGACTGCTGAATCCATTTAGAAGAAATACTGATCCAAGTGTATATAGCTTTGTTTGTAATTCAACACTATAAAGAGTACCCTAACAAATGATGAGTATTCTGTGTCTGATGTAATAACTATTTCTGTATTTTCAGTTAGGAGTGACCAGTTCTGTGTTTTGAGTTAGGAAATGTGCATAACATTAAAATAAAATTGTTCAAGTGCCATTTTAAATCAAAATGAAGTAGGTCACTTTGAAGTCAGCTTTGATGGACAGTTTTGTTGTTGTTTTTTTTTTTTTTAAATGAGAGCATGAGTCTGTTCCCTCAGCACCACCTAATCACTGGTAACTTTCATGAAGAGCAAACAAAAGGCCTCTTTTATTTATCCATTATGTTCCTAAGAGGTGAGAATAGCTTGATGCAAATGAAAATCATTAAGGGATTCTGCACTATCATTAACTGTCTGAATATCTGTCTATGCAAATACAGCACATAACCCAGTGAAACCGCAGCCTCATGACCTTCTGCACTGAAAATCTATGCCTTATGACTCTCTTAACCCAACAGTTAAAATACCCTCTCTGATGTGCCTTTGTATAAGTGTTTGGTTTGTACAGGCATAGAAATGGAGCGCAAGCCATTACACAGATTCAGTTTCAGATACCCCTTCACCCTGACAGGGCAAGGGGTAGCATCAGAGATACCTGTTTTGTAACAGTGCTACAGTATGAATAATAAGCTAAAATGTGATTGCCCAGATCTGATCCTGCATGCAATTACACCCATAACTTCACTCAAATGAGTAGTTCCATTTAAGACACAATGAACATATAATAATGCAAAACCATAAGTGGTTTGTAAGATTAGAGGCCTAATTAGACATAAAACCTACTGACCTAATTCTTTACAACTTTGTCCTTTGTGTAGCCATTTACGCCCAGGCAAACGGTGCACAGAACACTGCTACTCTCACTAAGTACCACTCCACCCAGCCAACGAAGATGGGTGAATGTATGGAGCTAGACAGTTTAGTCCTCCAACAGCAGTACCTAGCAACAGAAATGCACCGGAACTCTTGCATTCTTGATAGTTTTAACCAGAGACATACTTAGGATAGCTCAGACAGCAGGTTACAGAAGGCCATTTATTGCTGTTCAGTCTCTCTCCTTGGTGACATTTAGGTCAGTCGTTGGGCACAAATTTACATCTGCTGACTAAGAGCTTTTCTAGAACTAAGTCTTGGCAGAGGTTAAGGATATCTCCCCCTCCTTCGGGACACATACCTTTGCTGCATACTCTTACGTAGCAGCAGAGTGGTCAGGACACTGCATTATTCAATAGCAGCTGAAGAGGAAATAGTAGATTAGATTCTAGGCCTTCCATTGCTTGAATGACACCAAACCAGCTTCTCCTGTCTCCTAGGAGAGTGCCCCTATCAGCAGGTGGTTGCATGTGAAGCATCTCTTACCTTCAGCTTGGGTTTTTGCCAATCAGTGCTGAGGAATGGAAGACTTAGAGGCCAAAAAGAAGGAGGCAGTGCAGGGGCTGAGTTCGAGCAGCAGGAAGAAAAAGAGAACACTTCTTCCAGCAGCGTTAGCTCGTGGTAGCTTCAGTTGATCGCTAGTTTAAGTTGCCAAAGAACAGTGTTGATGTAGAATGATTAGGTATAAACTGGAAATTAACTGACCTTGAAAGGTTTCTAACCAGTGGAGGAATGAATTTTCATTAAACAGTAATTATATAGCTTGCATACATAGTACTGAGCGCAGGGACTAAGGACTTTTAAGCAAGTGCCCTTATTACTCATTTATTTGGATGTGATGAAAGTAATTAATGTCTTTGAAGCACTTGGAAAAGAAAGAAATCAGTGGAACTGAATACTCCTAAAAGTCTTGTTCTGAATTTGGCAAACTGGCACATTTAAAAAACTGTATCTGAGACACTGCTGCTCTGCTTACACTGTTTAGTAAAATGCTACCAAGGAATAAGCTTGAACACCGGGCTGCTCATCACCCACGCTATTAAGCTGCCAGCATGCTGTGTGGCAGTTTAGGCCCATAACAACTAGTACCATCTCAAACAGTGCTCCCACACTGCTCAGGGGACAGCATTTGGAGGCGGAGGGACACAGCGGTCTCTCTAGCCCTTTTTTATTTCACAGTATAGATGTAATATATGGTAAGGAACACTACAAAGAAGCCAACAAGGCAATTATGAATTCTACTGTCACAGTACAGTTCATGCCAAATCATTTGGAATTTTTAAACCTTTGAAGTAGCAGTGTTATAATTTTATACACGATTAAATTAAAATAAGCTTTAAAAAGTTTTGCTTTTATTAGGGACACAGAAATAAATTATGCTAACAACAGTACAGTATTTAGAGAAACGTTGTGCCTCTAACATGCTCATTCATCTCCTTTTCTGTCAGAACATAAGAAATAGAGGATATGTTTCCAGGTAGTGTACTTTATCCCTTTTAGCAACTACTGCTGTATTTTCTCTTTACCTGAGTGCAATTTACTTCTGAACAGAACTAACTTAAAAAATACTAATACTTTCAAAGTGTGATAAAAGATAAAGCTACTCTGGATAAGCTTGAAAACATGGATGCTGTTGATTTCTTTTGTTTAAAATAAGCAATTTCTGAAGTACTCCAGGCAAAAAGCAATTCTGTGCCAGTCAGGAAAAGAAGAAGTTAGGGAACTGACTAATAATCTCGTGCTGGAGCAATAGAGAGAAACTCAGGTTACTGGTAGTGAAATCTTTATCACAAAACAGGTTTAAAAAGTTGCAGCTAGAACACGTGGTCTTTAAACGTGCATTTTTTTCTCCAACAACAACTAAGAAAAGGTGGAGATTTTTTGGTAAGAAATTCAATTTCCTTTTCAAACAAATAGATACTAAAAAGAAAAACCCAAAAACTTACAGTGATTTTAAAAGCTTATTCATTACAGTACAAAAATACAGTCTGGTTTTTAATGTGTACCTAAAGATTCACCCAGAACAGCCACCATAACTGCTATCTTTAGACAATGATGAAGAAAAACAATCAGGGGATGCAGGAAAGGTATTGTCTAATGAAAGACATACCCACTTCTCTCAAAGCACAAGAGGTCTTGGCACTGACAACTCGTTTCAAACGTCCAGTCCTAACGCCTTATTTCAGAATGATACAATTTTGCAGACAAGCCTACAACTACATTTGATTTACTGACTGACTCTCTTCTGTTTCCTTTTAAAGATAAAGAATGTGTTTAAAGCTGAGCGTGAGAATGTGATCACTTCTTGGAAGGCTCTCTTCCCTCTCTGAACAATCTGAGACTCTTTCAAAGTTATTTTTACAGCATAATCATTTCCTATTTTTTCCTGTGTATTAGTACTTTCACTCAACAATCACTTTCTTTGAAAAAAACATGGTCCTAATGCGAACCCATCACTTAATCATTAGAGAAAAAAAATGAAATAGGTCAAAAGCCTAACTCCTGTTCTCAGAAAAACAGCTACATAAAATACTGTCTCTACAAAATAGCTTAAAAAGTAGCATAGGAAAAGGAAGGTGGAGGTGCAGCAGGTGGGGAGACTGGAATATGGCACAGTACTTAATACTTTAAAGACTGGGGGCAGTGTTGTTTAATCTTATTAGCCCAGCCATCAAGTTCCTGCTTTTGGAGGAAAACAAGTATCACTGATTTTCTAACTAAAGCAGCTGCAAGATTACTCAAGAGACAACAGGAAACACGCACCGCATTATAAGAGAATCCAGTCTCAGTCACTTAACTGCACAGCTTCCAGAGAGAATTTATCCAATTTCTGTGCTTGACTAGGAGTCCATAAGCAACACACACAATTTTCCTCACAAGAACCTGGAAACAGAATCATGGTGCCCTTCCTTTCAGTCTTTTCCTAACTTCAATTAACATATCACATTAGATTAGCAGATCTACTCTATAAATTTGTTTTCTTCCCAAGTTTGTACCTCCAACTGTACCTATCTCACGCTTTCAGATATAAAATGATCAATATACTAGTAAGAAAATTAATTTTATTTGCAAGACTCCAAAATTGTTGAGGTAGATCTGTGTGCTGATGGGGCCTGCATTTTCAGCATCATCATTTAGTGGATACTGCTAAAATTGGTAGATGATGATGATGATAACAAAAACAACAATAATAATAATATCTCAAGCACACAGAGAAGTATTTATAAAGGGAATGTATATCTAGGAAGACCATATTCTGGGTGAACTTCAGCTCCAGTGATCTCTTTTTGGGATTACCTATATACCACTGTTCGCGTTGCCTTTTTTCAACGTGCCATACGCCTAGCAATGTCTTCTTTGTGCACAGCATTGAGACTCTGTAAAGTGAACTTACACAAATACTGTATTATTAATTAGCAAAAATACCAGTATTTTAATCTTTAAATGTAGGTGTGCTTTGATTTTGGAAAGAGTAAGAAGTGCAACTGTGTTTAACTGATGGTTGTCACACTAAAATAAAATGTTTCTAATTTCTGGCTAAATATCATATACCTAGTAAATAGTTCCATGGTATTCTGTGGCTTTCTGCATTTCATTAAGACACATTTCAATGTACACACACCATTCTTTTTTCCCCACTCCTGTTTGTATATTCCCATTAAGATTGGCATTGGAGGAAGCAAACCCTTTAAGAAGTTGAAAAGTCCCTTCAATGCCAATACCGAGCAAAAAAGAACACTAGCAAAAACTGCTCAGTAAGTGAACATTTTTGAAACTAGGTTTCAATAGTCATAAAATTAGTTTTTTAAACATCTAGATAAGAGCACTACTTCTGAAATTCTAAACTATACTAAACTTAATTTCAGGCCAAGCAAGCCTGAAAATGTTAGCCTTAAAAGACAACAGAATACTAGACAATATTTAGCTTACAATAAAGCAAACAACAACACTTACCCACAAAGCCAGAACAAAATACACAGTCCAAGGGAAATCTTTAGATATTATGTAACTCAATTTTACGAAAGCATGTTGGTACTCTCATGAAACCTCAAAAATCACTCAGAATGTGTTGGATAGATTACAATGCTGAATGAGAGGCACAAAGACACAAGGGCTGTGTAAAAATTCTGAAGCTTAAGGAAAACAGTGAATATTCTAGGGCTCAAGATAAAACTGAAAACTGACAGCAAATAAAAGAATCCTAAGATAAAGGACAAGTAGCAACCTATCTATATGTGTGGTGCCACAGGAACTGTTGTGAGGCCTTGTTTTATTGGACATCTTCATTAATCCCTGAGCAGCCACAATGTGGACAACTTTGAGGACACTGAGATACCTCAAAGTAACTTAGTCTGGCTAAAATGCAGTCAGAAAACAGGAAAATGAAATTGAGTACAAGAAAAAGCAAGCTACTGCTATGGAAAAGACCGAGAGAAATATTCTGGAACAGATTCTGGAATATATTCAATAGGATAGAAATACCCCAAAGGCATAATATTTGTAAAGGATCTAAGGATAACAAGTAAGCAGAAGCTACAAATAGATTTGTAACAGAGTACCAACAAAGAGACTAATTTAGATTTGACTTGCATACTTGGAAGCACTGTATCCTGGAGCAGGGAAGTAACAGTTTCTCTACATACAGCTGTAGGGCAGACTGTAGAACATTTCATTTGTGGACAACCAACAAAGTCCTTCAAGCCTCTTGGTGGACCAAACTTTAATACCCTCAAGTAATTAATTCTGCCCTACACATGGAAGTCATATGGATGCCTGAAACAAAGTAACAAAACTCTTATCTGGACATAAACCATAAATTCTTCATCCACACTCTTTACAACCCCACCTGGAATTCACCAATGAGTTCTAGGCATATTATGAGAAAGATCTCTGCAAATTGGATGGAATTCACATAACGATAACAGAAATTCTTTGGGAGCTGGACTCAAAAGGAAACATTACAAACCTAAACAGGTGTTACCTTACTTGCTCAAGGTAAGCAAGTAAGAAGTTCAAAATGCTTTTTTCTTAACATTGTTTGTTCTGGAAAATTATTTCAAAGGAACAAACCCCAAGAAGGAAAAATAACTATTTGAGGTGATAAAAGGTTATATATACACACTTAATTAGGAACAGAAAGATTTAGACAATACAGGAAACATATACTGAGTTCTAAACCATAGGTAATTGTCCCAATAGAAAAAATAGTAGGCATCTGAAACCGCAGCATAATGTATACATTCATATATTACAGGGACCAATAGTGACAGAGATGGACAAAGCATTTAATGGAGCTCTGCCACCTATAATCTAATCTTAAAACATTTTAAGTTTACTCTTATGGCGACATTCCTCTCTCTTTTTGGATAACAGATGGCTGTTTGCGATCTGCATATTGGACTGAGGCTTCTTTCACTTTGTCTGATGCGTGAATGAGGAATGCCTCCCATAAGTCAGACTTCATGGCAGAAAAAAATACAGCATCTAAAATTAAATGGATTTCACCACTTACCATACAGCCCCATTTCTGTGATTCATTCACAGAAACACATTTCACATTTTAAAACAACAAAAATTCAGATAATAACCACATACTCATGTACATTTGGCTACATAAGTTATTGGAGACTGATAGGGCTTTTGGCAGTTACAGTACTTCAAAATTTTCCATTATGAAATCTTTTAAATTACTTACTATTTGAACCATTTGGGCTAACTCTCTTCACATCAGACAAATTTCTCAATGGAGAGTTTCAACTAAATGTTTCAGCTATTTATCAGAACTAGAATATGAAAAATTATGTTTTGCTTGCCTGTTTAAAAGCAATTCTTACAACCATTTACCTGAGCCGCATTGTATGGAGTAAAAATTTCAGAGTTTGGTAGGGATCTGTACACATGTAGATATGTGTACATATAAATTAAAAACACTTTTTAAGTTAACAAACCCCACCCAGTCACATATGTTTTCTCCTGGGGAGACGATGGAAGGATCAACCACATGCAGCCTCAAATGGCAGCTCTGTTGTAAAAATAAACCAATTACTTTTATTTTTACAACAAAAGCTATTCAAATGTTCAACCATTTTTCCCTTTATACTCCACTACTTGCCAGTAACTCTCACTGTTGAACATACCATTCCCACAAACAGTATTAATGTTCAAATGTTGTATGTCATTACACACAATTTTCTCTTTTAAGTCCATACCCAACTTTTATAGTCATTAGACCCAAGCACTAGACAGCAGGTTTTTTTAATTATGCTGATTCAGCAGTGCCACTCATAAAAACAGCTCTAGCACTATTCCTCAATTATCTAAGACTTAATCAGTTCATCTTAATCAAATTTCATCTACAAAATTCTCACTGTCATACATCCAATCACTAAACTTCACTTATTACTATACTGTTAACTGTTCCCCAACAATGCGTGTGTTCTTGTCATACTAAACTTAATTCCTTATGCAATCATATAAATATTTTGCTCTTGACAATAGGTCATTCTCCAAGCATGGGAGGGAACCTCAATCCCTTCTTGACATGTAGAATTCTGTCAGTACAGAACAGATCAGGAATCTCATCCTTAGAATTAAAATTAAGTGTTTACTGACCATTTTCTTACATTACGCATATGCTGCTTCTCAATTAAATACACTTTCTCAATTTTTTGAAAAAAGTGGTATAGTTCTACATTGTTACATGTGTAAATCTTTATTCATTTTTACATTTCAGTTTATATCATTTTCTTGAATACTTATGCATTTTCCTGTACACACGTTCACCGGTAGGTTTTTCTGATATGAGGCAATGGCAAGACCTGAAAATGTTGGGAAAAAAATTGTTGCTTTCAAAACAAACAAAAAATTGAATAACTTTCAGTCAAAACTTCTGTTTGAAATATAAGTTGCTAAATGCAAGTACAACCCAGAAAACAAAAATGGTCAAAGGTGGCTTTGCATTTTCATATAAACATTATGTATGTGAATTTGTATACACAACTAATTTAGAGATTTGAATATATACATAAGGACACAATATGTGTTGTAACAGGGTTGCATTCTGTGCTACAGTCAAGGTTTTCTGAAACAGAAAGCTATACCATATCCATGGTATACAATGTATTTTGTATAATGTATTTTTGGATGTAAGGAAAAATTTCTTTACTGAAAGAGTGGTTAAACATTGGAACAGGCTGCCCAGGGAAGTGGTTGAGTCCCCATCCCTGGAAGTATTTAAAAAACGGGTAGATGAGGCGCTTAGGGACATGGTTTAGTGGGCATGGTGTTGGGTTGACGGTTGGACTCGATGATCTTGGAGGTCTCTTCCAACCTTAATGATTCTATGATTCTATGATTCTATAATAATGATGAAAACTCATTTATCCTAATGGCTAAATTGTCTGCATCGATTAGAGGAACGCACTATTGAAATGTTCGGTGAATTACATGCAATTCTTCTAGAATGCTGATCATCAGGTGCACTCGTGTGATAACCAGCAAACATCATATAACCCTTTTCATAATCTCATCAACCTCCATATTAAAACTTGCTAAAATGCTCTGCCCTGCTACTTTCACTGAGAGAAGAAATTCATTCCTCCACTGGTTAGAAACCTTTCATGGTCAGTTAATTTCCAGTTTATATCTAATCATTCTACATCAACACTGTTCTTTGGCTTAAATAGTTTTTCTTCTTGCTTACTCCAAAGTTACAGATATGCTTACAAAGTTCACTTACATTCTCTCATCTTTTGTTTTTCTAGATGAAGACAACTGATTTTTATTTTCTTGATAAAACAGGTTTTTCACATCTATGATCATTTTCAGAACCCCACTCTGCACCTCTTCTAGTTTAAATTCATCCCTCTTGACAACTTGAAAAATAGTCCAAATAAGCTATGACCAAGATCTTGTATGATCACATTGATATATCACTTGCTTTGATAGAAATAACTCACTTCATGCAGTTCAGGATTGTACTTATCTTTTAGACCCCATCATGGGGGTAGATTCATACTACTCTGACTCCCAGATCTTTTCTTCTGTCATTTCTGACATTCTAGTTCAGAGCAGAAAATTCTTAGCAATTTTAAAGTGCAAAATCTTGCCTTTCATATCCAAGATGTTATGACATTTCTATTATTCCAACCCAAACCACCAATTCTTCCTATATGATATGCCTGTTCTCCTCCAAACTTAAGGTTACCAGCATCTTTCATGTATATGCTAAATAGGACTATGCTAAAGACATTAAATGGGCTGACTCTACCTGTAGCCAACTTCCAGTTTTATAGTCCTTCTTTCAACACAACCCACTGTCATCTCCCATTAGCAATTCTTTATGTTATGCATCCTACTTAATTTCTCATATGGCACTGTACTGAATCTTTTTATGAAATACAGATTAAATCTACTTCATTTCCTTTGTCAATAAATTGATAATTTTATAAAAAAAAAATACCCAATTACCCCAACAAAATCTACCTTTACTACACCAAAGGTATATTTTTTTTTTACTTCTATGCCTTTGCTTATCCTATGCTTCAATTTGTTTCATATGTCCCACATACTGCAGCATTTGCACGTAACACTTCCTTGGGCTCTCCTTCAAACACATTTTTTACTTTCCAATCACATGGCACCATTCTTGCCCTGATAGGTTTATTAAGAGTCTTTGCTAAAAGACTGCTTTGATACTTCTAGTATTTTCATAATTGAGAACTAGGTTCACTTTCCCATCAGGTTTCTAATGGCAAGACATTGCTGGTGTAAGGTCATTGATTAAATGTGTGACCACCCTGGTTCTGACAGAACCTGACTGCATTACACTTCAGAGCCTATTGCCTAGCCTGTATCTATTAATTGAGCATTTAAAAAAAATAAAATTCTCATGAATTAGAATCTTAAGCATTATTTCCAAAGCACAGTTACCTCCACAAATGAATTCAGCAGCCTAAGTGGCACTTGAAGCCAGTTTGGTATCCTACAAGTTGCTCAATTCCTTGCTGTTCACATGCTGTCCTTAGGATTTTTATCTGATAACATCCAGGCAGTACTTGACTTTCTACTGGTATGATGGGCATGCACAATGTTGCCTCAAATTCTGGCATAAGTGGGCCTAACTACCTGGAGTATAAGCAAGGCTCATCAGGGCTCTCATATGAGGAATCTTGCTGTGTACCTTGCCTATGATGTCCGGTCTAACAAGCATTCTTAAAACATGAAAGACCACCAGAAATTAATCTTTCCCAATATTTTGCAGAGGTGCATTAGTTCATCCATTAACCTACTGTTAAGGCACTCATGCGTGAAATGCGGATCTGTTTTCAAATCCTAGATCTGCTCAACTTGGAAGAAAAAGCTACCTTTCCCTGTTCTTTTATCTCCCAAATAAGATAAAGGTTGTACTTGCGTAGGTACCTAACCCTAGGAAAGGACTCCAAACTGAGAATCCTGAGAGACGACTTCAGCCTTACTCCTTTGGGCAGGGGAATAGTCAGTTTATACCTTCTCAGCATTTCTAGACAGCTTCTCATCCAGTGTACTCACTTTTGCAGACTAAGAGGACTACTTCTTGCACTGAGTGTTTAGGGAGCCTTAGAGCCTAACATGAGACTATGGATTCTTATATGTGGTGAAGTCTGTGCAGGTTTGGCAGTCCAAAATCTTTAGTCTGAAGATTTAGACTTTTTTCATTCGCTTAGCCTGTGGAGCACACTGGGAAATAAACTTCCTGTGTAATGTAGAGGGTCTGACTGTCTAGGTCCAGATACCAACTGAATGGGCCACATGTTACTCCTGATCCATGTGCCCAGGTTTTCTCCCTGCAGAAACCATGTTTCTGTAACCTGAAAAATCAACACCTGCGAATATGTGGGCCACACCCAGCCCCCATTCTGAAACATAGTTTGGATAAATCCAGGGCATCCCCAGACTGAGAGAGCACTCCAAGATTTCAGACCACAGACCTCAGAAATACTGAACATCTTGGAAATCAATAGGAACTCAAACATGGATACTTAAGTCAGTTTTGAAGTTAAGATGTACTGTTCAAAATTTTACCTTTGTGTTATAGACTAAACTTTTATCACCAAGTTCTGTTGCATTCTGCTACTATAATTAGATATTTGAAAAATGTGGCTTTTCCCTGGCCCCATCATGTTTAGTTGCTAGATGATTCTGTCTGCTCATATTTGCATTTATAATTTTTTTGTGAACTGCAGATATCATTTTGTGACCAGTTTTTTTTTTAAGTAGGTACATAGTAAGGATTAAGAGAAAGAAAAAATTGATATGCCTTTTGTTAAAAAAAAAAAAGGCAAAACTATATTGATTTTACTCTATAGGGAAATTCTAACTTTTAAGACAGTCATCAGTTATGGTGATAACTAATACTATTAATACTCAAATTTTTATTGTACAGCTGTTTAACTGTGCATGATTAGAAGCAGTTATATATTCAAGCTTGATTATTTTCATGCAAATACATGGCTGGCTAATGGGGAGAACAGCTGCTGCTTAGCAACTGGAGGAACAGAGAAAGGGGGTGACTTGCTTTATAACAGAACACTGGATGAAACCTTAGAGAGAGTACGTATAGAGTCTGGAGATACCAGGGAAAATGGGTGGTAGTGCTCTCTAACCATGATGTTTCCGTTTGCAATTATTGACATCCTAGGATGGCAGCATTTTCAGGTAATAAAGGATAAACTACAAGAAAATTTATATATAGTAGATGCATATAGGCGTGTGCATGAACAACAAATAAAACAAGTGCTAAAGACAAACCCTCACACACAAGCTGAAATGTAGGAAATCCAGAAACAGGCTTTGTGTCTGTCATCTACTGTAAGGGTTAAACTGACTTTTAGACTTCAGCAACTTAAACTAGCGATCAACTGAAGCTACCACGAGCTAACACTGATGGAAGAAGTGTTCTCTTTTTCTTCCTGCTGCTCAAACTCAGCCCCTGCACTGCCTCCTCCACTGTGCAAGCACAGGCTTTCACACACCTACATAATGAGGCACATCAGGGACCTGATCTAGGTTAAAACTAACCCAAATTTTTTAGATGGATCACTTTTACCTGGATCAGTTTCCAAATCCAGCTTGTTATGCAGCTATTCAAATGCTTGCACTGACATGAGGAAGAGGGCAGGGGACCTCCCGTGACAGCGCTGACTCAAACCTTTTCTGGAAATATATTCTTACCTTGGTGTGACCCTGCAGACTAACCTATTGACTTGACTGCAAGAAGAACATGAAAGCAGAAGTGCGCTCTAAGAAATGAAGGGAAACTGAAAAGGTACAGCTCAGAAAGCATGTGAGTTCCATATAAATGTCTGCATGACTCTAAGACTACCACGTAATTTTTTTTCTGACTAACATTCAACATTTTCAGAAATCAAATTAATACCTCATATGAACAGGAAACTGGCTCTAGGTTAGGTATCAACTGCTCTTGTCTCAGTCCTGCTGTCTTCCGTTTGCAACAGTTCTTCCTAATTCAAAGCATGGTTCTCTCTGATTTAATAAACATTACAATTTTGTAATGAAACAGAAGAGACTGAATGACATGCTTTAGTGAATCCTGCTTTATGCTTCTAAAAAGTTAGTTATTCCAGCTATCTACACTATTCTATTGTGGACAATTGCTTTCTCTTCAGCAAGACTACCAGATATGAACTTGTGCCTACAGCTCACACACCACACTCGTTTAGAAGCCAGAATCCTCCAGTAGCTTAAATGTCTTGGATTATATACCAACCCAACTGAGGTGCAGATACACATCATGTTCTGCTGCCTATGTATATGGCAACAGAATGTAATAGTGGACTGGTATCCCCTAGCACAGAAGTGGACTGCAGATGTCGTAGTATCTTAAACTCATGCAGGAAGGGGCACCAGAGCACATTTGCCAGTGTTCAAAGCCGTCAGTGAAATAAACAGTGGTGGGAAGATAACAATGCTCAGGAAGTTGAGATGATCATGTGAACAGGAAGACAACAGAGCATGGAATGGAGTAACACAAGAACAGAGTAGTGTCCCTACCAGTCCTATGGAAAATGAGGGAAATGTATTTAGTTAGCAGCAGTACAAAATGTATTCAAATAACAACAGTTAGAGATGCTATCTGTTGACATGCTTCACCAGTAACCTCCTAGCGATTTATTAGCCTTTGTGAAATTTAAGTATTCGTAAGAATATTCTTGCAGTTCCAAAGGTTTTCTGAATATTAGCCTTGCAAATGTAAATATCTGTCAAAAAATTAAAGTTGTAGCTCAGGTATTCTTTAGATACAATGAAAATAGTTTGGGTTTCAACCCTATTTCAACCGCTTCTGTGACACAAGATTTTTTGATGACTAGGTAGTTTGACTTTTTTTCTGTTTGCTAAAAATGAGTTTAAGGAGGAAAAACAGAAGTGAGCTAGAGAAAATAAACAGCTTACAAAGAAAGAGTAGGAAACCAGTTACCCTTGAGTAGACAGGCAAGCTTCCTGTTCATTACAATGAAAAAATGAAGGGTAGCAACTGCCTGACCTGTCTTTTGTTCAAATCTAAAACCAAAACATATGTAAGCAAAATGTGAAACATGTGTTTTACATATTGGACTTTTGTCAGATTTTATAGATTCGTACATTTGTCTCCTATCATCCAGTCTCGCACGCATACGTAACAATATCATTCTAAGTATATGTAAGAATATTTGGCCTTTTTATAGGCTGATCTTCCAGACTGCCAACTCTTTTGATATTTGGTGTTTTTTTCCCCCAAATCCTCAGCTCCGAGACAAAGAGACTGCAACAGGAATCCCAACTCAAGGCTTTCGTTATCATTTTAAATGAAAACCTGCACGAGCGAGCTGGAAAACGCAAAATAAGCCCTCCTAAAGGCCCAGGGACTAAATAAGAGAAACCTAAATCCTCGTAAATTTTGCCCAAATTAATGACAGGGGGCAGGTAGGCACCTAGCTCTCAGGACTCGCTTCCTCCCGATTAACGCAGTTCTCCGAGGGGCTGCCTCGCCCACGTCTGCTGGGGTTCAAGAAGCCCGGGTGCCTGACCCCAGCCTCAGGGTGCGCCTCCCCAGCCGGAGCGGCCTCAGGACCGCGGTACCACAGGAGGCCGCTCCCTCACCCCCGCCAGGTAACAGCGCGGGCAGCTCCCAGCCCGACCTTTACTCCCGGGTCGCAGGAAGGTAACGGGCAACCATGGAGAGAGGGGCGGGCGGGGGAAGAAAGAAACGCGGCGGCCGGTGGCTGTGGG
>NW_008825052.1:1702435-1728579 GCF_000699105.1 Pygoscelis adeliae | reverse complement strand
CCGGCGTGGGGGCTGCCCCGAGCGAGCGGCGGCAGCTGTGCAAACACTGGGGGCAGCCGCCCGCTCCGCGCCCCCCACTCTCATGAAGGGCAGGATAACGGCGTGTGGGCGCGGGGGTGGGTGAAGGCGGCACACCAGGAGGTGTGTTTCTGCGGGGCGAATAGCGAAAGGGTGAGCGTACGAGGGGAAACCTTTGAACGTAGTCACAAGTGAGACTTCTGCGGTACTTACAAAGTGGGGGTTTTATGTTGGTCCTACGCTAGCGTGGTACAAATCGCGTAAAACGACGGGCATTGGTGCTGCACTGCAGAAGGGAACGTCCTAACCGATGGCCACATGTTGCCCCCTGAGACTTCGTAATGTCACATCCCGCTTCTTCACTGCCTCTTCTCTATGGACTCATGGTTATAGTCTTCCCACATCTCAAGTATGTTTCTGACCGTCAGAACAAATTTCTAACAAATTTAATATTTAGGAAAATGAATTTAATATTTATTGTAGTTTACCCATACGTTAAATATTATTAAGTTGGAAAAAAAACCCTGTTCTTTGAGATGTTAGACATGTTAAGCATCATTGCTTGTGATCCCTTTATACTTACGTTGTGTAACGCTGACCTTGGGAATTAAGGTATTTCTGCATATTTTATTGACTTACATGTTGAAAATGAGGTATTGATATGTACATGAAATGTTAGGCAAGACAAAAAACATGTACTAAAAAAGCATAGTAATGGTATCTTTCCCTTCACCCAGTTATTACAGTAGAGCAGATTTTTTTGTTGTTTTGTTTTTTTTATTTAGAATTATCTGTCCTCTGTTTAGGCACAGAGGAATGTGAGATACAAAAGCTGTTGTGATCTGATGCATCTACAGCTCCAAATTATTAAGTGGAGTGGGATTAATAGATACAATATTGAAATGGGATTAATAGATACAATATTGAAATAGTGGGACCTATTTTATTGTAGTTCTAATTTTGCATACAAAGGAGATATTATGTAATAATATTTATGTAATGGCATGACTAACTATTTCATTATTAAAAAATGTAGGGCCTGAGGTTGTCTGGCAGGTAGCAGGCTTTCTGTGCATGCGTGTGGTTAACTCATTAAGGCTTATTTTCTTTTAAGAAAATGTTTAGGCTATGCCATATCGTGAATGTGGCATCATAAAGTAAACAGTGAAGTAGTTTAGTTGTCCAGCTATTAGGAACACAGTAGGAAATCCCTGGCTTCCCAAACCATAAACTTTAATATTAGTTTGCATAATAGAAGTGTTTCTAATCCATCTTGGTTAGAGGAGACACTTCACTACAGTCTGCAAAGGAAGTGACTTGGCTGTCTTCTATTTATTTCCTTGTTAAATTTTTAATGGCTTTTTTTTCCTTTCTGTACCTTTAGTAACGTTTGCTAATAAGCTTCAAGAGCTTCTTATTACATCTCTGGATTATTTTTTTCTTTTAAAAAGAAGGGGGCAAATGTCTCTTTTCAGAGGTGTTGGGCCTAAGCGGTCGTTGTCTGAAGTAATATATGTGACTTCAGAGAGCGGGCTATCCAATTATTTACTTGAGAGTTGAAATATAAAATGAAGTTAAGTAAAATCACATCTACATCGACATTTTCTTTGAGGAAAAAGAAATAGTAAAAAAAGCTTCTAATATACTGTAGAAGGCAACGGGGTGTACTTATTGTTTGGCTTACAGGCAGTGTGATGCTTGTCTTCACCTGAGTTGGTCTGGATAAGAATAACCCTTTCTCATTGGGTTTAACATGGATGATCTTGCCTGTGGGAAAGGTGCTCAGTTGCCATGCTGCCTACATGACAGCAAACTACTGTGTCTGTATAGGCTGCTTCACCTCCGGCATGATTAGCTCTGCGTGAATCTTAGTATGTTTAAAGCTGTGTGTCCATGCTGTGCAGCTAATTGGGAGTCAGGTTCCAAACAGACTCCAAATTCCACCTGCTGAGTGAAGGGGGATTGATTGGTATGTGGAAGTGGCTTACGCAGATGTTCAGAAAGTCAAACGTCTATCAGCCCTATATCTTGTGTCTAGTATCAGCTATGGACATTGGTTCTGAAGGCACCTACGTACTCTTTCTGCCTTTTCTTCTGGAGGTATTGTGCTCAGTGAGGTATATGAATGACAAGGATTGCCAGTGTTCTTATCTTTGAGGGCTTTTATGTAATCCTGTACTCAACAATTGATTTGTAAAGGTTTGCTGGTACAATCTATAAAATTAAAGTGGTTTGTGGTATGGTGGTTGGGGGAGCCAAAAACCAGACTTTTAATTAAAAATAATGGAAGGATGAATTCCTAGAACAGACTGTGTTGGCAATAACATTTGACAACTTCTTTAGGTCTTTTGAAGAAGAAATCTCACTGTATTTGGCAAGATTATGCGAGTCATCTCTTGATGTCCTACGTCTTTGATTCCTTGCCTTTCAAGCTCTTACTACGCAAAATTTTGCTTAAGCCCAAAGATCCACCTACTATTTTCTGTTGTTTTGTGAAATACAAAGAGTAAAATTCTGACTACAATAGCAAAAGGTGAAGTGAAGCACTGCTAGGATTTGTTTGAATGCACCTTAGCTGGTTGAGCCATTTCGTTCCGTTTTAGCCATTTGGTGCTTGAAGCAGACTGGCATGTCTGTTGACATACTGACTTGGACAAAAGTATAATTTCAGAAATGCTACAACACTGCCATGGTGGTAATACAATGAAAGCAGTGTTAAATTCATGCTTTGTTGTATAAGAGCATAGATATTATTTAATGTAGTCATCTTTGTATCTCTGAAGGGGTCTTGTAATTTTGCTGCTTCTATTTGAAAACAATAGATTTTAATTCACTAGGTAATGCTCAACTGTGAAACAAAATTTGATTATCTTCTCAGGCAGTATTTCTTTTCTGCTAGCTAGCAATTTTTTTAAATGCTTTTTATAAAAAAAAAAACCTTTGAGAAATTGCAAGGCCTGTTTATTAGAATGAAATCATAATGGAAATTGAATTTTCTGTTTACGTATGGTCTTTTGTTTAATCGGTAATTCTTGAATTGTCATTCTTGCTGCTAAGTTGTGGTGTATGGAGGTATCAAAGTTTTGATTTATTTCCTACTAGCTTTTGGCCATTTCAAGCTCTTGGAGTCTTTCCTCAGGATTTCGCTGACCACTTCAAAATAAGTATGTGAATGCTCAGTTGGGTGTTTCTGTCAGGTGCTTATTCAACTGCAGGAAGACAGAACCAAACTGTAAATCCATCCATAAAGAAATCAGGGTGACACTAGATGTCATGTTAGGAGAGATATTAATAAATGAGCTGAGGTTGCTAAATTATCGCTTCACATAACAAGACTGAGTGCAAGTAGCCGATGACACTAATTGTAAACCGCATACAAGATACCTGTTGGTGTATGATGAGGTGTATTGTAAAACAGATAGTTGAAGTATTTTTAAAAATCAGAATTCTGATTTGGGCATGATTTGAGGCTGGTATACGTGATAAATTTTACAGAAATAGGAACACATTTTAAAATTGGTTTTGAAGGGTGTTAGGCTGAGAAATGTGTGTTGAGGAGGGCCTTTGGGGAAGGCAGATGAGGAATTTACCTAAGAAAAAGCAATGTGTAATTTGAGGAATAATATAACTCTGCTGTCCTCAACTGCCACTTTATGTATTTGTCTCTTTTTGAAGGGTTTTGTATTTTACATTGTGAAATCACTGGTCCAAGAATGACTCTTACTTCAGGGCAGCACAAAAACTCAGCCAAAGAAGAGGATGTTTTTAAGTTACTCTTGCATGCTTTTGATGCCAAGTTTTTGTGAGACTAGCTGTAATTTAGAGTAGGGGTTTACAGTCAGCAAAATCTGAATGCATTTCAGGTAGACGTCTAAGTTCGGTGGCTTCACTTGGTTTTCTGAGAGGGGAAAAAGCAGAGGCAAATGCTCCAGCTCAAATCTGGCTCCCTTCCAGCAGCAGTAGCTCTGGTATGACTCAGTGAGGGGGCCTGCTTATCTTCTTTCTTCTGTTCTTCCCTCCGCTTTCCCCCTTCACTGACCTGGCTAGGCTGTGTATCTGATCCTATCCCGGTGTCTTTCTCTCCTCTGTTGCTGCTCACTTGCGAAGAAATGAGCTCATTGCAGGAACTTGCTGCTTTCTACGCTCAGCTTGTGATTAACTTTTTTCTCCCCTTGTTTTCGCTACCATTTCAGACACTGTGTCCCGCAATGGTCATTCCCCATAGCCTCCTTGGTTCATTATCCCAATGTTCACAGCTGAGCATCGTTCCAGTTGCCGCTACTTCCCCTATTCCATTGCTCAGAATTGGGCACTTCTCGTTAACAGTCTTCCAGTCCCTTCTGTGGCTTCATAGTGAGGGTATGAGGATGCAAAATAGGATACAGCCATTATGGTGAGGCTTATGCCTCTGCCTTACCTTTTCATACCCTCTCCCAAAAAATACAAGCATATAACTCTTGCTAGGGGGTTATTCTATGGACTGCAGCGTGGCCTAGAAGATTTTCAGCATCGTACAGTGTAGCTCCACTTCCAGCATACCATTTCTGCATCTTGCACTGGCAGGCTTTTTGTACTTCTGAAGAGCTATTTGAAAAATAGCCTTATGTCCATTTGTTTCTCTTTTCTCCAGAGGTTTATAGCTTCCATGAGATGTGAACAGGGCTGGAGTAGGAATGAGGAGTTCAAGATAATGTATTTATTCTGAGATTGTTTTCAGTGTTTGAGTTCTGTCAATGCTGTGATTGGAGGTCACGAGCCTGTAACTTACCTGGTTCTTAAAAGGATGTGTTTTCTAGTGTGTTGTGGGGTTTTTGTGTGTGGTTTTTGTGTGTTTTTTTTTTTTTTTAAGAACCTTCTCCTTTTTTTGAGGCATTTGTTACGTACTTTGTATAGGTTGCCTGCTGAGTTGTTTGAGCAATAAGAGGCTGCCTGAATAAACTGTGAGATTCTGCTCTGCTGGCATGAAACTTGTTAAGTAGCAAATTTAGTATCCATGTATATATGGCTTGCCTTAATTCTGTTT
The DNA here is from genome assembly GCF_000699105.1 of Pygoscelis adeliae. Classification (NCBI taxonomy): domain Eukaryota; kingdom Metazoa; phylum Chordata; class Aves; order Sphenisciformes; family Spheniscidae; genus Pygoscelis; species Pygoscelis adeliae. Next base: position 1,723,538 of record NW_008825052.1, on the reverse strand, counting down.
CTTAAATAAACCTTAAAATACTGTGACAAAATCTAAGTTCTAACTAGAATCCAGATACTGGTTTCATAACCATTCTTCCGTTTGCTGCTGTAGAGTACCTCTTGGTTAAGTCACTCAACAGATTTGTGCTTTTGTAATTCAATCAAAAAAATACATGTATAGCTGACGCTATGTGCTTAGAACTCCATCAGCTGCAGACTTCAGTGTTTCACAAAGTAGCTGCATCTATATTTGGTCTAATATATAACTTGGGACTGATTTTTATGATTGGTGTCCCTGGAAGTAGCTTATCTATCGCAGCTACAACTTCCAGTTCTGTTACATACTTCTTAAGGGTGTTCTTTGGCTGCTTGTTGAAATACCTTCTTTTTCAGTGTGTAAAACGAACCTCCTCAAAATAACAATATAGTTATTTTGAAATATATTTTGAAAATAGTTGTCTCTTATTTTTACCAGAGTAGCACATGCATATCACAGCTGAGGTTGGCAGGATTAGACAATGTGTAAACACTCAGTGAGAAACAGCTCCTGCTTAGTAATTTTTGCAGTCTGAGTAGACAAGATAAATCTCTGGAAGAAGGAAACAGGTGCAGTAATACCATGCTATCTGTTTCTTCTCAGTCTCTTGTTTCAGAGTTCCAGTATTGATCATTTAATACCCTGTTCTGCTAACTGTTGTCATTACCCTGTTTTTGTCCTTTACCCTTGATTGACTTGATTGACCTTTGTGTGCCGTGGGCCTCTGAGAAGGGTGATGATGACAATGAAAATGTAAGCATTTGGAAAGAGGCAGCATGAACACTCACACTAAAAGATTTACAGTGGATGTTAGGTCTCACAGATGAAGCAGCTGAAATCTTTCAGAATGATTGGACAGGATCACTGGAGATTCAGTCTCATGTTAAGGGAGATCTGCTGATCAAAATCTCAGGACAATTAGCAGTCAACTTTTTTTTTTTAATTAAGCATTCTGTATCTCCAGCTATTGCAAAGCCAGCTTCTGAAAAGCCAGCATCTCATCCTCCTCATCTGTCATCTTTGGATGTTGAGTTGACAACTGATGAACTTGCTTCTTCCTCTCTATCCGCCATGTCATATGTACTCTCCCTGTGTGTTACAATTGTGTGTGTTTTTTTAAGTTCCTGTATACGTCTTCTCTATATTACATTTATTCTATGGGGAAAAATTGTTTCACTGTCTATTGAATTGCTATGTCACATTTCAGGAACATGTTCTTGACAGACAGCAAGGTATACCTGTGTAAAGAAAACAATTGATTTGCTTAGGGTCTCACATCAAATCAATAGCCGAACTGATAGTACAATGAAGAAGCTACTGTCTACAAGCAGTGTTATTTCTCTGCTACTACCCTGCCCAACGATAAATTAATGTAAACAATAAACTAATGTTCTTTTATATGTTGACCAAAGCTATAGTTGTGGTAACAAGTATAACATTAAGGCCTAGGCTTGATTAACAAGGACCAAGGACTGGTTGCAAAGATCTGTATAGTTAGGCTGTAACTGCACTGTTATTCATGATACCTATATGTATTCTGGTGAAACCCATAACTTTGAGGAATGCAGTGGAATAGTCCAAGTATATGAGCTTGCAAACAGGCAGTAGTTTTCTGCCTGTGATACAGTTACTTTAAGACTGAGGATAGAGCCCAAAATACAGAAGAATCTAAATAAATACCAGAAAAGTTCGTACTAGATATAGGGACTGTCTGAAATGCCAGTGTTTGCATAGGCTTCATTCATGCATGTTTGTTAAGGTTCTTTTCTTTCAAGAGCTGCTTTTTATTACAGAGAAGTTATAAGGTATGTAGAAGTTTGTGAGTTTTTTGGCAGGGCATTTAAATAAAACTTCACACTTGCTGGCTGGGGTGGGCCATATAGCTTATTAGGGAACCATTTGATGTCTGTATGCTCCAGCCTTTTGGTGATCAGCATGCGGGCGGCCATTTTGGATAACTTCTTCCCCCACTCATGTATATGCAGTCCATCATGTTGACTGCTTGTTTATGAGTTCATGTTACGTGATCTTGGTGTACGTGTGCATGCCTTCTCAGATTCTCAGGTTGTGGAGTCATCATCCTTGGAGATACTCAAAAGCTGTCCGGACGAAGTCCTGGGCAACTGGCTCTAGGTGGCCCTGCTTGAGCAGAGGGTTTGGACCAGGTGACCTCCAGAGGTCCCTTCCAACCTCAACCATTCTGTGATTACTGAGATTACTCGTCAGCAGTGAGTATCCAGGTGCTCTGTACAGCCTGTTCATGTGTCCAGGTAAACACAGTTGCATTCAAATGGTGTGGAAACGTTGCCAGGTAGCTGTCTTTAAGTTGATTACCCTACAGCTGTAAAAGTAACTGGAAGATTTTGGCGGTGTTTGTGAAAACTGATTTAGATTTGGAAAGAAGAAGAAAAGAAAGACTATTCACTACAGAGACCATTGCTAGGTTGGGTTTGTCCCTCAGTGACAGGTTCTTTTCCTAAAAATCACAGAGAAAGTAGGAGCAGCTACTGCTTATTTACATGCAAGTTGTGCCTCTGTACTGTTTGCTGACTAAACCAGCATTTACTATAGCAAGGTTGTATGTCCTATTTTAGGTGCAATATCAACATGTGGTACTCAGTGCGAATACTGAAAGGGCTGTGGAATGTTGCACCTAATCCATAATACTTGGCATTAGTCCTCAGGGGAGGTTTACAATACAAGTTTTCTGAGTTTTGTATAATGAGATGTATAATGAGTCTTTCATTTTGTGTTTGAAACTACCTAGGTGGGTTTCTGTATAGCACAAATCTTATTAAGCAGTGGGAATTGGAAACTGATTCAGCCTTCACTTCTGCAGGTACTGCCTTCAGATCAGTAATGAACAAATTTTTATTGCTGCTACCCCTATTATATTTATTATCCAGATGAGGAGGTTGTTTTCTGGAGTTCTCGATATAGCAGCTTTTAAAAAGTTGCCTATTTAACCTAGCTAAAACGTTACAAAAGACTTCCATTGCAGATGACTCTTCCTTCATGTTCTTGTATGTTGTTATCCATTGACCATTAAGCAAATGGTTTTGTGGCATTCACATTTGTAAGCAGTGAAACCTATTTTACTCTCTGTAGGAAATTAGAAGAGATTACAGGCAGTTTCTTATGTTGAGGTAAAATGAATCTATTTTTATAAATACTTGGTATCAAATATTTTAATTTTTGAGCTGTTTGAATTAGCTCTGTAGAACTGAGCCTTAACCATCTTTATTTTTAGATCTAAATAGTAGCAGTAAAAACAACCCAGTTTTACTGTGAGTATTATCTCTCTGTCTATTTCCTACAATAGAAGTGTGTTTTTACCCTCAGATTAATGTTGAGGTTGGAAAGGACCTCTAGAGATCATCTAGTTAGTCCAAGCACCCTGCTCAAAGCAGGGTCACCTAGACCAGCTCCAAGGATGGAAATGCCACAGCCTGTCTGGGTAAGCTCCAGTGTTTGACCACCCTCACAGTAAAACAAAACAATGGGGGGGGGGGGGAAGAAAAAAACAAACCCACCCAAAACTTTTTTTTAAGTTTCTGGTGTTTCAGTTTGTGCCCATTGCCTCTTGTCCATTCACTGGGCACCACGGAGGAGAGTCAGACTCACTCCTATCAGGTATCTATACACATTGATAAGATCCTCCCCCCCCTCCCCCCCAGTCCTGCTCTTCTTGAGGCTACAAAATCCTGGCTCACGCGGCCTTAATCATCTTCATGGCCTGGCCCCAGTAAGTCCATGTCTGTCTTGTACTGGGGAACCCAGACCTGGACCCAGCATTCCGGATACATCTCACCAGTGCTGAGTAGAGGGGAAGGGTCACACCCCTCGACCTGCTGCTGTTGTTCTTCCTAATGCAGCTCAGGCCACTGTTGGCCTCCTTTGTTGCTGAGGCATGTTGCTGGCTCATGTTCATCCAGGACCCCGGGTCCGTTTCTGCAAAGTTGCTTTCCAGTCTGATACCAGCTCATAGTGATGTATGGAGTTGTTCATCTCCAGGTGAGGACTTTGCATTTCCCCTTGTAGGACTTCATGAGATTTCTCTCTGCCCATTTCTCCAGCCTGTCAAGGTCCTGCTCAATGTCAGCACAACCCTCTGGTGTATAAGGCACTCCTCCAAATCTTATCATCTGCAAACTTGCTGAGGGTGCACCTGTTCAATGTCCAGGTCATTAATGAAGATGTTAAACAGTATTGGCCTCTAGAGTACACCACAAATGACTGGCCTCCGTGTTCCATTATTGCAAAGCTGCTTCTCCTCACTTAAGTTTCATTTCTCTCCCCGCTGCATAGCAGTCAAATCTGTTTTAGAGCTCTCCAGTGTGTGTTTTGCTGTTACCTCTTCCTTTTTTAATGTGCCATCCTCTGAGGTGAAAGTATATGCACCTCATTTCATTTCTGATTACAGCAAGGTTTGTTTTGTAGCGTTTATAAAACTTCTATGTAGGTATCTTGAGTATGGTATGACTATGTAAAAGTAATAAATCCTGGGTCTGTATTTTCTGTTTTTTGATGGTATGTTTTACCTGAACAGAAAACATAGGAGTGATGTAAAATAACTGAATATAAGTAATTTTTTTACTAAAAAGGTGTTCTGTATCAGAAATACAGTTTTAAATTGTCCCATGTTTTCCTCCAGGAAAGTGGCATATGTTGTGCATAAAGTAATTTAACTTGCCGTGGTAATTCAGATCATTCATTATTATGTTTTTTTATGTATGGTTCTTAAGGAATTTGTGCAGTCACGTGTACGTTTGTAAACCTGCAGGTCCCATGCAGAGATTAATTTAGTATCTTTACAGTCTAGATTCCTGTTTTGAGTCTGATGCATTAAAAAAACCAAAAAACCCACCAAGCCCCCACACCTTAGGATAGATGGGAAGAACAGAATGAAGTTCTGCTAAGCGTTTACAGATTGTGCCAGCATGCCAGGTTTTAGTGAGCTTGTGTTCTTATGCCAGCAGTTGGAAACCTAATCAAGGAAATAAATAGTCATTTTTAACCACTGCTATATTAAAGATGAAAGACTTAAGAACAGAAACCAGTTGTTTTAGGTGGTGTGCAGATAATGGCGGGTAGTCCTTGCTCCAAAAAAATTGTGTTCTGTATAAATGGAGCGTTAAAAGGTGTAGAAAGAGTGATATGTTACGAAAACAGATGGCATAGCAATATTGTTAATCATTATTTTGAAGTGGAATTTTGTAGGAGGGATTGCCTGAATGGAAAAACAGGAGGAGGGGAGGAAGTGTTGAAAGGAAGGCTGGGAACAGAAAGGAATATGCGGAGCATGTGAGGTGAGCTGGGGAGCGAGGGTTAGAGGAAGGAGAGTGCTGAGAGCCAGGACTGTGGAAAATACTGAGGTTGGAGTTGCAACAACAGGGACCAGTTATCTAAGGCAGCTCCCTTTTGGTTTCACTTGCTTTGGCTCATGGGGCTGATTCACCCCCTGGAATTTCTTATCTCCAGACTTGTGGCTGGAAGTAGATGAGGTGTTACGTGAGGTTTATTGCTCTGTGCAGTGGGAGAAGAGAGAAAGAAAACAAAGTCCCCCTGACTGAGAACTGTCCCAAGAGGTGTAGAACATAGCAGAGAACTACAGTATTCTCATGAGCGCTGTGCAGTTTGTGAGCACATTTTGTGTTGCCTGCTTTCATGAAAATTTTTATTATTATTTTTAGATTAAGGGATGTGAAAATGTAAATAAAATGAATTCTAAATATCTGGTGTTCATCTTCCTAGTGTATCAGTAGAAATAAACTAAAACCAGCTAGACTTCAAGCCTGACTCTGCAGTGTGATGCAAGCACAAGAAAATACATCTTTTGTTGGCAGAGAAAGATAGGTGGGCCTGCATAATGTAGGTGCATATGTGACTGATTTAAAAAAAAAAAAACAGAACAAAAACCAAACACAGTGAGAAACAGGTCACTTCTTCAACTGATCATCTCTTCGTTAGTGTAAATGGGCTTTCTGTAGCCTGTTCGTATGTCATGTTCTTCAGTTGCTTCCATAAAAATCTTACTTGTTTTGTGTAAGCTTGATTTGTTGAAAGAAAACCTTAGCAACATCTTATTCTTTCCAAGTTAGTCTTTGGCTTTTTCAAAATGTCATTCTCTTATGGAAACCACTAGGGATACAATGTTTTAATTTTATTACCAATTTGGCTTCTGTAGCCATCTGACTCACGCTAAACCATTTAATTTCACTGAATGTTTGCATTCTATAGTCTTTAAGGGCTGAGTGATTGTATTTTTCACTTGTAGTACCCTCATGACCAGCGACTTGGTATTTTGATAGTGGAGCATTGATGGTGAGAGGCTGAAGCGTATGCATTTGACAGTGAAGTTGTGGAGATAAAATGGTGATGGAAAAATAACAGTAGATCAGAGTGGAGTTGACCAGAGAACCTTTAGTAAAAAGTTGGTTTAGGAGAAAACCTGGTGACTAAGATTGCAGTGTAATGCTTTTATTATCTGAAGATACATAATTCGGTATACAAGGGTCAGGAGAAGCACAAGTAATGTTTAAAACTGAGTAGTGCAAAACTTCGGCTGTTTTTACAACTGCTCTGCAGCAGCCATCAGTTGAAACTTAAAGCTTGATCATACAGTTGAATCTCTGCACACACCTCTAAGATAGATTGATGAGTTTTCAAATCCAGTAGCTTTCATTTTTTTCTTCTGTATTTAGTTAATGATTTTAAATGTTTTATGGTGTGCAGTATTGAACAGCAGTTTCCTAGTCCAAGAGTTTGATGCAGTAATGGTCACTTTGCATAGATGTTGCCTTCTGAAGCCATCTGATTTTATTTGGCTTGTGTGGTTATTTGTTAGTGCTTTTACACTAGGAAGTCACTTAGAATTGCGGGCAAGGGTGAAGAGGAGGGGAAAGACTGATGCAATATATTTGCTGAGCTGAGGAGGCTTGGGGGGGTTGTTTGGTTTTGTTTTTTTTTTTTTTATGGAGGTAGACTCAGTGTGTTGTCCTCAAACAATTGGGTTCTTTGTTAGCACAGTGTAACTGAGGTTTCAACTGTTCTAGTGCTGAAAATAACTTACTGTTTCAGAGTATTTTGTGAGCTGCTTATTGATGCTGTAATGGGTAACTAAAGAAGGGTAGATTATATTCTACCAGTTGCGTGTTCTGAAATATTGTACACAATGAAGCATAAGAATTCTCCTGTTTCAGTTCATCAAAACAGTAAAACAGGATACTGCTAGTGCTAGAGGTAGTATATTCGTGTGAGGGTTACAGGAGAAGACATATATGAAGAGAAAAAGAGGAAAAAAAAAACTTTGGGGAATTAGCAGTCCATTCCATCTGCATTCATGAAGGAGTCTCAACATTTTTCCTTCTAAAAGTTATTAAAATGGTTTCTTAATTTCTTCAAATATGTAGTGATCTGTTACAGATACCAGCCATTCCTTAATGTAACTAGACGTGATGGGGTTAGATATACTCTGCTGTTCTGAATATAAGCCCGGCTCTTCAATATCTGTAAATTGCATATTTAAACGCATACCCAGAACCATAGTCTTGTTGGCAGAATAGAACCTAGTAGAGCTGTTACAAATCTTATGATACAGTTTTCAACAAAATTTTGGGTGTTAAAATTTAATATAACTCTAATTTTTCACACCCCCCCCTTTTTTTTTTTTTTGCAATTGTCATAATTGGAAAATTCTGCAATTGTTGTATTGATGCCCTTTATTTTCTTATAGTTTTTAGGAGAGGAGGAATAGTAATAGTGAGAGCTATCCACTAAATCTGTCAATACCAGAGTGATTGGGTATGAATGCGGTCACTTGTGATTATACTTTGAAGTGTATGTTTCATTTGTTGGTGTAGGTTTGTTAGGGAAAATTAAAACGTTTGGGAAAATATTGTTTAAAAATCAGTTTAAAGATGAAACTTGTAATTAAGGGTGATAGTGTCATCTATACAAAATAGACTTCTAGTAAGCTTCTATGAAAGTGATGCCAGTTTTTTGTTTTGGTTTGGTTTGGGGTTTTTTTGTGTGTGTCAGTTTTCTGAATATTCTTAAAAATAGGTCATAGTCACTGGTGCCAGCCAAAATCTCTCAGTGTCGCTTTGTTACTTCTTGGGTAGATTTTTCTATGAAACTTAAAGTGCTAGTGAAAAGGATGGCGCGTTGTGGTTGTTATAGTGGTAGTGAACTGGACCTTAATTGTAACTCCACAAATTCTTTCCAGTGTTCCAGCTAAGGAATAAACCATGAAGTCCTAGTTGTGATTACTATTCAAATACTAATCAATTATTTTTAAAAGTATGATTTTTCTTTCCTCCTTGTAGTGCTTGTATTCTCTCCATTTTAAAAGAAATGTGAGAACTAAAGGTAGTTCTATGTAATATCTTAAAAAAAAATCACTTCATGAAAGAAAACAAGATTACATATTCCAAAGTACAGCAGCTGTTTTACAGCATCTGATTACAATGATTGTTTTTTCCAAAGCACTGTGTTTTAAGCAGTGTCTAATTTGAGTGTTTAATGTATTGTGATTATCAATACCTAATATAAAGGAACTTTATATTCTCTGATATTATTGTTTGCAAGCTAGGATTGGAATTGAAAGGAAAGAATATGAGTTTTTTGTATGTAAGGAAGCAGTCTTTTTTTTTTTTAACCTGTTGGGTTGGGTTTTTTCCTATTTTTTCTTAGTTTTCAGTTGACCAGCAGAATTCATCACCATGATACATAACACTTTTCTCCTTGTAAAATATGTATTTTCATCAACCTATGTTCTAGCAGCTGCCAGCATTTAGAACAAGGAAATCTCCAAGTTGATATTGGAGGCTAGCCATGTAAATGGATAAGGCGCCAACTGCATGAAGTGTTGTTTTTCTGGCAAATAGCTTCTGTGTACACTCATCCCTAACTCAGAAGTAAATCTGATCTGGGGTAGTTTCTGCTTTTGTGAGTTAGTTGAAGTTTAGCTCTGAATTCATGAAGCATAGGTCACATCTGTAGTGAAAATTTTTGCTCTCTGACTGTTTTTGTAGTTGCACAGTGAGTTCAAGAGCTCTTTTTCCATTCAGGAACTTCGGTCACATTTTAAAATAAGCTCAGCTGCAACTGGACATCATTGTCTCTCATTGCCAACCTGTATTTGAACTATTTAGCTTTAAAAAGGCTTCTAAAAATCATCTCTCATGAGGCTTAGTGGTATTTCTGCATAGGCCAAATCATAGACAAAAGGCTTTACTCCAAAGAGGGTTTGTAATGGTTGGAATTGTTGTAGTTTTGTATTAGAATTTGCTCAAGCAGTTAAGAAATCTGTTAAAAAAAAAAAAAAAAATCAGACATTTTCTACTGTTTGTAAAGAATGTGATGAAAATGGAGTGATCTTTTCCAGAATTGAGAAATAAATTGATACAAAAGGAATTGTGGATGCAATTAAAACTCATAATTTCCAATAAGTGAAAGGTGAAAAAAGGGAGAAATGCCGTAAAAGATGATGATTATAATTAATATTTATTTAGAAATGGGTTGCACTTTTTCCAGTGGGGAGACACATATTTATGTTCTGTAATAGTCTGTTAACAGAGATCTTGATCCCTAGCTATTGAACAGTAGCAGCCACAATAACAGGATTAGCATGTCAAAAATGTCACATTTAAAGATTTTTTGTTAACTTGCCATTGTTGTAGAAAATCATGTATTAGAACTTTTTGTTTTAAGACAATTTCTTAATATTTGAGACATTATTAAAACTTCAAGGGACAATTCTTCACTTGGGTGCAAGGAAGTTTGTCAGCAGATGATCTGGCTAATGTGGTTCCATAATATCAAGACTTGATTTTTCAAAGTATATAATATTCACAATTCGTATAAAATCAATGTATTTCTGGCTACCTCCAGGAGTTCTACTCTTACGGTCTTTTTTTTTTTGTACAAATGTGCTACAAATGTTTTTATTTAGAAACAGTAACTGGAGTCCTATGTTTTTTCTAATGCATAATTGTCAAGGGTAGTTAGTTATTTGTAGGAGAGAATAAGCAGAACCCACAGTCTCATTTGTGATTTGCGTATGAGGTTTTTAGTTCTTTATGACCGTAATTTTTAAGTGATTGCTATTTTTCATGCAGTCATAACTTAAAAGTTTTTGTCTCTCCCACAACTCCCCAGTTCATGTCCTAAACAGAATTTTATACATCAAGACCTGAAAACCTGATAATAACAAGATAAATCAAAAGACTTGCCATATCAAAGCACTGCCCTTTTAAGCAATATCTCTGTTGTTTGGTCATTACTTTGTACTTTACTGATTAGAGTTATTTTAAATTGGATTAAAGTCTTGCAAGAGAATAATTCATTCAAGTTGGCCTTTCAAGATTACGTTCAGATTGAAAGCTGAGAATCACATGCAGAACCTTTGCAAAGACATTTGACTTTTCTTTTTCTTAATTCTACTCCTGCAAAGATGTGGTTTTTTGAGTGTTTATCCCCTATATAGACTGCATGACTGCATTTCTGTCTGAATGCCATGTATGCAGATAGCAAATGATTTTGTGCTTTAAAATACTTAAGTAATTCTTAGTTTGGTACTATAGATGTAGAATCAAGACTGAGGGATCGAATGACTTGTACAAGGTCCTGAAGGGTTTGAAGTGGGATTCATCCTTTTCTTGCCTTTATGTGTCTTAATCACAAGACCATCATTTAAGATAATGATATGCACCAGTGCTTCTAAGAATTCCTCACAAGATAATGTGCCTGTATACCATAATATTGTGTGCAGATTTGTACAGCTAAACTAATGAGCAATAGACTGGAAACAGATATTGTAGAACACATATTGAAAAGTCATAAAACAAAAGGTGTTACTGAAAGGTTATATTTTGAGGGGAGCTAAAGATGGTTGTGTTCACCGATTTCAGCTTATTTCATTGAAGTGTATGCTTTTTTCATCACATATTAAAGATTTTGAGTATTCTGTACTGATAAATGATTTCAAAGACTGACAGCATAGCATTTTATTTTCTGAGGATTAAAGTTTTGACTGTGCTGTGTCTTCTAATGTTTTTTGAACCATATTCAGATACAAGTCTGCATACGTGCTAGTGCACTTCCACTTTCTGAAACAATTGTTTGAAGGATAGTCCCTGACATAGTTTGGCTCACACAGTTCCTTTCTTTTAAAAAAAAAAAAAAAATCCTGGACAGGGAAACTTGGCAGACAGTCATATTGGAAAATAATAAACACGCCTCTGCCAGAAGTGTTTGAATTTGTTACAGTCATCTGGTCTGGACTAGTAGCTGCTTAGACATCTATGAATAGCAACAGTAGAGGCAGAGGAGCAATTTTTCTACAGGCGTAGGGTTGAAATGATTCTTATTTGGAAGTCTGCCTTTGTCATCAAAGAGTTAGAAACATAGGTCTTTCTTCTCAAAGTTTTTTTATGAAGAAATTAATAATATGTAGTAATAAGCAGAATTTAAAATTTGCTGGAACATTAATTTTAGAACAGAACAGTGCAGAAACACCCCCGTGACACTGATGAATGATTTTCTGACCAAAGCCAAGACAAAAAAATAAATAACCTTACCTATGTTTTTAGATCTCAAGGTCTTTTGGTGGTTTTGATGGCAATTCTTTTCTGCTTTTCCTAGAAATAAAGGAATTATTTGTCTCTTAAAGGGCTAGAGCCCCAGAGGTTTTAATAGTCAGCTTCTCTTTAGGGTTGCACAAGACTTACTATTGCTTTCTCTCAATATGAGGTTTTCGGGTTGTTTTCCCAGTCTACAGCCATCGCTATTAATACTGTGATGTAGTGGTCACCTGCGTGAGAAGTTCCTGTTGGTCTGTGCTTTGCTCTCGATGCACTTTGTATTTATTTTACTTTTGATATATTCAAGTTAATTGACTAGGATTTGAAATAATCAGTTAAGTGTTAGTCTTAACTATGCAAAATACTTTTTAAGCACAGATTTTTATTCCTGATTATGGTCTGTTTCCTTCGGTTGTCCAAGTTTGAATGTCCACTGGAAGAGTAAGCATTGAAGAGCAGTCTGATGGTTAGGGTGTTAGAGTTCATTTTGTGTTAGAGTTAGATTTTGTTTTTTCCATCAATTTCCTGTGAGGCTGTGGAAAATGCTTCTAATATCTATAAAAATATAAAATAAAGTAGAAGAAAAGTCCTAATTTATAAATCAGCACAGTGCTGCACTGGTAATCTGATCTAAATAATTTCAGTCTACATTATCATATTTCACCTTTTGGTCTAATTGCGAATAAAAAATACATCCTTTCCTTCATTGTCCTGAACTTCGCTATCAGTACTTCTAGGTTCTTTTGCTCTGGATGCCTGAACAAGTTCAAGTGTGTCAGTTGTTTCTTAAACTCATTGTTAATAATCTCATCAGTATTGTTTAAAGGATTGTATTAAACCTTTCTCTCAGAAGGATGAGGACCTGGGACAGCGAAATAGATTTCATTGTCCAGAATAAAACTGATACCATTAGTACTGGAAATAAAATGCAAATACTTCCAAGTCTGAAACACAAGAACGGGAATATTTGTGTTCTGTGATACTGGTGTTCTCAGAGATTTTTCTAGACTTGAACTAGGACCTCTAGTTAAGTAGTACTCTTACTCCTTTACAAAACTGGGTACATCCTGAGATGCTTTTTTTTTTTTTTTTTTTAAAATGAGTGGGAGATGATGGGGACTTTATACTTCAACAGCCCAAAAACATTTTAGTAATTAGTAATCCTTATGGACTGTCAGTTAACTGCAGCAATAACTGTCCAGCAGACCTCAGGGACAAAAAAAATTGGAGGTATGATTTGTCAGTGTACTTCTGAACTTGTATAAACTTCTTCATCTTTCTCCTGACACTGGATGATTAGCGTGAAGTTGTTGCATGGCTTCAGGAAGACAGCCTTTCTTTTCAACTCTTGGAAAGGTAAATAATTGCTTCTGAGGAAGACTCTTAAGTGCTCTGCCCTGGTTTCGGCAGGGATGGGGTTAATTTCCTTCCTAGTAGCTGGTACAGGGCTGTGTTTTGGATTTAGGATGAGAACAATGTTGATAACACACCCATGTTTTAGTTGTTGCTCAGTAGTGCTTACACTAGTCAAGGACTTTTCAGCTTCCCATGCTCTACTGACTGAGAAGGCTGCAGGTGCACGGGGGGGTAGGACAGCTGACCCAAACTGGCCAAAGGGATATTCCATACCATGTGACATCATGCTCAGCATATAAAGCTGGGGAAGAAGAAGGAAGGGGGGGACGTTTGGAGTGATGGCGTTTGTCTTCCCAAGTAACCGTTAGGTGTGATGAAGCCCTGCTTTCCTGGAGATGGCTGAACACCTGCCTGCTGATGGGAAGGAGTGAATGAATTCCTTGTTTTGCTTTGCTTGCGTGTGTGGCTTTTGCTTTACCTATTAAACTGTCTTTATCTCAACCCACGAGTTTTCTCACTTTTACCCTTCCGACTCTCTCCCCCATCCCACTGGTGGGGGAGTGAGCGAGCGGCTGGGTGGTGCTTAGTTGCCTGCTAAGGTTAAACCACGACATGCTCTTTTAAGGTGTGTCTTCACTAAGCAATTAGCAGTAGTGCTTTTGGTTCTTGCCCAAAAGTACCATTTACATTAACAATCTGCATGTGCTTTCAGTTTTGGTCAAGTTTGCTGACTTTAGGGAAAGTCATAGATTGGAATTCAAGCGCATTTCTTACTCAACCTTGCCATGACAATGCCGGTAAAATTATTTGAGGGCCTGTAGTCCTCCAGTCCTCTTGCTGCAGTTGTCTTGAAGGGCACGTAAGCTGACATAATGTGCTGGTAAAAGCTCTTAGAGGGTCTCAGCATGAAAAGTAGAATATACCACTAGAGGTACATGGATGAACAAACCAGTATTGAAGATGCAGAATCACTGAATGGTGTTTTACAAGGTTAACCTGGGTCTTCAGATTCGGTTGCTAATCTTCTTCCGCATAGGGTAACCAGCTGCAAGGGTATCTAAACAAACGTGAATAAAGGAAAAGCTATTTTCAAAGAGATGTAGACAATCACTTCTCTGACAATGAAAAGAAAAATATGTTCAGTAGCTTCTAGTCATCTCTGTTTTCTTTTAGGGCTAGCTTCTACTATTCCAGTAGTTGTAGCATGAGAAAACAATGGTTTAGGAAGATTACCATATGTGTATTCAGCCATCAGCTGAAAAAAAGACCTAATAAATGCTAGTTTCTGTAAGCCCTTGGGTAAAAAGCAATAAAGCCACTACAGAAAACCAACTAGTGTGGAATAAACTCGTTTCAAATGTTTACTTTGTAATAGTTTAATCAAAAGTTATATTCAAAATGCATAAAATTACCTCTCATAGCTAATCTATAGCGTTATCCCCAAGTTTTACCTGTTACTGTGATAAGGAGACTTCATCCTGTTTATTTACAAAGTGTACAGTATCGTGGGAGTTAAATGGATTATATTTTGTTTAGTTTTGTCCTCTCCCCATTGCTCCCTCTTTTAGCTAATATTTAGTCCTAAAACTCTCCAACGTGCTTTTTGTTGTTTTGTTTTTTTCCAGATCTGTACTACCCCTGCTTTTGTACGAAAACCCCTTAGTCCACGTGGACTTTTGATTAATGCAGTGAGATGTCTGTATTTTGTTTGGATGTTGTTATTTCAGTTATCAGGTTGTAGTGAGGAGCTTAATGAAGTTATATGGGTATCTTAAGTGTGGGATGTCCTCCATCCTATTACTAAAATACATGGCTTTTAAACAGATTACAGATAAAAAGTGAGGACTTACTTTGATCCAGCTAGATGATGATGATCATTATTTTCTCAGTGCATTGGAAATGCAAGTTCTCTTGCATTTTTTAAGCGTTCCTGTTGCTTTTGGTGATCCATTCAACTCAAAGGCTTAATACAGTAAGATTTGAATATCTGTATTAAACTTGTATAGATATTTGATTCCTTTTTCTAAACATGGTAATCAGTAGACATAAATTTTCAAAACCTGAATCAATAAGGTTCTGTTAGTGGAACTTTGTAGGCAGATTTGTATAATATATGCTATTTCTTGCCATCTTCAATTTAAGCAGGATTTTTTGTAAAGCCAAACCTCTTAGAGTAATAGCAGCAATCCCAGGGGACATAAAAGAAAGCATCTTGGGAACACAGGTAGACCTGTGTTTTTTGACTTGTCATCTTAACTTTGTTTTCAAATGAGAACTAGTTCTGTAGTTGTAAGGAAACATTCAACACCAAAACCAAGTCAATCCAATAAAATGCTGTCTGCTTGAGCTGTCAGAGAGCTTGAAACAATAGCTCTGAGGTATGAACTAACCCATTCTTAATACTATGCCAATTTGAGTGCCAATAGTGATGTTCTAAAATGTCAGAGTACTTTACCGCTTCACTATTCATTGAGCTCTAGAAAGTAGTACCATATTTATATGCATCTTATTAGCATTCTGAAAAATGTAGAGCTGATAGAGTCAATAAAATGAGTAAATGAACATACGTATGTGGATATTAAGCTAAACAGCAGCAAACCCTTAGATTTGGAATTGCTTTTCTGAAGTAAGTATTGTAAAACTTTAGACTGATATAATTGTCAATTCCGGATGCTTCAGTCGTAGGGCATACACATGTTAATTGGTGAAGTTTAATGATAGTTTTTCGTCAAGGAAATAAATATCTTCACTGCTTTTTCTTTTGTTTCTCTTTGTTGGGCTTAAGGTTAACTGTGACTGGATGGCTTAAACATTTGTCAAAATACATTTGTGTAGAAACTGGAGTCAAATTTAAAAAACCTACTAAAATACTAGACAAGGTCATAGGCAACCTGCTTTAGGTGACCCTGCTTTGAGCAGGGAGGTTGGACTAGATGGTCTCCAGAGGTTCCTTCCAACCTCAACTGTTCTGTCAATCTGTTATGTGATGGAAGAATTGCATTTAATGTACCTGTATTAAAATAGATTTATCGAACTAGTTTGTATTTCAGATTATTTTGTTCTTTTGTTTCATTGAAATATTTTAACTCATTCTGTTGTCTTCAATTAAAAGAAAGAATACCTAAGTCATTTCTACATAGTATTTATTAATGTAATTGAAACTAAAAACAAGTTTTCAGCTCCTTCTCAGTTTTGAATAAGTATCATTGATCTATTTGACAAAACTGAAGTGAAGATACTTGTTCTTCATGTGCTTGAGAGAGACGGTTTCTGTCACAAGCTGGATTTAGAAAAACTCTGTAATTCTAGGCTGCTTACTTTTCCATTTCCATGGTTTGATTTTCTTTAAAAATGTTTGTGTTGGACATGGTTTCCTTAACTTTTAAAAGCATTTAATTGAAATGATGGTAATGGCTTACAGCAAACATAAACCTCAGTATAAGTTGTTACACTTTCAAACTTAATCCTTAAAAGGTTTACTTTAAAAGGAAAGGGTTTGTTTGAAAGTTACTTAAATGGAAACAATTCGGGTTTATGGCTGTCTCCTCCTAATATGACCCTATCAAAAAGTTTTAATACTTTTGTGGTATTTAGTTGCTGAGAGGTTTTTGGTATCCATTTTGTGAGAGTCAAAGGGTACTGCCCACCACTTATTTCAGTGATTTAAGGCTCAGGGCTGGGTTGATTATATTTTAGTTTACATTAATCGGTCTTTTCAGAAATGTGGTTAATGAATAGCGCTGACATATAATTTGTGACTCCCTAAAAATATAAGGGTGACAGTTAACTATTTGGATAAAGGACCACGATTTTAACCAGGTGAAATTAAGGGAGAAATTCAGTACAGCTAGCAGAGATGCACTCTAGTTGCTCATGCTGATGTACTGCAGCTGTTGCACTCAAGCATTACAGACTTCTAAGAACTATCTGAGTTTGAGGAGGGACATACTATAAAGCCAGTAAGTGATTAAATCTTCAATCGTGGAACAAAGGCAAACAGCCAACATTTAGTAAAATTTGCATAGTTCAGATTAAGTTACATTTGATTGTTGGCATTTAACAGCTCACTTAGCATGCAGAGTATCCCTTCAGCAGATTTACATTGGTCAGTTTTGGTGATTGCAATGAGTACCAACGAATTTTAAGCTAGGAATACTTCAACACAAGTGAAAATAAAACTAAGAATTGCAAAAAAAAAGGAAAAGGGGGGGGGGGGGGAAATCAATCTGAGTTTGACAGTGCTCTTTTAGTTCTGCAAGTAAAATTTTAGAATGCAGACATTTCAACTGGAGTGCTTCTTTATTTGAACGAACGCACCCACATGCTGTAACTACCATATATATAGATAAAATGTACATCATTAGAAATGTTATGGTTTTTAGTATACAATGTAGCTTGTGTTTTAATTTGACTGTTTTTGAGCTCTATCATAAAAATATTAATTCTTGCATGCTATTGCACATATGTTTTTGGTATTGTTATTGATGCATTTTTATGTTTTTATTCTTCTACTGTTTGTTTTATTGCAGCTTTATTGTTCTTTAGCCATGTGCCATGAAGTATAAGCATCCTGGCTTTTTCTGGCCTGGTGAAGAGCAATATTCGTTCTAACTGTAATAAAATTAATGAAAGTAATTTATTGAGAGCTGAGGACACAGAAGAGCTGCTTGGCAATTTTTATTTATTTATTTTTAAAATACTGCAATGTACAGAATTCAAGGTAGAAGTTTTCTGATAACTCAGAGCATGTCACCTGATACTATATGCTTTCATTTGTTTTGATTTATAATATGTGGTTGCAGAGTAAGAGCTGGAGTTTGATTTTTAGAAAAGTTTAACTTTGGGGCTTCATCCCTTTAAGGAGCACAAATATTTCACATGAGAAGCTACTGCTTATAATATTTATTTATAATAAACTATTTTAGTGCAAGTTTACAGTGTAATTAGCTTGTATCAATAATGTATAATGTTGATAGAATTCAAGGAAGGCAAAGAATTGCAGAAAGCTAAATAGTGCAGCAGTCATACATAGTTATGTAAATGACTTGATAGAGTTTGGGTATTCATCCAAAGTGGGATGTTGTATGTAAGAACAAAGAATGTAAGCAGTGTCCATGGTGTAGAAAACAGTGACTATGAAAAGAATTTCAGGTCATTGCAGACGAGCAGGTGAATGAATATCAGTGTGATGCTGAAAGAGCTAATGTCATTTTTGGTTACATTAATAACATGAGAATGCTGAGGAGGTTGAAGGTAGCATTCATGAAACAGACGTGAGAAGCAGTGTGTCTGACTCCTGCGCCACTGTATTTTAAATTACGTTGAAAAAATACGGAAGGCTCAGAAGAGAGCTCAAACATGTGTTTTCCTCCTCTAGAGGATATTAAGATATGTTTTTGTTAGACTGTATCAGGAGCTTGTGAAGAAGTGATGAGAAGTTCTAGTCTAGTGAAGAAAACCATGGAAAGAGCAAATACCTGAAATTTCAGCTAGTCAGATTCAAACAACAGCTCAAACAAATATTTAAGCAAAGAAGAGTTTTAGAGCAGGGAATTTAAGGGATTTTGAACTGCCTGTTAAAGGAAAGTGGTAGCCTCCTCTTCTCCTAAAGCTAGACATGAATCTTCCTAGAATGACTGCTTTTGTCATGTGAACTACTGGACAACCAGGTTAATTGCTAGGTCTGTAATGTCCTGGAAGGTAGATAAATTGATCAAATCTTCCCCCATAACTTAAAAAAAAAAAAAAGTACATTAAAGTACATTAAATATCAGTCCACTGCATCAATATGCTTCAGTGCTGTATCGGTGCAGGGTTGCGTCGGGGTGGGAAGTACTGCTTCTAGTTCAGTCTCAGCAATGTGGAGTACTAACCATAGGCTTGTGAAGTGGAAAGATTTGAGTTCCAGTTCCCCATTAGGCTCCTTGCGTTATCTCAGAGCTTACTGACTTGTGCTGATCTGAGCTGTATGTAAACAGCTGACCCCAAGTATTGGGGATTTAGATAAAATCTGTGGGTAGGATTGTGCTTTCTGTATCTTGGAGCTCATGAGAGAGCTCACTAGCTTTGCAGCACCACTCTAATGGTGTTAGCCTGTAGTAACAGCAATGCAAACTGTCATGGCAGGAGCAGCTGATAAGTTGTAAATTTATGTGCTAGTTCAACCTGCTGTAACTTGTGCATGTGCTCATGCTTCGAGGGATGACAGGCAAAACAGCATGCCTGTACTTTCAAAGCATTTGAGCAATCAGTTGTAGTGTCTTCACCTGGTGTCATTGTCACCATAGGCACTGTCACAGTGGAATCAGAATTTGAAACTAAATGTAACTTTTCTATGAAATGTGTCCTTGGGGAATCAGGGTCTCTCTCTGACATCTGACTATGGGGGAGGGAGGTTAAGCATCATAGAGCAGAGAAGCCTGTAATGTCTTCCAAAAGCAGCTGTTAAATACACAATTTGAGCAAACTTTAGCTCGATAAACCAATTTTTGAGATTGGCTTGTCCTTAGAAATGCATCTGATTAATAATTCAGCATGTGCAGGATTGGATTCTCCTGACTGCTTGTGACCCAAGAGAATATGCCAGTACTGTGAGTGCTCTCACACGGTGTAGCTCAGGGCATAAAGGGCAAGTGGCTTCAACCTGCTGTCTGTTCTTTCTGGTCATAAGAGAGAATCCCATGATGAATGCATACCTTACTCTTAGTAAGTAGCTAATTCAGTTCTTAGCTTATAAAATAGGTGTGATGTGGATAGAATTTCCTTGCCCCTTGATTCTTTCTCCCTTTCGGATAAGACAAGCAGTGTTTCTTTAGGTATAGTAGCATTTTGGCCAGGTGCAAAGCCAGAAATGTTTGGGTTGAATCATTGGGCTTCATTATGTATCCATTATTGCTGAATATTTCTGATGCTTATTGCATTTTGGCAGATGCTATTTCTTTGTTTCCTTTGTGTGAGGAAACCCTTCTCCAAAAGGATGTAAAAGACACCTAAGATACCTTTTCAGGCAGTGTTTGATCTGGTCAGATTTACAGAAAGATCAGGCAAGCATGTCAGCCTAATAAAGCCAGTATTTTAGTAAACAGAAATGCAGTTTGACATACCCAGTCTATTTTTATTCAAACCTCTTCTTATATAAAAAAAGTAACACTGTAAAAAGCAGCTTCAGGAGAGTACAGCATAAGACCAGACCTGGTTTGATTCTGTACTGCATAAAATAGAAATAGAAAGCCTCTGCTGTTCTTTTCTAAAGCAAGTGTATATTTGTTCCTGTTAGTGTTGAGCATTTCAGCATCAAGTGTGCTAATGCAAATATCACAATATTCTTTGAAACAGTTATCTTTATTTCTAGACAGATTTATTTATTTATGGCAATACAAGTATTTCACAGGTATTGCTCTGATTTATGGCACTGAGAGACCTTCCTGGCACTATCATTGCCCTTGCCTCTTTCTGAGAGTGTGAGAGGTCATTGCAGAATACTGGTGAATATTGTTTTGGAAACAAATGTTTCCAAATAGTCAGGCCCATCTACTGAAAGAAGCTCACCCCTTGCTGTCAGAGATTTCGTACTCAGTCATACTTTACAAAACCCATGTTGATGAAATATCTACAATCTACAAGAAGGGCCAGAAGGAGGATCCGGGGAACTACAGGCCTGTCAGCCTGACCTCGGTGCTGGGGAAGATTATGGAGCGTTTCATCTTGAGGGCGCTCACAAGGCATGTGCGGGACAACCAGGGCATCAGGCCCAGCCAACACGGATTCATGACAGGCAGGTCCTGCTTGACCAACCTGATCTCCTTCTATGACCAGGTGACCCGCCTAGTGGATGAGGGAAAGGCTGTGGATGTGGTCTACCTGGACTTCAGTAAGGCCTTTGACACCGTCTCCCACAGCATTCTCCTAGAGAAGCTGGCGGCTTGTGGCTTAGACAGGTGTACTCTGCGCTGGGTCAAAAACTGGCTGGACGGCTGGGCCCAGAGAGTTGTGGTGAATGGAGTTCAATCCAGTTGGCGGCCGGTCACGAGCGGTGTTCCCCAGGACTCAGTTTTGGGGCCAGTTCTGTTCAATATCGTTATCAATGATCTGGACGAGGGGATCGAGTGCACCCTCAGTAAGTTTGCAGACGACACCAAGTTGGG
>NW_008825052.1:1693484-1701687 GCF_000699105.1 Pygoscelis adeliae | reverse complement strand
CCAGGGAAGTGGTTGAGTCACCATCCCTGGAAGTATTTAAAAGACGGGTAGATGAGGCGCTTAGGGACATGGTTTAGTGGGCATGGTGGTGTTGGGTTGACGGTTGGACTCGATCTTGGAGGTCTCTTCCAACCTTAATGATTCTATGATTCTATGAAATACAAGTTGGAATGAATCATTGGAGAAATCTCAAATGGAATGGAGAGATAACTGTGGTCATACAAGGAGCAGCTGACATTGTCATGTTTACTCCAATACCTGCACCAGTCACAGGAGGACTGAGCCTCTTCCAGATAACTGGCTTCATTTGTTGTCTCTGAAGTTAGATGTCCTTCACCGAATATTCACTGAATTCAGTATTATTCATTTACGTCCTTCATGGAAGCATACGCTCCAGCTTGAGTGAGTATTGTTCCTGGTTGAAACCCAATTCTTAAAGGGCAGAAACTAATAAAGGAAGAAATTATTTGCCAGAAGATCACTGCTTTCTGGCCAGTCCAGGTATCAACAATTTGCCTATTGTTCCCCTATTGTCAGCAGTCTTCATCTGTCAATTTGAGGGTTCACGCAACTCACAGAAACTCCTAAGCTACAAAGCTATGCCAGATCTTCCTTTTTGAGGGGCAAAAGAAAGATCTAAAAAATGGGCTTAGTTGAGAGGACTTTATACGCTTTAGTGTCAAGCTATCAAGCACTCTTCATTGTATTCTTCATAAAGCTTCATAGCACGGAATCACTATGATTTGCTTGGCAATGTAAGTTGCGTTTGATGTTTCTGGTTAAACATTGCTGTGGCTTTGCTTCTTTAAGCAGAATGTGCTCCTAAGAAGCCTTTAAGGAAGTGATGACCATTGACCATTCGTCTGCTTAAGGAAGGCAGTGAAACTTATAATTTATTTTAAAATTTCACAAGTATCACAAAAGTGATTCTCTTTGTGCTTATGAAACATAATTTTGGAGGTTTTCCCCCCCTCAGCTTCAAAGGGAAATGATAGCATGACAAAAAGTGGTGCTCGGTTTCTGTTTCGTGTTGTATATTGGTGTAAAGTTTTAGCTTGGATGGTAATAGGAAGAAACCTCGTTTAATATCATCTGGTAACTACAGCAGAGAGGTGAAAAGTAAGGCAACTTTAGAACATGGTGGAAAGTATTGGAAGTTTGTTAGAAAATGCATCTGGTGGTGAGAACCTGAAATTTCACCTAGCTCTTCCAAATCTTTATGCATGTAACATGCCTGTAAAATGTAGTTCCAAATTTACATGGCAGGGAATTACTTTTCTGCCTTCTATTGCTATTCTGCTTTCTAGCTGTTTCTAGATGTAGCTGATTGTGCCCCTGAAACATTTGAGAGGTGTTGTCTGTACAAATGCTGTCTTAAAGTAAGATGAATTACCTGTTGAAGGGGTCCATCTGCCCCTACTCCTCTTTGACTTAGAAGCAGCATAATGCTTAACTCATTAGACTGGATGAACCTCATGCTTAAAAGAAAAGGTAGGCCTCTGGACCAAGAAAAGAGATCCATCTGACTCATAGTAGGTATGTATAATATGCTACTTGGTAGTGTTGATGGTGCTGTTCCTACTATTTTTTTATGGTTTTTTCTCAACACTTATCTTTTTCCTTTTAGGTTGTCCTGGTTTCGGCTGGGATAGAGTTAACTTTCTTCCTAGTTTCCGGTATAGTGCTGTGTTTTGGATTTAGTATGAGAATAATGTTGATAACACACTGATGTTTTGGTTGTTGCTGAGCAGTGCTTACACTAGTCAAGGACTTTTCAGTTTCCCATGCCCTGCCAGCGAGAAGCTAGGAGAGGCACAGCCAGGACAGCTGACCCAAACTGGCCAAAGGGATATTCCATACCATATGATGTCATGCTCAGTATATAAACTGAGGGAAAGCTGGCCAGGGGGCAGTGACCACTGCTCAGGGACTGGCTTGTCCAGGAGCTCCTTGTTCATCCATGCAGGCTTCCTGGCGTTTTTGCCTGACTTCCTCTTTGTGGGGATGCATCGCTCCTGAGCTTGGAGTAGGTGATCCTTGAATATTACCCAGCTTTCTTGGGCCCCTCTTCCCTCCAGGGCTTTGTCCCGTGGCACTCTAATAAGCAGATCCCTGAAGAGGCCAAAGTCTGCTCTCCTGAAGTCCAGGGTAGTGAGCTTGCTGTGTGCCCTCCTCAGTGCCCTCAGGACCTTGAACTCCACCATTTCGTGGCCACTGCAGCCCAGGCTGCCCTTGAGCTTCACATTCCCCACCAGCCCCTCCCTGTTGGTGAGAACAAGGTTCAGCATAGCATCTCTCCTTGTTGGCTCCTCTATCGCTTGGAGAAGGATGTTATCATCAACACATTCCAGGAACCTCTCGGATTGCTTATGCCCTGCTGTGTTGTCCCCCAACAAATGTCGGGGTGGTTGAAGTCCCCCATGAGGACCAGGGCTTGTGGGTGTGAGGCTGCTCCTATCTGTCTACAGAGGGCCTCATCCATTCGGTCTTCCTGGGCAGGTGGCCTGCACCAGACCCTCACTGTAATGTCACCTGTCCCTGCCCTCCCTTTAATCCTGACCCACCAGCTCTTGGTCAGCTCCCCATCCACCCCCAGGAGGAGCTCCATGCACTCCAGCTGGTCATTAGCCCTCAAATAGAGGGTGACACCCCCTCCTTGTCTCCCCTGCCTGTCCTTCTTAAAGAGCCTCCATCCTTCATTCCAACACTCCAATCACAGGAGCCATCCCACCATGTCTCTGTGATGCCAGGAAGATCGTAGCCCTGCAGGTGTGCGCAGGTCTTGTTTGTTCCCAATGCTACGTGCGTTTGCATAGACGCATTTAAGTTGGGTCCCCGATGAAGCTGTCTCACTGGCTGGAGTTCCTTTGTGCTGCTCTTCAGGTGCTCTCCTGCTTGACCTGTGATCCTTCTCCAGGCTCTGGGCATCTTGCTGGCACTGGCATCAAACTGGTAGGAGTGGGATGGATTGAGGTTCCCCTCCCCTGGCAACTTCAGTTTAAAGCCAGTTTAGTTTAGTTCACCAACTTGGCAAGCCCTATGACTGAAGAGTCTCTTCCCCTCCTCTGACAGATGGACCCCGTCAGCCCCCAGTAGACCAGGTTTCTCAAAGCGAGTCCCATGGTCTAAGTAGCCGAACCCCTGGCTGTGGCACCAGTCCTGTAACCACTTCTCTAACCCAAGCCGGTTACTGTCAGCGTATCAAGTGCTATATAAATCAGCTGTGTGGGGAGTGTGTTGAAATTATAGAGTTAGTTATGCTAAGCCATAGCCATGCTAATTAGCTATGCTAAGCTAAACTGAGATGTTTCAAGTCAAGCAGGACTATTAGATCATATGGTTTCACACACCATCTCATGAAGTTTAACATGAAAACAGACAAATTCTGTTTCTTTTTCCTTCTTCTTCGCTTTTAGGGTTGCTGTTGGCTGTGGATCAGGCAGGCGTTTTGTCCAATATAGACACTGTCTCATCAGAAATCATTTTCTCCTCACAAGACTCATTTTTGACCCTCATCCTCTCAGTTGCTCTTCTTCATGCTGGTGGCACCTCCATCTGCATCAACATCCATCAACACCTGTGGCGGGAAGTGTTGTGCATAAAATGAGGTCTTCTTTCCAAAACCGGTCCGTCACCACATACTTCTTATCCAAGGACCTGAATTTGACCTTGTTGAGTGGAAGTCACAGTGAAGAGAGCAGAAACATAGGGTTTGTGGCACGATGCCAGAAGGAACCATCAGTTCAGTCCTCCAAAATCACGGGCCGCTATATTCTCCCCAGATATTGCAAGATGAGCAGCTTGTGTTCATCCCAGAGAGGCTGCCAGGCTTGAACTGAGGATGTCAAGAAATGGTAAAACTAGGATTTCATTCAGTTGTCTGCTTCAGTGCTTGATTTACTCCTGGGTCTTTTTCTAAAGTGACTGTCTGCAGCTTGAACAACCAGGACTTGATAGGACTTTTTTCATTGCCCTAAAGAGCCCATTGCTATGCAATAATTCCCTCTTTAATGTGCGGCAAGGAAAACCGCTCCATAATATTCTTTTGAGAAGCAAAATAGGCCAACCATCTTGATCCTTTCCTTTTCAGCCTGGATCATTACAGAGATGCTGGACACGGCAGCAGGGTCCTGTAATCCCCTGGGTATGCACGAGAGCATGCACCGTCTGCTCTGCGGGACTCAGCTCCATGCACAAAGTCTGGAGCTGCAGCACATGCCCCCAAGGGGAGAGACCTGAGTTTGAAGGTCAGGATCTGAAGGGGGTCCAGGATCTGAGCTGCTCCACTTCAAGCAAAGAGACTGAGCGGGTCTTTTTCTCTAGTGGAATTTCCCCGGCACGCCGCGATCCGCCGCCCCGCTGTGGGACGCGCCTGCGCCGGAGCTGATCGCCTCTGCGAGTGACTTTAGTGGTAGGAGCCCTTAGGCTCGTTTCACCGTTAGGTTCATGTGAAGAGTACAGTTCTGTTGACAATTAGACACATGACAATGAATGTACTCTTTTTTTTCCCAGGCGACAACAGTACAGAAACATCCTTACGGAGCGAACAGTAGCACAAAGTATGTGATACAAGTTTTGGATTCAAGTACGTGTAGATAGGGAATTACAAATAAAGAGCCTCACACATGTAGACGGGGTGCATGGGCCCTAAAAGTGCAGGCAGGTAACTAGACAGATAATGTTATTTATAAATGGTGTGATAACTACATGAAGATTAATTTTATCAGTATATTGTCTTGTGTCTACTTATTTTTGCAGTGATTCTACTTTTGCTGAAATAATTGACTTGGGACTAGGAAAGTTTTAAAAATTACTGTGACCGTATTAGCTCCACTTGAAGTTGGACAATCCTTTATTAGATGTGTTTCTATTAGAAAAAGGAAAGTTATATTTATGCATGTTTATCGTGTACACTGGGGGCTTGTCTGCACAATTCTTTTGTAAGCAATGAGCTGAAAATTAGACTGTTAAGCATTTTTTTTTTAAACTAGAATAAAGAGACTTTAGAGTGTTTTGTAATATGCATCCCTAGAGCTATATGTCTTCCAGTTGAGTGCAGATGTTAATTATTAGTTGGTTAACCTCAAATTTCTCTGGAGCAGAAATGTAAGCCTGGTCACATGGCAAGCCACAATGTTGATTTCTATCATCAGTACTTCTTAAAAGTTTTCTTAACAATAGTCTTTTTTCTGAATGTTTAAGTAAATTGGCATTCTTTTTGCATGCCTAGCTACAGATTGTGGTGGGTGTGTCCTGAATCCTCTACTGGGGGTATTACAACTAGATTGCTTTTGTTTCACTTTTTTTAAAGTGATTTGATAAATCATTTACTGACACAGTAACTAAAAATTGTGCTGTACTATCCCTGAGGAAGCATTGCTTCGTTTGTGCAGATATGTTTGAATCTCCAGTGCTGAGCGAATTTCTTGTGCTATGATTTCTTTGAGAACTTTCACGCCCATTTGTTTTCATTGTATAGATCTTTATTTATAAAGGACATTCCCAAAACTGGCATTGGTTCAGTGGGGGGGGGGGATTCTCACTGTATGATACTTTTGCAATGTTTGCATTCTTTTTAATTCTTTTAATTGGTTTGGGAGTCACGGCTCTTTTCAGACCAGTAGGTGTTCAGTAAATCTGTCTTAAAGCAGTGTACTTGAAACTGCTGGGTTTGTTCATTTCTGGTGTATTATGATCCCATAGCCTTGAAGTGTGAACACATGATTTCACATTGGTTATTTATTCTGTCCGTTTATGTTGTCCAATAAATAACTGCAAAGTATATAAAGCTTTACTGGCACATTTCTTGATTATGAACAACCCCCCTTTTTTAAAAATATTAAAAAAAAAAAAGGCAGAAATGCAAGTTTCCCCTTTCAATAGCCACTGTCTGAACTCTGATCCAGTTATATTAAACTGATATAATTGCTCTGCTTTTAGAAACACTTAATTTGCTTTACACTCTGGATTAATTAGTCCTTTTTCTCCACATGAAACTCAAGTCATCTTATGTTGTTTACAAGTGATAAGAATAATAGGATTTGTGTCTTGAAAATGTAGAACAAATCCCTTTCTGTTTTATTAGTCTTCGGAAGTTACTTGCTTTGTCAATCTAGTTTGCCAAAACTACTGTAAAATACTGGCTGGCCAGCTTGCTTTAAAAGTAAGGAACATCTAGAGATCATTATTGTTTTTAAAACCACTTACAACACTTTAAGAGTTTTCTGTCAATAGCTCATGAAAGGCTGACCTCAAAAAAGACTGTTTGCTCAAATATTTTATAGCAGTTAACTGGCATTCTAGTATTTCCTTGTATTTGCAGAAAATACTGCTTTTTATTTCTCTTTAGTAAAATCGTGGAGGGGGCACAATGTAAAAGCTACATGGGTGTATGTACTGTCTAACCGTTCCTTCCCACTTTTAAGAACGTGGCAGTACAGGATTGGTGTTCTTTGCTTTTAAAGCAGCTAACATTTAGGTTATAGTTTTGAATGCTGCTTACGCTGTCTATAAGCTGACACTGATACTGTATGAAGCAAGAACTGCGCACAGCTGCCCTGCGCAGCTTTGCCTCTGTGCGTGCTGGCACAATAAGTTGTGCAGTTACGGTGAACTTGGGGAACGGATATATATTGAAAGGGTAATCTTTTTTGCATGATGAATTTTTAGCCTGGAATTTTTAGCTGGAACACTTAGATCAGTGTTCCAGCTCAGTTCCTAGTGTAGATGTCCAAAGTCTTGTACAGTCTCAAAAGAGAAATGGAGAACGGGAGCAAGAGCAGATGACCTAGGCAGCTTTAGTTTTCATCTGATTTTGTCTCTACAGTTGAATTGCTTTTTCTAAAGAATGATCTTTCTATGTCATGTCTTCTCCCTGTATAAACACCTGGAGGATATTCTTGTATTGAAACGCTTGGAGCACAAAGTTGGGTTTGGGGTTGTTTTTTTTTTTTTTTCCTTTCCTTATGCTGTATTTTCCTTTTTCTTTCCTTTCCCTTGCCTTTCCTAGAGGAATAAAAGGACAAAAATTAAAAACTGAGGAGCATGTATAGCAGGTTTAATGCTTTGGTTTTATATAGCTGTGTGTTATTTCATTTCTTCGTAAGTGGTGTTAATGTTAAAAGTGGGTGGGGGGAAAGGAGGTAGTATCTGTAACATTGAGGTATTTTCCATTCAATTCACCGTAATCTGAAAACTCAAAGATCTAAATGGACAGTTTGCTATATGCTAGATTCAAATGATGCTTTAATAAATTTCTTTTAAAAATTTACTTTAAAATGTAATGACTTGAAACATAGTTATATTTCAGCAATAAGTCATAGGTCATACTTGAATAAATTTGACATTTTAATTTGGAAAAAACAACCAGTAAGCAAGTACTTTACCTCTAACTCAAACGAATCTATATACCTTTTTAATGTAGCTTCTGATGTGCTGGTATGATAAGTAAATCTTTAGTAATTCAGCTGTAGTATTTGCAACCAGCTGCATTCATCGTTTCACCTTTTGATAGGCTTGCTGAAGTTGATGTGTGCAGATGCTGAACATGCAGTACTGTCATAAAATTGTTTTTAGATTAAAGTTCATAAGGGATCTAGTACATTATTCATTCCAGCCACAAGGTGACTTGTGCTGTTACGTTGCTCTTATAGGGCTGGAATTGTATGGGGAAGTATAGATTCACAATAAAGGACAGTGTCCAGAAACAGCTGAACCAAATGCGGTTTGTAACATACCAGGTTCCCCCTTTTTGGCCTGGCCTGATCTTGATTGAGAAGATTAAATAGTGTGATAGATGTCAGTTGTGCTGAGGTTGAACTTAATGTCGGTCAATTTGTGTTTGGTAAACAGTTGTTCTCAGAAGTGGCATGTAAGAGCTGATGTCATTCTTACACTAGCAAAGTATACATGTCATGGTACCATTTATGGTTGCTTAGTTCTGTATGTTTTGGTAATATATTGCTGTTTCCTGTAGGAATTTTGTGACTTGCCAGCAACCTTGAACTTCAATAAATTGATGTTTTCAGCTTGAACACATCTAGCTTTTACCTATTTCAAAGTCTTCTGTTATTCAGTGTGTTATTGTTAATTGGCTTGCTTCTTTATACTGTTTATCAAAATGTAGTAAATCATCAGAGGTCTAACCTGAAATATCAGCTACACCTAGGCAACGAAGGAGAAATACAGGCTTGTGGACCCTTGG
>NW_008825052.1:1664276-1693419 GCF_000699105.1 Pygoscelis adeliae | reverse complement strand
AAATTACTTTAGTTCTTGATCTAGCTCAGCAAGGTCTGTCATGTGGCATCTACTGGCCAATTCAAATTGTTTTTTCACCTTCATAGAATCATAGAATGATTTGGGTTAGAAGAGGCTTTGAAAGGTCATCCAGTCCAACCCCCCTGCAATGAGCAGGGACATCTTCAACCTTCAGAGTTGCCAAACTTTAACTAGTTCCCCCCAATCTCATCTTTTCCTCACCTTCTGCAGGAGTTCTGCAGTCCCTCTTTATCAATGTTGCATATAAATCCTTTGTTAAAAGAACACCAGGGTTGCAGTCACTAAAGAGTGTGAAGGTATGCCAGAAATCTTTTCCCCTGTGTGAAAGCATGAGGATGATTTTCAATAATGTGATCAAATGCTATTTTTTCACATTCTCTCTAGCAATTAGCTCATGCTGCTTAGTGACTTTTTATCCAATTACTCAGCTGGTAGGCATAATCTTATTTATCATCCACAGTCAAAAACTTAACCCAAATAAAACATTCACTTTGAGAGGGTTTTTTTCCTGTAATATTGATGTATTTACAATTTTTTGTGAAGTTATCTGCAAGTCAGAGCTGAGGTAATGATGTTATCTTGTACATGAAGAACTGAGATTCCAAAATGAAGATACTAGATTTTAAATTTTTGGAATTTTGTGGGGTCTCAACCTGAAAGTATTAGTGTTTAAGTTTTTATAACACTACAGTGCTTAATGATTTAATTAAGCATAGAGCTACTTAGCAGTTTTCTAAATAATTTTTAACTGTCTCAGTGTAAAAAAGGCTCCCTCTGCCTTTTTTACGTATGACTTACTTAGCATCACAATAAAAATTCCAAGGGAAAGGTGGGAATGGTATTTTCTAGAATGATATTCATCTGCCTCGATGATGAATCTTTCTGTATGTGTTGGTGCCTGCCTGCTTTATTGGCATAAATTTCTAACTACTGTGACAAACGAGATACGCATTATGCAAGTAACTCGTTCAGCATGTAGTTCTGACTTACTTGCAGATTCCAGGTCTTTCCTGTGTATCAGGTGAAGCTAAGGTGCTGTCAAGAATGACAATCAGTTGCACAATTAAACTTTTATTTAATACATGTACCTGAGGAGCCAAAGGCTTAACTGGTAGCACTTAGTTCTGGCACTTACTAAGATTTCTGTCAATAGATCAGCTGTTTTGAATCACAAGTTGACTTCAGGTTGTTATCAGTGGTTGTCATCTGCCAGACTGCTCCGTCGATTTTTCCTGTTATTCTCAGACTCCTGCTTCCTGTTTTCTCTCTGTGTTTCTTTATTTATCTCTCCATTTATCTTTTCACTCCCCCTCTCCATGTGTGGTTTGGTTTTTTGGTTTGTTTTTTTTTTTTTCCATTTTTCTTTCTGTGCTTGCTGGATACCAGCAGAAGGGCTACTGGGAACCTAAGGAGGGGGAGTCTTTCTATTTGATTGCAGTTATTCTGCTCTTGCTGCACACTTTATTAATGCTCTTAAACAAAACCACAGAAGAAATCCCCAAGATTGGTCGGATTTTATTTTTATTTTTGAAGGAAAACTTGTAGTGTGTAGTATGTCATTTAGTCACAAAGTATTAACGTCTTTTCTTCTGGTTGGTCCTACAGTTATTCAGGCTTTTTCCTGTTAATTTTTCTCTGAACAAGGTGCTACATTAAAGAAAAATTAAATAACCTGAACAGTTTCCATATATAGCACTACTTAAAAGTACCATGATCATCCACATAGTTGTTATTGTAAATATGTGGATACACAGTCCATTAAATTGTCAATGATAACGGCGATAACAAGAATCTTTCAGTAGGTGTAGGATGCATCTGTGCTATTAAGATTCGAGGGTAATTCCTAGCAAGCTGCCTGAGTAGTGAGTTCATTCCACAGTGACCTTTCAAGAACATGAACAATGCTGATAAGACTACACATACTTTGGGTATAATCTCCTCTGCCTCTTTGATTTCAGTCTGCCATAGGCCATTCAAAACACGGGATGAAGGGAACTTCTAAAGCATAGTATCCTATGCCTATCCTATGACTCTTAAAAGAACAGGAAATCTCTTAAAGCATTAGCAGAAAATGACATTTTAGAAAAAGCTGTGAACTGGTAGTGAAAATTAAACATCCTTTTTGACAACGCATCAGTGCTGGAAGGAGTTTGTCACATTTCTGTCACTTTTGATAATGTTCTAGTCTTGATCTTAAATTTTTAAGGTCAAATATGAGGAATACATTTTTGGGAAGGCTGGTTAAAAAGTGTTAAAACATACTGCCTGTGTATCTCTGCTGTCATTGGTTTGGGAAAAGGGATAAGTGGGGGTAGAAAGGATTCAGATCTGAACAGAGGAAGGGAGCGACTGGTATTAAGTACTCCCTCTGATCATTTGTTGGATTAGCTTAAAATGTGAAGCTAGATTGCTAGCTGTTTTTTCTCCCCTTGTTCTTTTAATTATATGTGAGGGAGAGCTTTTGTTTTCAGTGCAGAAAGATAGTCAATAATTAGAGTTGTGCTGTGTGCCGAATTTCAGCAGTTTAAAAGTTAATAGCCAGTGAGATGACCCTGTAAAATAGGAACATCGGGACTGGGTGGTATTACGTCAGCGACGGATACTTCTGAGTAACACTTCAAAACATTTTTTAAAGAATGCAGACATTGCTATAAATACCTTGTCTTGGCAAGTGAAACATCCAGTCTACACAGTCTTTATAGCCACTCTGAAGGTTATTGAGTACGTACGAGACAACCACGTGAAATGATCTGTACAAGGGAAGCAGTCTTTGGATACATGCTTTCTGTAAAGTGCTCAAATGTTTAAATTCTTCTGCTGTAACACTGAGACAGAATAAGATCTTGCAGTTCTAATTATGTGAAGAACTAGAACAGTGTGTATGTTATCAATTAATGACTGTAACAAGCCTAAGATAAGAGTGCTACAAAGACTGGGCATTCTTTGCAGAAAGAAAGGCTAGAGCAGGCAAAAAGCCATGAAACCCTTCAAGTGCTGCCAAGAGACAGCAGACTTCACAGAAGACAAATGAGGGGGATGGATGCCTAATTCAAGATGAGGAAGTGAAGTAGCATGTCACAAAAGAAACTGAAATAGGAAGAAAGATACTTAATAGTATTGCAAAATGTGCAGAATAAAATAGTAACACCGGCTGTATTACTGAAAGAGCATTCATTTACATATTTTGTAGTACATAAAAGAACAGAAGAAGTCATAAAAAGGTCACATTTGAGGAGTGACAGATGCTGTGGCCTGCATTTAGCATCTATTGACTTTAGTGGATGCTAAAGGTCTTTGTTTACCTGGCATGGAGGAAAAAAAAACCCTGCTTGTTAGTAACCACAGCTGAGGGTGTGGCAGAGATCTGAGGACTATATTCACAGTAGAAGACAAAAAGCTAAAATACAGATTCCTTTTAAAATACTGTGGATAAATCCGTGGGAAAAGAATATCTAAAAAGAGCAAGTTTGATTTACTTTTGGTTTCAAGGACTTTTTTTCTTGTTTAAGACTCTTACCCTCCCATGTCTTTTGACAAGCAAGCAGGCTATCTAATATTTTGGTAAGCAAAATAAAAATAGAGAAATAGCATTACTGTAGCGTGATTTCTGTATACCACACTATTGTAGTGTAAAGGAGAAGAACATCTTTCATCAGAATAAAAAAAAAACAAACTGAAAAATACTATAATCTGAGTTTGAGTTTTCTAATGCTGCTATTGTTTCTACTGTTTAAAACGGTTATTCTTGCACTTGCATAGTACCTCTCGAGTTAATCCTGAATAGCTGTTGAAGATAAGTGTTATAATTATTGAACAACTGTTAAACCGGAGCGAAGAGGTTAAAAATGATCTGAAGGAAAAGAGGACGGTAAGATTTTTTTTGTATGCATGTATGATACAAACTGTAGAATTGCTCAGGATTTACAATTCTGTTAGACGAATTGGGATTCAGACCACCAGCTTTCAAGAATACAACTTCTGTAAATTGTCTGTGGAGCTGCTCCCTCTGTAACAGCTCTATAGAATTGAATTTGGCTGGGCATTGGTTCATAGCAAACCAAAGGCTGCTGTATCAGCTGAAAATCATTTCCCTTATGTAGCTGGTTGAAGGATCTTATTGTGAGAATCCTTAGGGAAAACTTCGAATAAGGATTTGAGGTATGTGCAATCTCAATTTATACCATCTTTTCAAAGAGCTTCAACGGATTAGAGCATTTTATCGCCCTATCTGCGTGCTGTAGCTTCTTTTTCCCCCACTTGGAAGTGTCTTGAACATTCTGCACCTTTGTGCGTAGCCATTCTTGGAAGACTCATGAACAGGCATACCTTTCAGTAATATGCTTTTAAAGAGGTTTGTTGTAAAGGATAATACTTTCTCCCACATTGTTTAACTGTTATATTAGTACAACAAATGGACAATGTTTATACCATTGCGTTATTTACTGTAAGTTATGGTAATATGACTAATTTATGGAAAGTTTGTGGTTAAATATGTTAATGTTGCATTGAAAGGTTTTATTACTTTGGAGATTGGGGCTGTATGTTGTTTTTTATTAAGTTAATATGGGTAGGCTGAAACTTTTACTCTGAGTAAAGGTTTAAAGCAGAGACTTTCAGCTGTTACACCCTCTGAAATCTTCTGGTGAAGTTATAGATCACAAGGTAGCAGGTGTAAGTCTACTAACACTAAGACTTGCTTGACTTTATTACCTTTTCCAAACCTTCTGAAATAGTTTGTAGGATCTAGAGGTTGACATCCAGGGGATCATTTCTGTTAACCTGTGTGTGCCGGGTTAGACTTGGCTAACAGCCAAATTCCCATCCAGCTGCTTGCTTGTGCCCCCACCTGCCCTCCCCTCCCCTGCCCCTCTGGTAAGGCAAGGGGATAAAATAGGAAAAACAGAAACAGTAAAGCAGTAGGTTGAGATAACAACAGGGAAATTGCTTACCAATTACCATTGTGGGCAAAACAGACACTACTTGGGGAAAATTAACTAATTTATTGCCAATTAAAATCGATTCAGGTAGTGAGAAACAAACTCAAACATTAAGACAGCACACCTTTCCTCCTCCCTCTCCCAAGCTCAGCTTCATTCCTTCACTCCAGACTCCCCAAACCACATACCTCACCCCAAGCTCACATGGAGGATGGCAGGGAGGTTGCAGTCAGTATGTAGTGGTATCTCTCTGCCATTCCTTCCTCTTCACATCTTTCCTCTGCGCTGATGTGGGCTCTCCATGGGCTGCAGTTCCTTCAGGAATATCCTTGTGTTCCACTGTGGGGTCCTCCACGGGCTGCAGGGGATATCTGCTCTGCCATGGAGCTGTTCCTCCTCCTCTTTTCTCTGACTTCGGTGTTCCCTTTCTTAAACATGTTTTCCCAGAGGTGCCCCCAGCCTAGCGGAGGGGCTCAGCTGTGCTTTGTGGTAGGTCTGTTGGAGCCAGTTGTGTCCTGCACAGGGCAGCCCCTGGCCTCTTCCCACAGCAGCCACCCCTGCAGCCCCCCTTCTGCCAACAGCTTGCCACGTAAACCCTGAACACAGAGTTGGTAAGATATAAGAAGACAGTTTATTTTCTGGGTCATGAAGTTCCGTTCCCTGCTATTACTGTCGCACACCATATAGCCCTTTCAAAAGCTTATAGAGGACCTTAAAAGGTCTAAAGTAAGGAAGTACTCCCTAAGTAAGTTGCTGTTTGTCCAAAAATTATAATCTTCAAACATACAAAAGATGTTACAACTTCTTTAATGAAATAAAAAAGTATGTGTGATAAGGAGTATCAAGTGTCGCAAATTTGCTTATGGGTGTCCTAAGAACAGTGCTTGTTTTTGTGGAGCATGTTATCTAGCTTTCATCAGCTAGAGGAATAGGTTGATATGACAGTTACCTGCAAGTGGGAGATCTTAATGCAAATATCAAAGAAAAGAAAAATCCCACAAAATAGTCATAGAATTAGTTAGCACTGTTTGAAGAATAGAGGAAGAGAAAACAAACAGAATGTGGTGTCATTTACTTGTTAACGTAAACTAATCTGACTCATGAGAGTGTATATACTCTACGGTGTATCATTACACAAGCTTGGTGGCATTCAGGAGTTTATAAATAGTCAACATTTCTGAAAAGTGTCTGTGGAAGATAATACTGATGAAAACACTGTTAACCTTAATTACAATTAATGTCAGGGGGTATTGCCTGCAGTTCACAGTAACAAATAGTCTTTGGCAATATTTTATGGTGCTTTTTTTCCTAAATAGCTATCTAGCTGTCAGAAAAATACCTGTTTTCTTCCAGCTGAACAAAAATGTTTCAACCGGTTTTGTCTGACGCAGGAAAAAGAGGGAGATTGTGATTGGAACAGTGCATACTCATTACAGTATTTAATAGGCAGATGAAGCCTCATGTGGAGGTGAAAGCTCAAGTTCAGTTACCAACCAGCAAAACTTTTTCTCCTTTGAATATATATGCACCAATTTCCATTTACATGTGGCTTGTGTTACTTTTATCAAGAAAGACTAGTAAGATAGCTAAGAGAACTTGTGTAGCAGTAACAGTCTGTAATGAAAGCTAGTTGAAGGAAATGGAAACAAAAGGCTGCGTGACTATTCTGCTCCCCCTTTTTACTACTGACTTTTTTTTATCTTTTACAGGATGCGGTAAAGTACACACCATTAGTTTATCTGGGACTAGTAAACACACTCTTTTCTATTCAGCTGTGCTTTGGTCAGTGTGGTCTAATATAGTCTGCTTCTGTTGTATTCATGTGGTTGCTTTTCTTACTAGAATAGCAGCTTGGCCTATGTTGCCAGCCTGTGCATGCCAAGACCCATAGCTAGAATCTGTAGCTGGGGCCAGCTACATTTTCCTCCTTCGTGTGTTTTAGTTCATTTTAGCTGTCATCCTAGTGATTTTTGGCACTCATTCTAGAAATATTACTGATATTGTCCGGCTGCCCACATGAGTAATCTGTCAATAGAGGAAGCAAGAATAACATTTTGTATACCACTCATTTTGTAGATGGGTATTTAATTTGCTTATTTAATTAAGCAAATACCTAACCTCGCCTTGTGTGTCTGCTTGTTTCTACTAAGGAAAGAAGAAAATACCATTGCCATTTCTCATAACTCACAAGTAATCAAACTTGTGAAGAGTGGTTTGTACATAGCTCATCCTTGATATCTGAGGTGCTTAACTTCTTTTGGTCTCCATTATTTCAGGAGACTGGTACTTTTAAATTATCTTCTGCATCTCTGGACTTTCCTGGTTTTAGTTTGACTGCATAACAGTAAATTTCATTAGTTATATTTTTCCTACAATCTCCACTATGAAGTCAGTTATTTTGCTTGGCGATAACTGTAGGTAATAGCTGTTCCTTTCTGATGATGTACCTATACAATCCTGTAAATGGTTACGTTTATCAGTAGTTCTTCTGCATTGGAGACCTGATTGTTTTCTAATGTCACAGCAGCAATTCAAAAAAAGTCCTAACCAATTCAAGGCAGGAGGAGGTAGTTTTATGGAGATCATCAGAACATCTTCACTGAGTTGACATACTAAATATCCTGTCTCAATTTTTATTCTTTTCTTGGGGTTTGCTCCTTATTTATGTGAAAAGGAATAACAGAGCCTCTCTGGCATATTGGAATAAAAAAATACAAGTTAAAAATTCTCAGTGAGACAAAGGTAGTAGCCTTGCTTTTGGGGCTTACAGTTGATATTTTCCAACAACAGCAATGCCCAATGTAAACTCTAGCCTGAGAGGCCTGAAAGATTCTTTCTTTTGTAGATACCTCACAGTTCAAAGTACCTAATGGAATTCAGTTTTGTGCGACTATTGCATGGCTTTCTAGACTGGAGAAGACAAGATTTGGTGAACCAGGTGATCTCCTGGGCTTAGTGTTTCAAATGATTAAGACAACTTATATTTAATGTAAAAAGCTGTCTGTGAGCAAATTAATTGAATGGATATCAGTTGGAAATGTGACAACTGAAGTGTGTACTTAGACACTCAGTAAAAATCAGTGTTTCAAATGTAATTTTGTTTGGTGTTACCTATGCTATTAGCTTTGAACCTCTGAGCAGCAGAAACATCTGTTCCAGGGTTCTCAGACCTCTGGACCTTGGGACCTGACACGTTTGCTAGAGAACTTGAGAGGAACTTGTCTTTTGGAAGATAATGGATTCAAGGAAGCTTGTGGACTTCTTGCTCAAATCTAGAAACTGCCCAGAGATCTGGGATTCTGGGGAGAGGATCTTTGTGCTGCTTTCAAAAGTGCAAGAATGCCATTATGCTTCTGGGTTTGGAGGGGGTTGCCCTGTCCCCCAGACCAATGACACATTGCATTTTCTTCTAATTTGTGAGATCTCCTTATCTGCTTTTAGGAGCCTACTGAAGTGGTGTGATG
The DNA here is from genome assembly GCF_000699105.1 of Pygoscelis adeliae. NCBI lineage: Eukaryota > Metazoa > Chordata > Aves > Sphenisciformes > Spheniscidae > Pygoscelis > Pygoscelis adeliae. The sequence goes on along the minus strand of NW_008825052.1, from coordinate 1,684,997 downwards.
CTTGTTCCAAATGTTGATCTTTGTTTTTGAATATGGAGAGAAACTTTCCTCATACTAATTTTTTACCTGTTTTCTCTTGTGGTATATTTAGGCATCTTACATGTTTGGACACATTTTTAAACGTAATTCAACTTTACATCTGAATGCTCTGCCTTTCTCTCATCTTTGTTTCCCCCCACAGTTCAAGTGGAAGAACAAATTTGTTGACTTACTATTCTTGCTGCACTGAGCCATCACACAGATGGAAGATTGAAGTCATGTATTTTTCATATGGTCAGGATGTTTCAATTTTGTTGATGCAAAAGTGTTGAAGAAAGCTGGGTACAATTTTAGGGTTTAGTAGTGTGAGATAAAAAAGGATGCAGGGGGCCTTCTGTTGGAAGAAGAATACATTCAGTAGTGTGATTCTAGGCCTACAAATTGCTCATGAAAGTTTGCTTTCCTTTCTTGAAGGCTTGCTGAGACAGATGTCGCAATATCCTGAATAAGATACTGCTGCTCGTTTGAACACTTTGTCCTATGTCTTCCTAGCCATTGTGTACTCCTAGAACCCATCTTTTTTTTGCCTCAGAGTGTTCCTTTTGTATATTTATTCCTTTATCAGATTTTTCAGATTTGAAAGCACTTGTTACATCCATTTCATAATGAGAAAGTGCATCATCTATGGTAAGTAACTTGCCCAAGGCCACACATGAGGTCTCCCTAGATGGGAACTGAACTCTTGTCTCTTTGATTCTAGGCTAGGTATTACTTCAATATGCGCTAGTTATACGAAGATTTCTAATTTTAAATTACAGATGGAAAACCCAGCCCTTCTCCCTCTCTAAGGATCTCTACATCAAGGGTGAGGAACAATCTAGTTGTAATGAGTCACAGGCCCTCATTTTCCTAGCGGATAAGCTTTCTTTTTTTTTTTTTTTTTTTCTTTTTCATGAGAGTAGAGGTATTACATGTTACAAGGAACAGTTACTGACTAAAGAATTACAAATAACCAAACACTCCATTTGGATTCAAACAAATGTAATTTAAAAATATTTTTTTCTGTCCTGTTTACAGATATTACTGAAATAAGTGTTTTCTCACATGCTAGGGAAAAACTGAGAGCCTTGACACAAACATGTGATACTTTATATGAATGTGATACTTTATATGAAATATGGTCTTTGGGCTCTGTTCTTGATTGGGTTTTGAGGCTATCTTGCTGCTGCAAGACCTTATTTTATTATTCTTGTTTCTCTAGTATCCGGTACTTAAGACTACAATGTGTGTAGTCCTCCCTTTCTTCTCACCCCTTGGAAGAAAGCTTACTTGATTCAGGACTCTGGGAAAAGGTTGAGAGTTTCACTTAATCACTGAAGAAGTTACATTAATGTAACATACTAATAAAGAACTCTGACATTAAAAGATTAAACTCTTAGGTTTTGAATGACATAGCAAACATTTTAAGAGGGAGACCTTCCCAAGTTTTGCTGGGGAAGGGATTTGTCTTCATCAGAGTATTACCTTTACTTGTATCAGCCCGTGTATGTGATTTATTTGCTTTCTGTGAGAAGTAAAGAATGGTGACTTTAATTTCATAGAATGTATTAGGACTATAAAGTAATTGAGTCTTACCCATTTTCAGTTGGTCAGATCTGAGTGATTTCAATGATCAGTGTCTTGACAAGCCCACTCGAGTGAGCAACATAGCTCAAATTTAAAGCACCATCTAAACTGTGCAGAAGATGCTTATATTGTGCCTACCTAGCAGGGTAGGTAGAGTAAATACTCCTGTTACAACTTGATGTTGCTCTCTGAAGCCTATTCCTGGAGAAGGCCTATGGTATGGTAACTTTTATTGTGGGAAAGAAATTATTTTGAAATTGGGTTCTAATTTTTATCCCACTTAAAAATTTTCAATTTTAGAATTTTTTCCAACACGATTGTTACTTTTCCCACTTTCTGTAGTTGTCATTGTTCACAGTTCGTTTTTCAGATTTTTTTTAATCTAGATGGTTCAACAGTTATTTGAAAATACCTGTTAATCTTTTAAAGATGGTAGTGTCATATCTTCTGGTTTCTAATGACTTTGCTTTACTATTGCTGCTAAAGGAAGAAAATCCCTTATGACTGTCTAGCCTTTTCTGCATCCTGCAGTGACACGCTTGATGTGTTCGCGTGCATTCTTCTGCTAATGCTGTCCATGTTTAATTAGTCCTGCCACTTTACAAAACTGCACTTAAAGTACTTTTAATAGATGGCAAGTGTATAAAAAGCCCTTTGTCTTTTATCTTCTGCATCCGTTTTTTAATCTCCAGCCAGAATTCCCCTAAAATCTTGGGATTTTGCCATGTATTTAAGTGCTGCTGCATTCTCCTTTTTACTCCCACCCCATTGTATTTTACAATGGTCTGGGAGAAATGGATCATAGTTCAGCAACTAAAATAACAGTTTTAGGGAGAGTTTCAAAAAAACTGGTTGTTCATTTACATATAGGAGTGGATTCCATGTAGTTGCTCCCCACAGCTCTGCTTAGCTTCTTATAATGGGATCAGCTGTTCTGTGGCAGAAGTATCACGGCAAAATATGTTTGCGTGTAGGCCAGCATTGAACTGTTTTCTGAAGTCATATTTATCTAGGTTTAGTTTTAGTTTTCTAAATACTAAATGAGATGATGTCTATTCAAAATGTTTCCAGTTTGTGAGGGTTCTGTAGTCAGTTCCTAAATTAAGAATTACAGGATAGGAGCTAAATGGCTTTGGGTGTCATTTATAAAAAGTTAGTAAAACTGTATCACAACTGTAGGACATGCTCTCCTTCATTATTAGAAATCTCAGATGTAGGGATTTTGTATTTCAGAATCATCCTATCTAATGCGTAAACACTACTGAGGCTGAAACGCCGCTTTGCTGCAGAGTCAGGCTCTTATTCTTACTGTAGAAATCTTGCATTACTGACTGTGGTGGTACAAATTCAGGTCTATAGACCTTTGCCTGTAGCCTTGTGATTAAGTCAGTCTGATGTGAAAATGTTGGGTTTGGCTATTTGTAGGTAGAACAGATCCTAGAACCTAGTGTGTGGTTTCTTTGGGGTGCCTTGAGCTCAGTATCGACTTGTAGGCTCAGTAGATTCCAGTGTACTTTAATATTCTAGGCTATAAACTGCATTGGTTTAGGATCATCTGCATGCTCTGTTCAGACAATCCTCCCATGAGATTGGAGGTCTTCTGGAGGTGATAACTGGAGGCAGTATCTGCATGAGCTCTCCCCTTGCTGGAATATGAGCCAGCAGGTAGTAATGTATGTGTGGAATTATATCCAGAACAGATGGACTTCTGTCTTCTCCTCATCGAATATATACAGAGATTTTTCATGTGCTAGCTGTGGTGAATCCTTAGGTGCTCCTTGTCTAACTTCCTTGCAAACTTTATTCCTGAACTGGACGATACAGTAAGGTATCGTTAGAAGTTTAAAGCAAAATCAATTTTTTCAAATGGTGAAAAAGCACTTCTCTGAGGACACTTGAATGATAATCCTCAGGTTCTCTAGCTTGTTGTATTGTGAAAGTAGGTGTTCCTATGCTGGGGCAGGGGGGGCTGGACTGGACCTCCAGAGGTCCTTTCCAACCTCAGCCATTCTGTGATTCTGTATAGATTGCATCTCAGTTTTATCCATACCAGATCATCTTGTATGGCTGAGCATTCTGGTGGTCAGAAGACGTCAGTTCTTGCGTCTTCTTGAGTAGTTGTTGAGCAACTTTGCATTCCTTTATCATACTGGTTTCAGTTCTCTTCTAATTACATTGAAGTTTTTTGTCTTAGGGTTGCTACAGATTTTTCTTCTAATATTTTAAATGATACAGTAACTCAAGGATTATGCTTGGTACGTGTTCCTAATAGTAATGCATATGACAACCATCTTTAAAAAAAAATAGCAGGCTGACTTTCTTAATCTCTCTTTTGTGGGTTTTAAGTATGCAAAATGCTATATTTTGGTTTAATACTTCAGTAACATTTATGCCGCTTGCTTTTGTAAATATGGGGGGGTGGGGGTGGGCTCACTTTCTTTACTGTCTGAAAATGTGGCACTTACATTATTTTTGAAGTATTGATTCATTATTATTCTGGCTATTCATCTATATTGACATTTAGTTTGCAGTTTCTTCTTTTCAGAGAAAATAGCCAGTTTGCTAGTTGAGTATCTCATAGTATCTCAAGGTTTTGTGTATTGCCTCTTTTCTATGTTATAGCAGCACTTTTTGTGTTCCTTCATTCACCGCTTCATTCAGTGCCTGAAAAAGACTTGTGAATAAGCCTCGGCTTTACTTCTAGATTTCTGTATGTTTACTCAGCAGCCCCCTTGAGTCATACACTGGGATGCTTGATCTGTGACCTGCAGATAATTCAACCAGTGCAGACCCCATTCTTTAAGAGAGCGCAGGCCAGAGAAATTGTTTGGGCAGCAGCCTCCTCCTGGCTGATAACCCATTATCACCACCAGTCCTAGCATTTACGTACACGTTATGTTCATTTGTTAACAGAGACGTCATACATACCGCTTGTGTACAGAATGGTGGTGATGGACGTGCGCAGTAGGTCCATGATGAGGCCACAGCGTGAAACATTTTAGTGGCCTGTCCCATCTGAAAACGCTGGGAATCACTTCCAGGCATCCAGTTTTGCATTGGGAAATTCTGAGGAGAGCGATCATATAAACCGTATGGCTTTTCTGCAGAATCTGCTGTTGAGCACCACTTCCATTGATTCTACAGATGTAAAGAAACTGATGAACAGATGTAAAAACAACATCTGCCAGTCAGTGTAAGCAGTCGCTGTAGTGGTCACTGCTGTTTTAGTGGTACAAATTTGCTTCTGTCTCTATCTCTGAAGAAAAACAGAAACATAAGATTGACACATTTAAAGCATAAAACTTCTTAACCTTATCCCAAGCCGAGTATTTTATTTATGCTAATTAATGAGTCTGTGTGGCCTGAGATCCTCAGTGGGTAGATCTGTTTTCTCCTTGTGGCTCCTATTGGAAAGAATCCACTAGAGTTTGTAATGGCTTAGTGCAAACCATGGTTGCTATTACTGGAGTCTGGGCTTCAGACTCAACGCCGTGACGTTTGGTGCAATTTGATGCTATTACTTAAATGATGGAAGCAAATGACTCTGTTCTTAACACTAGCAGGGTAAGACTTGTAGTAATGTGGATTGTAAATAAAAATAGCTGTATAACCAAATATCATGGTAAGCGAGTCAATACTAACAAGGATCAAAGTGAGTAGCTGTATAAACCCATGTAACTTGACAGCTGCTGGCCTAATAGGAGTCTTAGATCAGCAGTGGCTTGTTTGCTTTCTTGGCAGCATAAAAATGAAAAACAGCTCAGTGTGTATGTTTTATAAGCTTTCCCTGGAGCTAGATGGTAATTTGACTCTTTGGTCACTTGAAAGCTATAGTGTTTTTCATGGGTTTTTTGCACATGAAGGGGAGTGCAGGGGAAGGGGACAGAAGGAAATAGAAGGAAGCACTCTTTGTACGTGTTCTTTTTTTTTATTCAACAATAAAATGGCATTTCAGTTCAGCAAGAACTGTTGACTAGTTGCAGTAGAAATGGATATATTGTTTTTTAAATTTAACTTGAGTAATCAGGTGCTAACTATAAAAGCATAATTAATTGTCTTGCATAACTTGAAAGGAACGTGAATTTAAGTACAGTAAGTTTAGACTGTCACCCAGTTCTATTTATTCTGGTGCTTTGTAATTTTGTTTTCTGGGGAAGCATAAATTAACTATAACTCAGAATAGTTGGGCAGCCATTAAAGCAAAGGTATTTTTTAAAGTGTTATCAAAAAGAACAAGACTTCATAGCTATTAGTGTTAAAAAAAAAAAAAAGTAAGTGCAGAACTGATTTTGACTGACAAGCTGTAGGTGGCAAACACCTGAATTTATAAAATTCATGGGGAGACAGACCTATATATTTGCCAGAAATTCTTAGTCTGTAGCTCCAATATCAAATTTAGTTTGGGGTGGGTTTGTTCACTTGTCTTTTAAAAGCTTCGGTAGGCATTCAGACAAATAATATGTATGAATTCATTTGAATTTCTCCCTGAACATGATCCTGGCATACATTTTAACAAAACCAACACCACCACCAACTCCCCCCACTCCAACCCAACCAAAAAAAAAATATCCAAAGCCCTCCCAAAAAAACAAACAAACAAAAAAATTTAATAGAGGCACTGTAGAGGTTTAAACAACTATTAATTTTCTGTTAATTATATCGGGGTGGGAGGGAATCCTTTATTTCAAAGTCAGTCTTAGGTACAACCATGAGTAAACACTCAGATTTGTTGGTGAGTCGGTACAGAAAATAAATGGTCTGCTACCACTGCACAGATCGATACTCTCTCAGTTCACATGCTACTAATAAATTACTTCTCCCACGTTAGCGGGACAGAGGTTTTCCTGCCATATAAAGCTGTAACTGTCCTTTATTTTGCCATTAAAAAAACCCCTCTAGTTCATAGTTTCTCTTTCTTTAGTTTCCCCTTTTTCTTAGTGTATTATTATTTGAAGTACATAATACATAAATAAGAAATTTCTTCTCCTGAGATGGTTTAAAAGCACGGGCAGAATTCATCATAGATGACGACCTCAACATTATGAATGAGTATGTAGGTTGTACTTAAACATTGCTGAAGAGACTTGACTTATAGGAAGTATAAAGTTCACCTTGGAAAATGGACTTATACTACCATCCTTAGAGCAATTTCTTTCACTTCTAGACAATATGTGAACGTCTGATAAATAGTTGAAGAAAGAACAATACAACTGACCCTCAGTAAAAAAAAAAGCTATGCTGTTTGTGGTATTTGGAGGCATGCATTTCACAGGTGTAACAATTTGCAAGCAGTCCTGATTCTGAAGCTCTGTTCTTCCTGTGCTTTAATGGTGCTTTACAGCTGTCTTCATTGGGTGGCCGACGGTGCACTAATGTATGGGTATAAATGAGTGTAAATAGTTCAGGCAAGGTCCACCTGCTGAGAAATAATCTCAGTTTGAAAGAATGGACTTTTGGAAATCTTTTCATTGGTCTTGTGGACCAGTGAAGTTGTGCTGCCTCTTCGTCTGTAATATTTAATCTCCTGGTTGATGAAAGCACTGCCTTTAGATACTGTTTTTCTATCTTCATGCAGAGAGTTTATCCAAACAAAATGCAAGATGATATACTCGGCCTATCATTACGGTGCGGTGGGTGTTAATCGGCGACGTGTGCTTATAGTATTTTTCTGTGAAACTTTTTCATTGACCAGTGGGAAGTCATGAACGATTTTTGGGGCTGGAAGGGTGGCAAGCGAGATCTGATGTTAGTTTCAGCAGTGAATGCATGCTCTGTTGTATTGTGGTGAGGAAAGAACAGAGAACATGCATTACAGTTGAGACTAGCCTCCCCAAAAAGGTGGTAGGCTTGGAAGATCCCAGTCCATATCACTGTACTGTCTTGTCTGAAGCAGAAGCTCAAGCTGTGGTCTAGTACAATGGTTTTCATGGTGTGTTCTTTCATTCTGCTGTTATTGCAGACTCATGAAAGCTAATGCTGAGAAGTAAGCGCGTTGTTAGAAGGCTAGAGATCTGCATATGCAGTAGAGACCTCTCAGGGATCCACAGATTTAAAAAGTGGAAAATCACCTGGTTTTTTTCCATATCCCAACCTATACCTTAATACCTAGAACCTTGAATGGCCTCATAGATGCTCTGGACGTTCTTTTTAATTTCTGAGAGCTTGTATGCTCATCCCAGTGAGGAATGGGAAGAATTTTGATACGGCAAAATTTTCACAAAGGCTGAGAAAACATTAACCATCCAACACTGACTCAGTATGCAAAATTATTCTCAGAGAGGTGTTGTGTTACTACTACAAAGAAAATCATTAGGGTTACGCTTGTATATCAGCAGAATTTGCCACTGTGTATGTCATATAACCTCATCTGTTCTGTATCACTTTTGTCAACGAATCAGATGTGAGAACTGCTCTAAATTGGTACCTTCTGTTTGAAATACACCTGAGCTAATTTCATAAATTTATCCTGTCTGCAGAACCTGAAAATAACCTGAAAAAAAAATCAAACTTAGGGACTACTTAAAAGAAGAAAAAGATGTAGTCATTAGAAAATAAATGTTTACCTTTTCTTTTTAGGTCAGAAGACTTGTCTCCACTTACATGGTATCTTTCCTTACCTCTATGTACCATATGATGGTTTTGGACAGCATCCAGAATACTATCTTCGTCAAGTGGCATTCAGCATTGACAGAGCACTTAATGTGGCTTTAGGCAATCCGTCTTCTACTATTCAACATGTTTTCAAAGTGTCATTAGTATCTGGAATGTAAGTATGACCTGTTAGGATTTTTGGTTATTTGCTTTGAAATGTTTTTGCAGTTGTACTACATAGAAGCACTTACTATGGACTTGGGTGACTGCAGTGCTTTTCCTTTTTCTTTTCCCCCATGTGTGTCTTCATACAGGCCTGTACAACTGCTAAATAACTCTTTTCACTTGCTTTGATTTTAACATAGTCAACAGGTTTTCCCTCAAATGCTTGCCACAACCATTTTTTCCTAAACTTGGATCCTAGTGTCGTATCACTCTTCCAAATCTGTTCCTTTTAGCTTTTTCTGTCTCTGCTATTGCAGCAGTACTTTCCAGCCAGCGTTTTCTACCTGTGGATTATTCTAGGTTCCCTGTGACCAGGCATGTCTTGCAAAAGCCTGATTGTAGGTCTCCTTTTCTTTGTAATCTAAGATAGTCCCTTTAGGAAGCACATCACAGAGACTGTCAGGTCATGTTTATCCATCTGATTCTCCCAGCAGCACAGGCCATGAAGTGGAGAGTCTTAAACATTCATTTACTTATCTGTCAAGCTGGCTGTTGTGTTTTGTTTGGTGTAGCTTTATCACTGCTGGAACTATATGCTATTATTGAATGTTAGCATTTTAAGGATTCTCTTAATCCGTTTTTATTTAACTTGCATAACCAAGGACTGAAAAATATGTCAAATCATAGTGAATAATAGGAAGCTGTTCTGGAGGAGCACAGTTAGTCTATATATGCATTGAATTTTTCATCTTCAAAACAATGTGAATGCTAATTTTCAATACTGTGCAGCACTATCTCTTAGTCTTTTTTTTTTTCATGCACTTTTGAAATATGTTCTTTCTAACTGTTAAGTTTAGGAAGACAGTCTTTCTGTTCCCAGCCAGTTTTAGTGGTATCTTCTAGGTACTGCTAGTAAAGTGGCTACAATAACTTCTTTTCATTTTTAATCAGAACTTTGTGTTGTGTTTTTGCAGTAACAAGGAAGGTAACCCACCAAATTTCTTATTTTTGTTCTTTTCGTGAGAACTATATGAATTGTAGTATAGCTGTTCATCTCAACAGTGAAAGCTGGGCAGAGTAAACTGCTGAAGACAATCTTTCCCTCGAATCGGTGAGAAAACAACAGACAGAGATTAGGAGAACCTGCCTCTTTTTTTCACGTCTCTTGCCTTAGAGCTTCAAAACAGTCATTACTGAAAGTCAGATGCTCATTGCCTCAAAGAAGCGTAGAAAAGAGTATTTTGCTTGTTTGTGTAAGAGGGTAATGGGAAGCACCTAACAGAAATTGTAACACATCTTCATCTTTACCTGGGTAGATAGGCATGCTTATGTAGTCACACAAATCTATTTGTTTTCTTATGTTCTCACCTGTGTCAGATTGCGCTCATATATTGTCTCCGTGGTGAGAAACTTTTTTTTTTTTTTTAAGTCTTGGAGATTATCTTATCCCTTCTCTTCCGCATTAGCAGGAAAATTGTTATGTAATAAAGGTGTTTGCTAAACCTTTATAAGTTTAACGTAAGATTTTTGTTGCATTAACTTCCAAACATAGTGGAGGTCCAGGAATAAAAAAGAGGCAAAATATCCTGTCCTTGTGCATTGTGAAGTTGAAGTAGGTGTTCATAGCTAACCTTGGAAGTGTTGTAAATCTTGCTTTCCCTGCTGCCGTTTCAATGATTATGGATCAGTTGCCATGCAAGTACTGACTTTTTTTTAAATTAGCTTTTGATTTACATGTCTACAGCACATTGAGTCATTATAATTCAATGTATATAACCTGTCATCAGGTTTATACTATCTCTCTAAGAAAGAGATTGATTCATTGTACAAGATCTGATCTCCTCCTTTTCAGCTTAACAGCTTTAAGTTTGTTGTTTCAACTTAGCTCAGTTTTAACATCAAAAACATTTTTTTAAACAGTTCAGTCTAGCTTTTGGAGATATTAAATGTGTGAATATGTAACCATATTAAGGATAGCAGTATTAATGCTGTAGTTGTGCAGTTCTGCTGAGTTTGCATTTAATTTAGGACTGAAATCCCTCTTACTACTGAACTTCATTTTTTAGACTTAGCAGGTAAGCATCCCAGTTGCATTTTTTATAATATTTTTGATAAAGAGATTTTATTTTATTTTATTTCATAGAGGTAACATTTAAATGTATGCTTTCCTAAATTTCTGTTGACTTTGGTTGTGATTACTGCAAACTGTAGACTTCTTGCATTCACCAAATGTGTTGAATTATGGCCTGTTTCCTTAACATACTGTTTTACAAGCATATTAGATTAGAATTCTAGATGCTGAAAAGTCAGTAATTCAGTCAAGTAATAACAGAATTAATGCTGCCTGTTCAATGTCAGTTTGGTCTTGACATATTCATTATGCTATGTATTCTTTAATTGCATTCTCAAATCCTATTTTCTTCAGGATTCATGCCTCATTTAGTGCACGAGATGATTAGTAATCACTGAAAAGGGGCAGCTATTCACTCTTCTAAGCTGTTCTCATTGTTCAGTTATTTATATTACACAGCCAGTATTTATATTTACATTCGTTTACACCTGATCTGCAGAATTAATGTCCTTAAGTACTTTGTTACAGCATTTATCAGAAAGGCTGAATGCTGGTTTTGAAGCAGTCCAGCACTTCCAATTTGTTAAAAGTACTATTTTGATGGTGTGCCATCAATGTGTTTACATGTGGGGAAAGTGAGAAACAATGTTAAGCCAGAAGTGCTTTAGATACTTTGATATGCATAGGGCCTATTCTTTTTATCTTGAACATTTTATACAGTAATGTAGTGCTCCTCTTTGGCCTGACATGTGGGAATTTTTATTCTCCTGGATATGCAGTTTATCTCCTCATTTTTTTCCCCCAGATTTTAATACTCTCTATAGTAAAATGTGGTTCAATAAATGCCACAGCATAACTGGCTAGCTTCTTGCTTTTACTTCTTCCTCTCCAGGCCTTTTTATGGTTACCATGAAAAGGAGAGACAGTTTATGAAGATTTATCTTTACAATCCTGCAATGATAAAAAGGTAAGGATGTGGTGATACGAAGTTCTGGCTGATTTCCTTGTATCTTGTATTAAAAAGTCTATTTTGAAGCAAGATTCACCCACATCTTAATAAAAGCAACAAAATTATTGTTCAATTTTTCAAATTCTTCAAAAAAATAAAATTGCTAATTTTAGGCACACCAATAATCTTTTTAAAGCAGTAGCATGTTAGGAAAGCAAGACCAAAATATACTTGCCTTTAGTTGTCTTGGATTAACTGTAATTCTTGAACACTTGAACAAATTTGCATCGGGTTACTTTTCCTGTAACTCTTAAGGAAAACAAGAGAACAATGTGGTACTCTTTCATATATTATGAAGTCGATTTTGGTAGTTTTTAAGTTTAAATTCCAGCACCCATTATTAAATTTAAAATATACTTGGAAAACTGGATAGCTTTTGTTATTAGACAGTTTCTCTATTTCTCAATAGAGTGATGTTCTCTTAAACGAAAGCACAGTTGATCTCAATCTTACTGTCACAGTAGTTGCAGTAAATTCAGGAATAAATAAGGAGGAATTATTTCTCAAGCATAAACTGAAATCCCTTGAGTGTGTGGTATTGCCTATCATAACTGGGGTTTTTTTGTACAATCTAATCTATGATCATAAGATAGGATTGTCTGGTTTTTGTTCTAGGCTAGTAAAATTTTGCATGATGTTAAATTTCTGTCTTAATGTAATCTATATGCATGTATGATGTGACAATTGTTTTCAACTTTGGAGCTTCTCATGTTTGAATTACTCGTATGCAAATAAGGACTGACACTTCACTTAAATTATTCCTTTAACTTTTCTGTATAAAACTTTATTTTTTTAATGCAATTTGTTGCATTTAGAAATGCTTAGTGCTTTTCTTTGATTTATAGATATATCCTGTTACTTTGAGATAAATTTATCACACCAATTTATAATTATCCAAATACCTGCAGTTATTTCTTAATGTGTAGATGTTTAAAAGAGCAGATTTGTCACATGTCTAGGAAGTTGTGAAAGTACTGGTTCTGTATATACAGTAAGTAACTTTAAAACCATGCAGGACATCTTCGTATATATGTCAAGGAGAATTAGAGAGACTTTGGAAGTTATTACTGGTGTGTAGGCGTACAGCTGCCACAGTTCTGTAGAAAGATTTCCATGGACGATAGTGACTTTGGCTCAGTTGCAGGAATAGTACATGGTATGATGTTTTTTCAGAGGGTTTTTTGTTGTGGTTTTTTTTTCTTTAAGCTGGAGGATTCACAACTCCTTTGTAATTGACACCCAAATATTGAATCATTATTAGCAGAGATCATTTTTTTGGGTCTGTTATTGTGACAACAAAATTCTTAAATTTTGCCTCAGTTGTATTTTTAACTTAAGAAGTTTAAGTATTTTATATTTTGATAAGATCAAATACCAATATTGTTGTACTGGAATAATCTTTGTTTTATGTCCTAACTTTCTTTAATTTTAGAGTATGTGAGCTTCTGCAAGGTGGAGCCATAATGAACAAATCTTACCAGCCTCATGAAGCCCATATTCCCTACCTCCTTCAACTCTTTATAGACTACAACTTATATGGAATGAATTTAATAAACCTGGCTGCTGTCAAATTCAGAAAGGCAAGGAGAAAAAGTAAGGTGTTTATTTCTTAAGACCAAATAATTGTTTTGGAGGTAAAAACTACCATTTTGAACAAAATGTCACTAGCTGTCAGACTTTTGCCGTAGTTTGTGGCTGAATGGGTATCATGTGTTGTTTCCCTATAGTTTGCTTTCTTTGTCAAAACAAAGTCCATGTGTAGCTTCCTATCATTTTGCCTTTTTGTGCCTGTGTATTGGGATTGAGGAAGAGTCTGCTTCCTGAAATGAGATGCTATATATCAAGAAACACGTGTTCTGTCAGCAGTGTGGCTGTGACCATTTTCACAAGATAATCACACCTCTTTTCAAGTTAGAAGATTAAAAACAGTTGATATTTAGTTGAAGAATTTACATGAAAGATAGCATATTAATACTGTTGCTTTAATTTTTTGACGTTTTTGACCCCTATATCAATTATAATTCTTTTTTTTGCTGTGGTGTAGTGTCTTTACAAAATTATGGCTAATCATTATGCTCTGCTGACAAATAATGTTTTTAATTAAAATGCTTGTGTTTGTACTAAGGTCATTTGCTCTAGGGTGAAATATGAAATATAAATGTCTGAGCAAAGGAAGTATTTCAAATTTTTATTTAAAAAAAATATTTTGCATTTTGAGTGTACACACATAAAAATGAAGTTTGGCAAGAACATCCATAATGTTATCTGAATGCTTCAGTATAAAGAGGAGATAACAGTAGGAAAACCATAATGTCTTTGGTGCTTCACATTTAGAAAAATAAGTATTGTTTACTTAAATCATAATCGTTCCTACAGCTAAAGCAGGTGTTGAAAATAATGATGAAGTGTCTTTCTGTAAAAACAGCAAGTAAGAATCATGCTGACTTTTAATTTTTTCCCATTATTTTTATGCATACATATTCAGACAGCAATAGATTAGTGCATGGGGTTTCATAACTGATTCTCATCTAAAGAAAAATACTCTTTTCATACTCAACAATAGGGCACACTTTTTGCTGGTGTCAAAACTGTAGGAAGACAAAAGCTCAGCCGCAGACAGAGCATCTTCAGGATCTTCAGTCCTGAGGAAGTATAGTCAGATACCTTTAGCCTTCCAAATGTTCAAAGCAGCCTTCTGGAGACATGCATGTATTGAATAGTTGCTCCCATTCTGTTTCCATAGCTCTTTTCCCTCTCTCTTTCAGATGAGAGATGAAAGACATAAGCTATTTATATTCTCCTTCATCATTTATTTAAGGATGAGAGGCCTAGGTCTTGAATGGGAAGAAGAGGGTGAAAGAGGAGCATGGGCTGAGACCACTGGATTCTAACTGTTCTGGTAGGGGAGAATCCAATAGGATGAAAGCAAGAAAATGACAGACTATCTTGTCCTGGCTTGATCAGATAATGGCAGCAGTGCTCCTAGCAAGTATCATACCCCTTTGAGTGGCTCCTCATCACACACCTGTAAGTAGCCTGCCTCAGTCTGTTGCAGTCCCCAGGCACAGGATCACTATCTACTTACTACTCCTAGCACAGCAGCTGAGCAACAAATGGTTTGTCCCTGGCACAACCTTATAGAGGCAATGCTGTCAAGAGGCCAGCTGCACAGCAGCCCTGAGAAGTGCCGTCCTTTCTAAGCTGAGACCTGTTGGAGTGGTGTAGAAGGCACAGCCTCTGCTTACAACTGACACACTTACCTGCCTGTTCCACAGCTTCTGTGACTTGGGAGTGTGCGTTCATTTTAGTCAAGTGTAGTTTGTGCCATCCAGGCCAGGCTGAACGTTGTTTCTTAGATGGCAATAAAAGCCTTTGCCTAAAGATGTGCAGCACGCACTTTTCTTCCCTCGCAGATGACCATAGAAAAATCGGTCTGGCAAGGAATAGAAAATTCAATAATAGATCTGTTCCTAAATGTAAGCAAGCAGCCTCAGGAGCCTGTTTCCAGTGATACTTTTCTCATTGAGATAAGACGACTGTTTTGAAGACTGAGAGGTGTCAGCAGGCAGATTTGTAGTAGCAGGAATACTCTGCCTTCATCAGCCTGTATCCAGAAGATGCAGGAGTTCTTTTTTCGAGTTCTTCTCTTCATGGATAGTGAGGAAGAAGGCTGCAAATTCATTTGTGCACCACATGCCACTAAAACTATTACAAAAACTTTTATTTTCAGTAGTTGAATCTTCTTCTGTAATATGACTCTGAAAGACCTTGATGTGTCACTGCTACTGTTTTTAAAGATCTTTATGTCAAGAAAAGGGGAATATTGAGTGTCCTTAAATCTCTATCCCTATGAGTAGCTTTACTGAAGAAACAAACTGATACAGGAATTTGAGTCCAAATTCTTAGAAGTATTTGAAAGTAGCATTCATAGGGAATAAGACAGGGGGTAATGCACTGAAACTGCTCTGGTGTAGTATTTGAAATGCATATGATTTTTAAAAATAATAGTATATGTTTTACCAGTTGGCCTATAATCTTGCATAGCTGCTGTGATGTATTTTCCTTTAAAATATACATCTATTCAGTCCCATTTCATCAGCTCAGAATAATCAAGTTGCAAATGAAAAATAACAAGGGATGTTTCCATGCATAGTCAGCTTGCATTTTAATACAGAGAATTAGCTGATATGCCACACAGTGAAAACATGGCTGTGTTTCTTCCTGGACCAGCTCTGCCCAGGGGCAAGTCATCACTTTTGAACAGCACAGACGCTAAGCTACACTAGGTTTGAGCTGGGTCTGTGCAAACGGGATCAGATATTTTGTGTTGTCTTTCTGGAATCACCTGCTTAGGCATCGCAGTGCATAGACCATCTTAGTGCAGGTGTGGCTGAATGTGAGCTAGCTCCTGCATCAATACAAACATGTCTTTTCACCACACTTGAGTGACACGTTTCCAGTGTGAGTTTAGTGTCTGTGTGCCGTGTCAGTGCACTTAGGAGTCTGATGTAGGGGCAGGGTTTGCAGGACCTAGTCTGGGTGCAGTGGGGTTGGCCTGGAACATATTTAATTAAGCCTGCTGGATTTCAGTTGCTTCTATTTGTAGCTTCTAAGGCACTTTTGGCATGGTGTTTCCCGGTGGCTTCCGTAGTAACTAAATTATTCAGGGCTTTTTGCTACATGAGATATCCCTATCCCTGCTATTCCCAGTAGTGGAATTCACATTGGCAAGGCTCTGTTATGAAATTTACTTTTAAATTATAGAATAAAAATACATATTCTAATAAATACTTATTTACTGAAGGCCTCTGACAATTGAATTGTTCAATTAGTGTATCTTTAACAAATGCAAAAGTGTTTGCTATTGCTGCAAGGTAAATTTAATAGAAAAAAGCCTGCTAGGGTGTGACACCAGCATAGCTGAGAAAATTCAAGGTTCAAGCTGGTCTTTCACATAGAAGTGGGAGACTGAGTAATTTTCAGTCTTCTCCCATTCTGCCTCCCCCCAGCTCCATTCCTGGGCTTTTTTCTTTCTTGTGCCACATCCTGTGTATATTGTCTTTCCTTCCTCTGAAGAGTGGAGGTTCAGGAGGAGATCACAAGGGAGGTAGTAAATCTTCAGAGGGGACTTCTTCAGCATGACTTTGGAGAACACTTCCTTACACTGAGATCTCCAACCACATTTACATGGTGTTTTCTTTATTTGTAGGTCAGACAACATCTGCCTTCATTGTAGGTTTCCACTTAACTGCTACTGCCACTGCGTCTGGAATATATCGTGTATTCTCTTTCAGCTTGCAGATAAGAAAGAGGAAGAGTGTGAAGTAGAACTTAGTGTTTTCTTTGGCTTCTGATTTCCATTGGGATCTGACCTGAGGACCCAGACACTTGGGAATTCTGACGTTTACATCAGACTCTGCACGATTTACTTTGAAATTCACGCAAATAGGAAAAGATTGAATTTAGGTTAAGATATGACTAGAACACAGCAAATTTAATTCTAACAATGTCAGTGTGTTGAGAATATATTTTTCTTTTTATATGTATCTACATGTTAGAAAGAAAGTTAAATCATTTAAATTGTAGCATAGTTACTTTCTGAAGATGATATCAGGCAGTGCTGTTTATTCTTTAGGAGCATTTGGACTGGTAGTATTAAATAATAAATGCAATTATATAATTATATGTGTAAAAAATATTGCCGCATAAATGAATTCATTTCTCATTCTATTTTTCTTTCTAGATGATACATCAGGTGTAAGTAAACATCATAGAATTCATTTGCCAGAAAATTCAAACAGTGTATCTTTCACTGAATGGGAAGAAGATGAAATACCAAGGTCAGCATGCCAATTTTTTTTATGTATGCTGTATTTTCTTATATACATCAACTTGTATATACTACAGGGTTCCAGTCGCTCATTTAAAGGACTCTTATATGTTTTATATGTTAAAAAAAAAAAAAAAGTGCTAATGTGACACAGACGATCGTTATTTAGTTTCTTTGTATAGTTTTGGTCATCTGACACTTTCCGGTATATGGTTGTAAAATCTAACTGGGAGATAACAATAGGAATATATGTGGCAAATTCAACTTTCTGGTTTTTGGAAGATATGTTTCTAGCTTGTGGTTTAACCCAGCAGGCAGCTAAACACCGCACAGCCGTTCACTCACTTCCCCCCAGTGGGGTGGCGGAGAGAATCTGAAAAAAAGGTAAAACTCACGGGTTGAAATAAAGATAATTTAATAGGGCAGAAAAGGAAGGGAAAATAATAATAATGATAAAAGAATATACAAAACAAGTGATGCACAAGGCAATTGCTCATCACCCGCTGACGGGTGCCCAGCCAGTTCCCAAGAAGTGGCCATGTCCGTCCGTCCCCCTGAGCCAACTGCCCCCAGTTTTTTTGTTCAGCATGACGTCACATGGTATGGAATATCCCTTTGGCCAGTTTGGGTCAGCTGTCCCGACTGTGTCCCCTCCCAGCTTCTTGTGTACCTCCAGCCTCTCCTTGCTGGCAGGACAGTATGAGAAGCTGAAGAGTCCTTGACTTAGTGTAAGCACTGCTCAGCAACAACTAAAACATCAGTGTGTTATCAACATTATTCTCTTGCTAAATCCAAAACACAGCACTGTACCGGGTACTAGGAAGAAAATTAAGTCTATCCCAGCCGAAACCAGGACAAGCTAATGACTTCTGATGAAAAGCTAAGCAAGTTTAATAGTTATAGAGAATACTTACACATCGTTTCACAGATTCTGTTTTTGTAATCACCTTTAACTAACATGAATAGTGTGCTGTCAGATTATTCCAATATGTCCATTTCAAACAGTAGCTACATAAGAATCTCAGCTTAGAATTTTCATGTCCATCTCCCATGCTTTTGCTTTTTTCTAGACATTTTCTGGTCTACAGCTTGTAATTCGTAATAGCTTTACTTCTATAAGAAAAGGGATATATCTGGGGTGTTGGGGTTTTTGGGGCTGGGGGGGAGAGAAACAGACAGTACTGGTGCTACTTTGATTTATATAGTTTACCCATAGCAAGTTTATTCTTTAAGCTACTTTCTAATGTTTGACAGGTCCTGTAAATACTCTGTCATCTAGTAGTCTTCTCAGTCTCTGGGTAGTTCCTGTCATTCTTCTCTGAATAGCTTAACAGGCTCAATATGCCACACTGCTTGCTAGTAATTATGTACTGGGAGTATTGGCTTCCCCAGTAGAAATTAAGTGCCTTAAACCATACTTCAGATTTTTCTAGTGTGCAAAAACTTGAGCTTGTGCAAGGTAGCATCTGTTTTCCTGATTCTACTACTCCTACTTTAAGGAGGTTTTGAAACAACATTCATCTGATGGTTGCCTTGTGATATTACTTGTGGTCAATCCCTATCCAGTTGTTCTTGGGTTATTTCTTCTTTTTGGCTGCATACTTTGTTCATAGTCCATTTCAACTTTTATTTGGTTCGGTTATGTAAGCCAAGTTACATAACCTTTGGGGGGTTGGGTCATATGTTAGACCAGGATTATCTGATGTTACTTTACACAGATCTGAGGAAGGCAGGTAAAAAGAAAGCAAAGTAGCACTTCCTGGCTGTCAAACCCAGAGAAGGATGAGCCCAGCATAGCAGGAGCCACAGCTGTCTCCTCTGCAGGCACTCATCCTCATGGCTGTATCTACAAGCCGCCTTTCCTCCTCCTGCCACACTTTTGTGTATACAGCCAGGGGTGCAACACCTCACTTGTGCCAGTCCTTCTCTGGCTCTCACACACGTTCCAGCAGTAGGATGTTAGCAGTAATGGGGCAAATGCCAAACCTGTCCATTTCCCTAGCATGCATTCTCTGTACTTTTGCCAGTAGGAATTTCTTTCTTGAATGTAGAGCCTGAATACTACATAGTACACCAAACAAATTCTCTGTAGAGCCATATGCAATGATACTGGTAGTTCTCTCCCTGATATGTTTTACAGTCTCATTTACCATGTCACTTCGGCTTATAAACATTTTAGGATTTATTAGTACAAGATGTTTCTCCTCTTCCTTTTTTCCCAAGTGATAATATTCCATTTAGAATCCCTTATAAGTACATATAGGGTCTTACATCCCATTTTTAAATTTCATCCTGTTTCTATTATTCTACTTCTAAGTTATCCTGCTTTCGTTGTATGATACTATGATCTGGTTATATATCCAGTATGTCTACCAGCTTGCCTTATCAGCATTTTCATTAGTACACTCCTGCATTTCCTGCCAACAATATTAATGAGATGTGAAGTAAACTCAGTCCCAGAAACTGGTCTATATTCAGTTATGAATTTTGTATCTACGCTCAGTCTTTTTTATATAACCAATAGGAATTTCACCTTTGGCCATCTCTTAAAATGCTTTAATAATTTAGGAACTAATTTACATCTCCTCCAACTGAAATTGTTTCCCATTTGATACTGTGTCAAACATTCCTTTGTCTAGAAAATGAATTATTTTATTAAAGGAGTTCTAGCATGGCTGTCTTCCACGTGCTGTAGGATGCACATGCCACTGCAAAGTAACAAACCTAAACTCATTTCCATTTGTGATTTTATTCTGTTTTGTATCTACACAAAATTAATTGGCTGTTATAATTTCTCCTGGATTATTTATGGGAGGCATCAACTTGAAACAGTGTTCTTGTAATCAAACCCATGCTGCAGTTTGTCCCGCTTTCAGCTTACCTTCCTACTTTTTTTCCTTTAAAATTCTGAAAATTTGCATCTAGGTTGGTTTAATGGACCCATAATTGTCATGATCAACCTTGCTGAGGGTAAATCTGACCCAGATAGTATGTGAGATATCTGTCTGAGGAAACCCTTGTAACTGTTTCCTAAAATGATTGTGACTCAGATTTTTTTCCATACTGTTTTTATTTTTGCAATCTACAGCATTACTTGGTATCCGTAAAGCCACCCTTCTTCCTTTATTTCTGTCTTTCCTTAACAAAGTACATGCTGTATGCCAAACATTTGGTTTCTGTGTATAGCTAGATCAACAGCTATATTGATTTCTAGTTTCATGTGCAATACCAGCACAGTTCCCTCACTTTATTATCCAGTCTTCTTGATTTCAAGATGAGATGTTTTAACTGTTTTGTGAATTGTTCAGCAAAAAATTTTTACATACCGTATTTCACCATTTGACTGCTATTTCCAGCGGCATTTGGAATTTCTCCTGAGTGTCAGTATTGAACTTCTAAGTCTTTGCTTGTCCTTTATATCAGATACGAAGATCTCATAAGTCTTTCCCT
>NW_008825052.1:1641131-1664224 GCF_000699105.1 Pygoscelis adeliae | reverse complement strand
AGTTGTTAGTTGTTCTTTCAAGAGAAAGCAAAAGGGGAGGACAGTCAAATGATGTTTGAGATGGCAAAATTTCTAGGGCTGCCTTGTATTCTTAGTGATTGGGACATCTGTTTAGACTTACTATCCTTGGTTTTGTGTACATTGAGAATAGAGTTTAGAGATAGTCCAACGGGTATCTGCCATGTCCTTGCTGCGAGTGGCAGTTGACAAGTTCTCTGGTTTAACCAAGCAGTGCCAGTGATTTGGCATTTCTTGACTTTGGAGTACATCAAGTGGTTGAAATCCGATGCTGGATGCCTGGTAGGTAATATGCAAAATATTATTCAAAAGTTATGGATGTGACATTTGCAGCGTTTTGCATAAGTAAATGCCAGTGGTGGTTCCTTATTTCAAAAAACATTTGAGAACTATGTCAAAGCTTCTTGGTGACTGAACTCACTCTTGAGTACTAGATAGCACCTTGCTACTCTGCCACTTCTTCAGAACAATATTTAACCTAGCCATGTCCTGACTTGCTCCTGGCAAATCTCTGAATTACTAACTTGCCGCTATAATTAGCATACTGTATTAAGCCAGGGACAGTTCTTTTAATCTAATTCTAGAGTGATTCTGTTATGAAGTAGATAAATGTCCAAAGCCACTAGTGCCCAGGAATCCCTGATGTTGTAAGGCTTTTAGGTACGATACTTGCCAGTGTTACCAGACTGGAACCTACAAAGCCCACCTTAAAATAGGCAGTAGTCACCTAAGCCTGGCAGTGCAATCCAGCAGTTTTGACAAGGGGACTTCTTCACATGAGACACATTCACGTTATCCCTCAGGTAGCTGATAATAAATGATGAAACACTTCCATGATTTCCAGTGAGACAACTTTCTGGTAAACATCAGGCTTGGAGTAATCTGCCAGTCACATCTACCACTCAGACATGATGTGTTAAAAGCAAAACGATTGGTAGAATGCTTTTGAGAAACACTTTCTTTTTTAAATCCTAGATTTGCTATTGAATGCTAGTTTATATGGAAATTGAGAGATCTGACAAATAACACTACTGCACAGTCTAGCAGTTACGTAATGTTAAAGATTTCTGCTAGATTTGTGGCTGCCATAATTGCTTTTCTTGCTTGTCAGGATGTACGTGTTTTTATTTAGCCATTTGATTCTTAATAAAATACGTGCATTATTCAAGTCACTGGAACATCCTGCAAACAAAGACATTTTTTCTTCCATGAACAGAATATGGAAAATTACTATGTCAAAGTTTAGAGTCCTTATCAGTGTAGTTGAGTGACACCTTTCAGATTCTCTGTGGGGTTAATTTTTAATCTACTATCCTCAGTTTAACATTATAAATACCTGAGATGTGGTCATCACAGAACTTGTTTCCCTAGGCTGTCAGTAATGTTGGTGAATTAAGATACTGGCCTTGATGTCCATTCTTCAAGGTTTTTGAGGGCTTTGATCTAGCTAACTGTATGTAGTGGGCACTTTTTTAATTGTGTGTCCACTGTTGCTTTAATTCATTGCCTCAGCATCTGAGGAACCAAACCTTGGTACGTTCTTTGAGCACAGGTTTCATCCTACATTATTGTTATTATGCCAGTGGACAGTGCCAACGGATTTTTACTTTTTTCAAAAATGGGGACCATTCTCTCTGTCTGTTCTCAAAATAATTTATTTGGAGCTTTTTCTACAAAGGTATCATGAGTTTGTATTGCAGTTTTTCGGCATTGTGTGCAGGTATAAAAGGTAATTTTCAATGAATTGGTTTGAGTATCTCAAGTAGCCTAGCCATGGCAGCTCAATGTTGTGCAACCCTGATTTATCTTGCTTCTTAGGAGAGTAAACTTTTGTTCTCTTGCAGCGAGGTTGCTTCCATTCCTATGCCATCACACTTAACCCTGCCTTTCATATATCTGTATTACAGATTGTACCTTGTGAACAATTCTATCTACATTCTCTTTTACAAAATGAAACCTAGATGCTATGAAAAGCTTTGGCTGGGACTTATCATAGAATCATAGAATAGTTTGGGTTGGAAGGGACCTTTAAAGGTCATCTAGTCCAACCCCCCTGCCATGGGCAGGGACATCTTCAACTAGATCAGGTTGCTCAGAGCCCCGTCCAACCTGACTTTGAATGTTTCCAGGGATGGGGCAGCCACCACCTCTCTGGGAAACCTGTGCCAGTGTTTCACCACCCTCAACGTAAAGAATTTCTTCCTTCTCTCTAGCCTAAATCTACCCCCCTTTAGTTTAAAGCCATTCCCCCTTGTCCTGTCGCAACAGGCCCTGCTCAAAAGTTTGCCGCCATCTTTTTTATAAGCCCCCTTTAAGTCCTGATAGGCTGCAATAAGGTCTCCCCAGAGCCTTCTCTTCTCTAGGCTGAAGAACCCCAACTCTCTCAGCCTTTCTGCATAGGAGAGGTGTTCCATCCCCCTGATCATTTTTGTGACCCTCCTCTGGACCCGCTCCAACAGGTCTGTGTCTGTCTTATGCTGAGGGCTCCAGAGCTGGACGCAGTACTCCAGGTGGGGTCTCACCAGAGCAGAGTCAAGGGGCAGAATCACCTCCCTCGACCTGCTGGCCACGCTTCTTTTGATGCAGCCCAGGATACGACTGGCCTTCTGGGCTGTGAGCGCACATTGCTGGCTCCTGTCCAGCTTTTCCTCCACCAGTACCCCCAAGTCCTTCTCGGCAGGGCTGCTCTCAATCCCTTCATCCCCCAGCCTGGATTGATACCGGGGGTTGCCCCGACCCAGGTGCAGGACCTTGCGCTTGGCCTTGTTGATCCTCATGAGGTTCACACAGGCCCACTTCTTGAGCTTGTCCAGGTCCCTCTGGATGGCATCCTGTCCCTCTGGCGTGTCAACTGCACCACTCAGCTTGGTGTCATCTGCAAACTTGCTGAGGGTGCACTCAATCCCACTGTCTGTGTCATTGATGAAGATACTAAAGAGTACCGGTCCCAATACAGACCCCTCTCGTCACTTGCTAAGTGTTCTTTTCTAACCTGATTCTAATACAGATATTCTCAAATCATGGTTTTGGTACTCCGTAAAATTATCTTTTTCTTTGCAAAACTGATGGATGTGATGTGAGGCAGGTGGTTATTCTGTTGTATAGGGCAACCTGTGTCAAACAGACCACTTCTGAGTATCTTCCAAGGCATAACAACTGCTAATGACCTGAAGTAGTTCATATTTTCAACTAACTACAGCTAGGAGACTGGACATGTTCTGACTTCTTCATGCTGTCTTCTCACCTGCTTATTGCCGCACTGTAGCTGCCTAGGAAATGTGGCTTGATCTGGGAGAGTGGGAGATACAGTTGCTTCGGATATTTTCCTGATGTGTTGTACATGTTCGTTCTAGGTGAGCAAAACCAGTAAACCTAACAGCTGACCAAGCTATTGACAGTACTCAGATCGAATAGTTCTCAAAGAAGCATGTAATCATGTTAAATAAGTGTACTTCAGGACAGTTTGTACTCCTTCCTCTCCCTCTGACGTTTTTGTTTTATTCAGAGTAAATTAAAATGTTAGAAGGGCCAGTTAAAGCTGCTCTGCTTTCATATGCCCTTTGACATTTTTCCTGAAGTGGGAACAAATGGCTCCTTGGCCTTTGTGGCTTACCTGGATGTTGCAGAAGCTTGTGGTGCTACTGCCCTGACTTCTGTTAGTGCAAGTGTCTAGCGACTCACTTCAACAAGGATGTTAAATGCCAAGTTAATGACATTTTTCAAGTCTTATGAAAATCTTACTGTACATGTCAGTTGTCTTTATTAGCTTGCACATCAGTCTTTGGAGTGTGCAGTTTTGACTGCCAGCCCTGCCTTAATCCTGAAAACGTTAACGAGAATTATGATGATAAATCCTAAATTTGTTTCAAAAAAGGGCTCTTGTTAGCTCAGTGTTTTTAATTTGAATAATATGCCATGTTAATTGGAATACAGTAGTTTTTGACAGAAAGACCCCTTATATCTGTTTGATTTAGAGCTTGGGCAAAATGAGCTTTTCTGCTTCTAATTGCCCAAATTGTTTGAGTCTTGGTGAGTTGCAGACAAAGAATATACTTCAAATTAATATTATTATGGAAAAAAGACTTAAGTTATAGTGACAACTACCAGTTTATTTTGAATCCAGTAATTTTGAATTTAGTGTTATTTTGATAGGATAAATCCATATTAGAGTCTCTAAATAAATAAGAAATCTGATTATTTGGAAAGCTCTTGGTCAGTTCTGTCTGTGATATTGATCAGTTCTCAGGACAAATCACTGGCCACACTCTTGATTGGGATGTGGAAAACCAAGACATGGGGTTTGTTTTGTTTTTACAAAATGTCCTAACTAGTTAAAGGGAAAAGAATAGAAAGCTGTCTTTTTGTCAGAGGAAAGGCTAATGTTTCGGTTAATGGTTTTAGTCATCAAGCAAACTCTTCAGAAATAGGTCACTAACACTAAAAATATATTGTCTTAACCTTTGCAAGAATTTTCTTCCTTTCTTTCTTTTTTAAACTGGACTCTTTTTAAAGAGGAAATTAGTGAAAGTAGAAAGCTCAGAGCTTTGCTGTTGTATCTACCAAACAAGTCAGAGATCTTTACCAGATTCCTGGTCACTTACATGTGTCATTTAGCAAAGGAAAGTATTAAAATCAGAAACTCTTCTGATATCAATGACCATTGTGTATTGTGGTCCCTTTTCACTTGTTCCCAGAAACACTTTGATTTCATGAAGGGAGCAGACAGAATTTTTGCGGCCTCCTCCCTCGTTCTTGTTTCCCAGTGATCTTGTAGTTCTTTCTTATGTGATCAAAATGCTTTCCTGTCGCCTGCCGTGCAGGCAGGCTCTGTTTGAAGGCTTTGATGAATACGAGCACCCAAAGTGCGTGACATGAAAAGTATGCATTTTGATGATATTATGGGCTTGTTTCTCAGTTGATGGCATGACTGGGAAGAGAGGGAAGTGATGGCAACGGATTGTCCTTAAAGTGTGCATTAGGGCATGGGCAGTCTACTTCTGCTAAAAGGCTGAGCTGCTTTGGTTTAGGAGTTGTATGATCTGCTCTCTTAATTCTCACAATAACTCTGAAATAGTACTGCTGACTTGGAGGGATTAGTAATCATATATTAATGCATAGCATCTTACAGTTGTTAATGAATTCTGTGTGCTAAGTGCTTCACAACTTCGGCCAGGCTACTTTTGGATGTTTAGAATAAAGAAATATCCTGCTCTGCCTTCTTTTGTTGTAACTGAGTGAAACATATATTTACATACAGAGTGAAAAATACATTTACTGTATTAATGCAGCCACAAAATGTGACATCACAAATTTTAAAAGTAGGGCTGCCAAGAAATTATTCTGGAAACTTTGTTTTCTCTGCTTTTAAACTATATGCTTTCAAAATGTTAAGTTTGAGGCAATTTCTAAAGTTGGCTTTCAGGATGCCTATTCCTTTTTTCTTAACCCTCACTCCATTAAAAAGCCGATTGCTGAGATTTCTGTTTTGTTTCTCAGTTTCATATTACATATAACACAGGATTTTACTTTCCAATAAAAGTTCCACTATTATAATGTGATACAGGAGGAGAGCAAAGATGATTCTTGAAAGCTGAGTCTGCTGTAGAGAGGTTGAGGTTATCACAGTAAACCCTATCGGCCTTACATTGGGGAATATTTCTTTCTTCCCCCAGAAGTCAAGTTACGCATCAGCTGAGCAATTGAGCTAGTAATACAAATTGAACTTTGTATTACTGTGATATATAGAAAGAGTCAGTGACCAAATAACTCAGTCCTCTCTGTCTTTTCCCTTGTAAGTGCCAGTAAATAGATATTCTAGGGCTGGTTTAATTTCTGCTTACATTTCTAACATTGTTTATTTCTATCTTGTCCAGTTCTTTGCCGAAGCAGTTAAGCTAGCAAGCTGTAAATTTACTGGGGTTTATCATCTTCACTAGAGATTTAAAAAAAAAAAAAAAAAAAAAAGGGCTTTTTCACAACTTCGCTCTTTTATGGTTAAAAATAGTTTTCTGATTTCCTTGTAAGGTCCCAGTGTTCTCTCTAACAATGCAGGAAGATATTTCTGCATTATGCAAAATGCAGTTGGTATTTCAATGGACTAATGTTACTTCTTCATAGGGGGACAAATAGATACAGGCGTAATAAAGTAGTTAGAGCCTAACAATTTCGGTTTTCTCTGTGCATGATACTGTCGCCGAACAGTCTTACAAAGCAAACTATTTGTTTTCCAGTGCCTTTCTTAATCTTTATGAAGTTCATACATTATTGTGGACCTAATAAATAATTCTTGCTTTTGTAATCACAAATGAATGGGTTTGGTATCTTAAACTAAGTCATGTGGTACATTGATACACTTCAGAAATATTAGATCTCCATTCTACTGACAGAACTGGACGGCAGTCAATAAAAGTTCACATTGTGTTATCCCTTCAGATAAGTAGCCCTCTTAATTTGTTGTGTCCCATCCCGCCCTCCCCCCCCCCACTTATTTTGAAGATAATATCTCAACCTTTGCCCTTTGGGCAGTAGGACCTCAGTTTGTGGAGGAAAGGGTTGTTCTTTTGGGGGAAGCAAGGAAAGCTGAGGCCCCAGAGGAGGTGAGATGGGAGAAACATTGCACTCGTTTAGAAGTACTCCTTTGTACTGTACTTCACTTACAGCGTGGACTCTTTGCATGGGCTGAGTATCTCGGGAGTTCTGGTGTGATGGTAAAGCAGTAGACCCCTGAAGCTGCCATGAAAGCAGCCCTTTACCTTCTGTTTGGGTTCGGGTTGTTTAAATCAGTTTAATTTCTGCAGTGCATTTGAGAGAACCTCTTGGTGTTCTGCTGCTTCAAAGTCAAGAAAAATATTTTAGAGCTTTCTTGCAGGAGGCATCCTAGCAGTTTCAATTAGCTGTCTACTGAGCAAATCTACACACTTTGCCCATGGATAACCCTCTTAAGGAAGAGCATGTGTCTGAACTAGCTTCAGTCCTAACTTCATGTAATCTATAGTTTGTTGATGGTCTGTATCATAGACCTCTGCAAAAGGAGTTTAGAAGTAAATATTTTTCTCTTCTAGAATATTACAGCTTGGGAATGTG
This sequence comes from Pygoscelis adeliae, assembly GCF_000699105.1. Lineage (NCBI taxonomy): Eukaryota > Metazoa > Chordata > Aves > Sphenisciformes > Spheniscidae > Pygoscelis > Pygoscelis adeliae. Next base: position 1,657,123 of record NW_008825052.1, on the reverse strand, counting down.
ATGAAGGGGTCAGTTTTGGTTTTTTTCTTGGCATGCTATCTTATCTCTTGATAATAAACATGATGCCCTGAAGCCTTTTAGAAATTCAGAATATTTTTGTGGTTGAGTTCTCTGATGTTTTCTGAGAAGTCGATAGATTTTTTGCTCTTGCAACATAAGCAAAGCAGTTTAATTTTACATTTCTTTCTGATTTAATATTTCTAGATAGTTAAATACTTAATTTTCAGAGAAGTTGTCAGGGATATCCAGCTTTTAGTTACATCATCTACTACCTCCTTGCGCTATAGTGACTTCTATTCAAAGCTTATAGAGAGCATTGAAAATATTAATGAATTATATCTTATATTCCATGCTGAGATTTTTGAGGCTCTGTGTATGTCAGGGAATGCAGGAACACAAGTAGGTGTTGTAAGTCACCAGTTAATTAACCTAGACAGAGAGTCCTAAACAATAGCATATTTTAACCATGGGGAATAGCATATTTTAACCATGGGGAGCTTCGACGGGATTTTCTGTGTTTCCCTGAAAATTCTGAAAATGGTAAACAGACTTCCACGTAAACCTGAGAGAAGGTTTCTCTTTCTTAGCTTCTTCCATGGACTCCTTAAAATTAGTTCACTAACAGCAGCAGGTGGAAGGTCACTGACCTTAGCAAATCTGAAAAGACACAGCAGGAAGATGATCGGATCATTATACAAGAAGCTTGAATCTGTTTCTAGTATTTTTAAGTCTTTACCAAGCCAGTTATCCTTAGTTCTGCTCGTGGTTGGGATGCTAATACCCTGTTTATATTCACCAGGCTACCCCTAAGCCCCCTAAATAAATTTTAAAAATCTGAAAAATAAAACATTTTTTGCTTCACTTCCCGTACTTGGAAATGTTAAACTGTTTTGCATTGCTCTGAACCGTGAATGAGAGAGAAAAATTCTTGCCACTCTGTTTTCTGGGCGCAAGATCATGCGAACGCAGATGGTCCTATTGGCTGAGAGTTCTATAGAACATTTCAACTTGTATGTGAGGAGGAGAACGTTATTGTAATTGCTGTAGTATTTAGAGTTGTTTACCACTTCTTGCTCTTCTCCCCACAAAAGAAAAAGCTAATCCCTTTAAGTTGAAGATACAAATGTCTGATCTAATTAGATTTGGATATGACCATTAATTTAAGGACTTGCAGGTGAGGAAGAGAACTGGTAATTCTGTATTCAGGTACTCACCCCCATTCCCCCTGAAATATTTTAGGTGTTAGTCCAGTTAGAAAACAGTGATGATGCATGTTTCAAAATCAACATATTGATAAAATTAACCTGTGGTATTTATGTTGTCACAGCTCTTTAATGTTGAAAGGTGTTGAGCCACAAAGTACCTGTGAATTGGAGGTGGACGCAGTTGCTGCTGACATTTTAAATCAACTGGATATTGAAGGTGAAGTGTTAATAACTTTCCATGTAAAGTGTTTTAGGACAGAACTATTGTGTCATCTTTTTTTAAGGCTCTGCTTAGTTAAGCCACAGTGCAGATTTCAGTGTTAGCGAATTGTTGATCTACAAATTTATAAAGTTTAAAAAAAAGAATAAAAATGGAATGAACTCTGGAAGAAAACAGGTTCTAAGAATAGCCTATTGTCAGCAATAGAGATTTTTGTTAATGCATAACAGAAGGTTTCAGACCTATAAGGAGAGTAAGTGAAATATCAACATCAAGTATGTGTGTCTATGTACATACATCTATACATGCATACGCATAATTGGTGAGAAGACCAGCAAAAGCCAAAGATCTAGAAAACAAATAGGAGATCTAGAAAACAAATAAAGTTACACCTTAACTTTTACGTAACACTGAATCCTAGAGTAAGGCAAGACTTGCAATTAAAAAAATAGCAGGTTAGAATGACAAAAGAGATGAAGAAGAGTGTCAGAATCTAATTTGGGGGGAAGAATGCTTTTCATCACATTGACAGACTTCCCTTCATGTATTATTGCGTATTTCAGCCCAGATTGGCAGGAACCCTGGTTTGCAAGCTATATGGGAAGATGAAAAGCAGCGACGGAGACAGAAATGTGAATCTTCGCAGATTAAGCCACCTGAGTCACAAGGTAAAAAAAAAAAAAAAAAAAAAAAAAAATTTGTGCAGCTGTTTATCAAAAACTGTGAATGAGAAGCAAGCAGGAGGCAGAATTTAAATCGGTGTATCAAGTTTGAGGGCTTTTTAGATGTACTGTTTTTTCAGTTCCAAGCTTACTGATTGCCCAGTATGTGTATTCCAATTTTAAAAGCAAGATACATAACCTTGCCTAAAAACGTCGTGATTCAGCTAGCTGCAAAGCATTCTAGACAGAACAAATGATAATGACAGTTAAGACTGCATGCTTTATGATGGAAAGCATTTAAATGTTTAAATACTGGCAAAATTAAATCTCTTATCCCGAAGCTTTCCATGGTAGGTTATGCACAAGGACAGTTCCTTTGAATTTCTGTGGAATACAGCTAAGGTGATGTTAGATGAAAATTCTAAAAGGGTGGACAAGTCCCTGTATTTTTATGTAAAATTCATTGCACAGGGAAGACCGTGCTCTGCAAATTAATTGCCTAATGAACAGGGCTATTCTCTGTAGAACCTAGGCCATGTTTCTTTTAAAATATGAATGATATTTGGCAAGTAAGCCAGAGGATTCCAAGAAGGCAAGAGGCAGGTTCCTGGCTAAGGCAGACTGCTTTCTGACTCTGGTTTTTTTCCTGCGTTTCTGTGTAACGTTATTCAGGCTGCATAAACCAGACTTTTCAAAATTGTTCACTGATTGTTCTTTTCCTGGGTACTCACCTTGCTGTAGTTGCAACATGATTTGTAAATGCTGTTGATACTTGCAGTTGCAAGTGAGATCAATGGGAGTATGTGAAGTATTTGAAAGTGTTTAAATACACTTGAAAAATCAGCCCTCAAATTTGGCACTTAAAATTAGCGGACACTTCAACTGTGAGCCATTTCCTAATAGAATTAGTAATCCTAGCTGCTCTCTGTGTTGAGAGGTCAAAGTAAAACTGAATAACAAATATTTTTTAAATTTTAAAGACCGTGGATTTGTGCCAGCAACAGAGAGTGAAAAATTTTTTCAGAAGAGACTTAAAGAAATCCTCAAGCAAAATGACTTCTCTGTGTAAGTGTTTAGCCATTCGCCATAAAGTACAATATTCTATGCAAACCTTAAATATGCATTTAAAAATTGGTTTTCAATTAACTAGAACGTTGTCAGGATCAGTGGACTACAGTAATGGATCAGAGGAGTTCTCTGCTGAACTAACACTACATTCTGAGGTACTTTCTCCTGAAGGCTTTCAGTGTACGCCAGCTAATATGGTAGAAGTGCACAAAGATAAAAAGATGAACAAAGGTGAGTATTTTTAATAGCATAATTGTTTAGGCGTAAATCTATGTCATGCTTTGGCTGTTTATACTATTAGCAGAAGTAAGTCAAGGAAGATCTGATTGTCAGTTATGAAAAAATGAAGAGTAGTTTTGCTTTTATTTTCATCATTGTTAGAGTAAGCCTTTCTAAAATTGCCACGGCAAATAACGGAAACATACTTGAATAGTAAAATCCCTTTTAAAGTGGCTTGCTTTCATAATGTATTGATGTCTGTGACTCTTTGAAGTTTTATCGTTTCGCTTTTTTTCTTTTAAAGAATCCAATAGGATGCATGCTGATAAAGAAGAGGAAGCACTTATTAATGAAGAAGCAATTTTAAACATTGTGGAGAATAGTCAGAGCTTTCAGCCTTTGTCTCAAAGACTGAGTCAGACTACAGGTTTTAGTGAGTATGACTGGAATGTCTTTTCTTCCAGGCTATTTTATTGTTCCACAGTCTTTGTTGTGTTCACTTACATTACCAGTCATGAAAGAAACTAAGTAGTTTACCTCAGGGAGTTTGTCAAGCAGATTGAGACTTCACACACACGTGCACACATGCGCACACACACACACCCCCTACCACCACCAAAAAAACACCTTATATTTTCTAAAAATGGCACCAGGACAGTGTATTTGTAGAGGCTACTCTGCTTTACTAGTTCACTAAGCCTGTCCTCTTGTCAGGTCAGCTCAATGCAGTCTCTTATGGGTATTGCTCTTCCTTATGCTCCTAGGGTTATAGGACTAAAACTATCAGAATAAGAGGAATTAGACTGTCTATCCATGATATTCTTGCAGTTCTGCATCTTTCTTACAGTTAGAATAGAGAACACACTTATGGGCTATCTTTTAGAAGCTCAGCTGTCTGGAGATACTGGGGAATAGGCTGATAATGAGAGGCAAGTTGCAGCAGAGCATTCCCCAAAACTTATGGATACAAAAAAATGGTTGAAGGCAAAGAAACAAGAAGTAAAACATTAAAGAGGGGGAGAAGAACCATGACAGCAAACAAATGTGGATGGCATGAGGGGGAAACAACAATAAAATAACACAACAAAGGAACTTGTATGAAAAGCTACTTCAGGTAGAAATAGTTCAAATACTCTAGAGGAGATGAAAAGCACATAGTTCATGCTATCTCTATATACATTCTTATGTAAATATAAGGTATAATGTTAATATGCACTAAAGTTGATGCTGCAAGGTGCAGAGGGGGGAAAAAATGTCTAAAACCCACAGCCTCCAGTGCTTTTGATACATATATGGTGTCAATATGTGCATGGGCAACAAGATGCAATATGAGCAACAATGTATGTCTATGGGTAATACAGTATACAATCTTTTCTTGCAAAGAAAGGAGGAGTGGATGGCGTGAGATTAAGAGTATTTTTCAGTGCTGTTTTATTTTGCAGAAAGTAGGCAAGATTTTGGTTATGGAAGTTTTATAGGCAAGGATTTGGATTTATTGAGAGAACTATAAGTAAAGAAGTTATGTGGGAGCTGGCAAACATGAGCATTGATTTATCTTCTTTTTTTTTGGCGTGAGAAGGTTATCCCGAGAGGATGAGAATTGGCTAAAATAATATATAGGGTATGTCTTATGACCATGTGTGTGAATTGCTCAACTGAATAGGAGTGTTGAAAGGGTCTGCTTTTGCCAGTGGCTAGGGAATTAAATAGAGATTTTATGACTTTTTCTTTCTTTTTTTGTCTCTTTTTCCCCCCCTCCCTTCTTCTTATCATGGAGCTACTAATTGCTGATGTCTTGTACCATGAGTAACTTGACCTTACTTGACCATGAGTAACATGCTACATCTTTGGGTCTCTCATGCTCTTTCATAGCATGGACTAGTCTTTACTATGCCTTTGTAGAGTCGTAGTGTCACAGGGGCTGTGAAGCACACTACTTCTACTGCTGCTGCTGTGAAGTACACAACAAGGTTTATATTAATGGGAAGTAAAGGTTGGAGTTTAATGATGGACCTCACAAAGGGCATAGGAGCCAAGAACAGAAAGTACAATTGAAATTGAGTTAATTCAGAACTCTCGCAAAGGGGATGGTTTCCATTCTAAACAGTTGCATGGTGTCTTGTGAAGCCTTTGTAAAATATGGAAAATGCCTTCCTCACCAATGTTGAGACCTATTTTATATGATTCTCAGGATCATTGTAAATCATATGATATTTCCTGAGGAAGGAAAGTAGAGATTGTAGTTCTTCAGCCAGAGGAGAAGGAGAGAGAAGTAACAAAGATGCCTGGTAGACTGGAGATCATAAATTGGTTATGAGGTCAGATGAAAGGTAAGCAGGAGGAGAGTGAGAAAAAATTGTTACTTGGAAGGATATTTAAGAAATAAAAATAACGAATGAGAAGGCAAGTGTGTGAGTTAGTGTAAGCTTGGGTCAAATAGAGGAAAATAAAATTTAAGGAAGGAGTGAAATCAGATAAACTTTCAGTGTTTAGAGGAACCTAGGAAGGGAATAGGTTATAGTGAAAAGAAAAGGGAGATGAAGTTAAGCATTATAGTAAAGGACAGAAGGAAAGAGCTAGTTGGTCAAAATCAGCATCACCTTTCATGAGATGCAGTGATTGAAAGTCTTCCAAGTGATACAGAGAGAAGTGCCCAACAAAGTTAATGTAGCCATTGAAATGGTGAGAGCAAGAGAAGGCAGTGATGCTTCAGAAGCTGGCACTTATGCTGAAATAAAAGGGGAGAGTGAGGCTTTACTGAATGTGAGGAGGTAATGGTGGGGCAGAGGGGGTGGGGAGAGGGAGAGAGAAGTGCTTCCACTAAATCTACTACAATCAGAAGAGGAGGGAAGAAATAAAAAAAGAAGTCTGTCAAGATTCTACATAAAGAGCTAGAAAAGATAACAAATCATAAAACTTGAAAAAATAAGGTATGAAAAGGGCTTTTGTTTGTGTAGCCTGCCTTGCTTTAGACAGTAACAAACTGGTAGATTTTAAAATGTTGAGGGGTTTTGTTTGGTTTTGTTTTTTACTGGTAGACTATAACTAATCATTTACAAGTAGAACAAAATATAGGTTCTATTTGTATGGGCTTTTTCTGCAGTGGACAGTAGTGCTGATGAGGCCATGATTGATCTGTTGGCTGGATTGGAGAATGATGGATATCAGATGGGACATCACAAAACACTCTCTCACCATCGTTCTCTTGGAAGCTGTCGAAATTCTCAGAACAGTGATGATGAAGAAAATGAACCGCAGTGTGAGAAGGAAGAAATGGAACTTAGCTTGGTAATGTCCCAAAGGTGGGACAGTAGCATTGAAGAGCCTGGGCCAAAAAGAAGGTATCTATGTGATTTTCTTTTCTTTATATGTTATTTTCTGCCAGATCCTTCCTCCCTCCCACCCTGTTTTCAAGTGTGCTATGAGCCCAGTGAGCTGTAGAGAGGTCTCTGACAGCATTGGAAAAATCTATGCAGATCTGGGGATAGAATGCAGCTGTTTAGATGATGCTGTGAACCATCAGTTTTACATGGAAATAAAGATTAAATGTTTAGGTTTGGCTAGACCTAAGCTTCTAGTTTACTGTTTGAGGAAAAACTGAGTAGGTTTGTTGCCCTACAAGTCCAAATACAAAAAACTTCAGTTGTAATCTTTTAAGGTCACACCTTGGATGTAGTACAAATGTTAAGGTGTATCTTGTACATCTCATGTGCCTGTAACTTTTTCTGAAGTGAATATTTAAGAAGTATTCTTGTGAAGACTGACCCAGAAGCCTGAGAAAAACACCCATTTGTTTCCATGCTCAAAGCTTAAATCAAAACATGAATGTTGCTCACTCTGCTGGACTGCTAAAGGTCAGCAGCTTGAATATTTTTAAGGCCAAGATTCTTGGAACACCTTCTCGGGTTGTAATGACCTTTTGTACAGTCTGCACTGACAGTCATTGAAAGAAGCTATATCCAGTTTCTCTTCACCCCTGCTTTGGGCAGACCTTCTGGTATTTATAATTCTATTTGAAAGATGAGCTATTTCACAGACATAACATTTTTATTTTTTTTTTTTACATCAGAAATCATAATTATACTATGATTCAGAGAGCAAGAGAGGCATAGAAGTACTTAATCTTTTCTTTCCTGAAGACATACAGAAAAGTTGTAACAGAATCAGAAGTTAGATCATTAGTCTCCTAGTTCTACAGATAATTCATCTCTGAAGCTACTTTTCCTATCTGACCTTTGATTTTCTTTGTTTTTCTTCCCTCACAGTAGTCTGGAAAGTTGGAGTTTTTATCTAAAACACTTCATGTTAATCTTCAGTTTAGCAGTAGTTTCTGTGTAAAACCAGCCTATATCTTGCAGAATTTACTAGCTCAGGCACAGCTCTGTATGGGCATGACTGTACTGGAGACAGGTAGGATCCTGAAACAATTAACTGCTTTTATGCAATAAAGAACCCTATTTAAAAACTTGTAAGACTTGATGAGCTGGTTCACGAATAACTTGCTCATATATGCCCACATCTTAATCCCAGACAGAAAGCACTAGGGACAATGTACATACCAGGTGCCTTCACAGGGAGTCAACTCATGTTCAGAGGGAATTAGAAGCTTTGCTTTGGTGTGATCTCTGCAGAATTTGGACTGACTTCAGAAGAAAGCATGGGTATCTCTGCCCCTTGCCTGATTCTGCTCATGCAGAAAGAGCCAGTTTGAGCCTAACGATGGATCCAACCTTATTCTGCTCAGACTCATTCTATCTGTACTGCTTCCTAGTGCATCCTACTGTATCCACACTATCACTTTTCTGTTATTGGGTATTCACCAATCTTCCATTATCTCAAAAAAATATACTGAGATAATGAGGAGTAACAATACCCTACTGACTGAATTAAATGGCTTGGGTTTGATTTGTGCTGAACTAGAGCAAAAAGCCCAGCAAGACCTGGAGTGGTTCATGTATGGTGATATCATGCTGTGTTGCACAAATTTGCCTGGAATCTAAACTGGTGGGCTTGAATGCGGAGAGATCCAAGTTGTTATCTGGAGAAGTTGTCTCCAGCCTGACTGGATTTACTAAAGTTGACAAAGATTTGCTTCATGCACGAGATTATAGCATAATTCAGGTTGGAAGAACATCTAAATGCTATGTAGTCCAGTGCCCTGGTCAAAGCAGCTATGGATAGATCAGTTGCTCAGGGCCTTGTATGGTCAAGGTTTGAGTATCTCCAAAGGCAGAGATTGCCTATCATATATGGGCAACTGTTCCAGTGTTTGAACACCCTTGTACTGAAGAATGTTCTCCTTGTACATAACATTCCCTGAGGCAGCCCTGTGCTCATTGCCCTTTTCATATCACCGCGCACCTCTGAATCTGGTTTCATCTTCTTTATACCCACTCATTGGATACTTGACAAGTCCAACAAGATCTCCTCTTAGTTTTTTCTCAAGGCTGAATAAATCCTGTTCCCTTAGCCTCTCTTTATACATCATGTGCTCCAGCCCCCAGTTACCCTGGTACTCCTCAGCTGGATTTCTGTCTTGTGGTGGGATGCCCAAAACTGAGCACAATACTCCAGATGCAGCCTCACAACTACTGAAATTGGCTACAGTCTTGCAGTCACAGCCTAAGATGCACTGGCTGTCTTTGCTACAAAGGCACGCTGCACACTCTCAGGTTCAACTAGTTTGTCCGCCAGGGCTTTTGCATCCTTTTCCACAAAGCTACTTCCTAGCCAGCTCTCTCCCTGCCTGTAGCAGTCCATGGGGTTATTTCATCCCATTTGTGAGACATTTGGATTCGTCTTTTTTGAAGTCCGTGAGGTTCCTGTCAGCTCATTGCCCAGCCTGTTGAGATCCCTCGGAATAGCAGCCCTACTCTCCAGAGTACTGATTGCTCTCCCCAGTTTGATATTCATTTGCATATAGAGCAGAATGTCTTTGCACTGTACTTTTCCGTGTTTTGGGAACATAGAAGAGGGAGAACTAAGCTCACTTAGGTCGTGGCCACTGTGTACCTATCTGTGCTTGTTATTTAGGTCTCTCTTCCAAGTCACGCTGCTTCCAGACTTGAGTTAGTCTGGAAATTATGTAGCCGTATTTGAGCCTATTGTTCCTGAACTAAGAAACATGGCTTGATCTAAGTTGGCTCAGTGCTGAGCACGTTCAGATGTCTGTGGTGTTATGATACATATAATTCATGCTCTGGTCAAACTCCACAGATAAAAGTTCTTCAAAAGTAGACTGTATTTAGGTTATTGTGGATTTTCCTTCCTGTAACTTCAAAACCTTTGTGTTTATACCTTTCAAGGTACTACACAATAATGCTTTGATATATCAAGCTACCAGGATAGTTTATGATTATCTTAAAAACAACCAGACCAAACAAACAAAAAAACCAAACCTTAGTTCCTTAATATTTATCTGGATTTCTCTCTTGTAGCTGCAGATTAGTTTTATTTCTATGAAGAATTACGTCCATCTCACGCTTTACTTTAAAGAAGAAGAAATCAAATTCCTAAGTGCTTCTAGAGTTGTCATATACCAGAGGGTTTGTTTTTTGGGTTTTTCTAGATATTTGTTTCTTTTTTTCCCCCCACATAAATCCATGCCACCTTAAAAACCTGAAAAATTCATAGAAGCTTTTCTTTGTAGATTTACTTCTTTTTTTTCCCCCGGCAGATTTATGACTGTAAAAATGGCAATGTAAAACAGTTAACTTGGTAAAAGTGGCTTAAGTATTAGGAACGGCAACATCAGAATGTTCAAGGAGGGATGGAAACAAACATTGTTTTGGTGGTTGTGCTTTAGTTAAGCCTGCCAAGAGACAGAATTGTTATTATACAGTAAAGATTCCTTTTTTAAAAACAAACAAAAAAAGTAAGCATCTGTTTGCTCAGAGCTAAACTGAAAAAATGGTTTAGTCTTCAAATTTCAAGCACTTTCAAGCAATGAAATTAAATTTCAGTAAAATTAAAATAAAATTAAGCATCTAAATACCTTCTCTCTAACTTCTTAAGCTAGTGAATCCTGCTGGTTTTGTCTGTAGTTTTTAAATGGTTGTCTACCACTGTTGTCTCTTAAAACAGTAATATTAAATAATATTTTGAGTTTCTCAGTGAGAAATGTAAAAATTTTTTTTGTTTGCTTCCCTTTGCTCCCCCAAATTACACAACCGTATAGCACCACACCCCTTTGATTGAGGTTCCCTGTGGCTATTGGTATTTTCTTAGAGAAGTATTATGCATTAATTAGTTCCTTCATTTTCTCTAGGTCAGCTGGCAAAAATATGCATCGAAGTTCAACAGAAGAGGATTCATCTTCAGAGGAAGAAATGGAGTGGAGTGGTAACAATATGCTCCTAACTAATCTCTCTATACCTCAGTTAGATGGGACTGCAGATGAAAATGGTGGTAAGTAAATAGAAAAACAGCTTTGGAAGTTGAATTATTACCTGGGTCATTTTCAGATCAATTTGCTAATTTTCAAAAGTGCTAACCATATTCAATTCTCGTTTCAACTGGAAGGAAATACTCTCAACGGATTGCAGAAGCAAGCCCTTAACATCTTCCTTATAAGCCAACAATATTTTAATCTCAGTGCCCTCTACGAATTACCAGAATCTGCTTTTCCTATTGTATTAATGATCAAAAAAAGGACATTGTTTAATTAGTTTTATGGAAAAGATAGTTACCTTGTTGCAAGGGGTATTTTTCTGTTACTATTTGTTATGCAAATATGGTGTTAAAATTGATGATCCTGTAGGATCATTTATCCTTTCATTGTAAATAGTAAATGTATTGTTGTGTAAATTTAGATGGTTCTTTGCTTTGCAAGTATTTGCCACACATGCTAAAATAGAGTGAGCCTTTGTTTGAGCCTACGTTTCATTCAGCAGATTGCATGTTCACATCCTGGGATCGCACGAGTTAAAACTATGCAGTGGCAAAGCTGATGCAGAAGAAACTGCCTTTCAAAATCTATAAAAAATTAAATTAATCTGTAGAGAGACCTCTTGCCATCTCTCTCTATATATAACACCTGCTGTCTTTCATCAAAATAACCTTAGTTAATAGAACACACACTTTGAGGTTAGGCAAATATATAAATATCATTATTTGTTTCATTAGACAATCTGCATATTTTCACATTTATAAAATTCTGTTGAGCAAAACAATGTAAAATGTATGGATCTTGTGGGGGAAAATATATCTCTGTATCCAGGGTTTTCTCAGTATTAGGTTCACTTTTGTTCTTGATCTAATCAACAGTAATTTTCTTCTTTGTTTAGAAATGTTGTATTAGTCGTACTTCATTGCCTTTTAAATTTGAGATTTGTGGTTAACATAACTTGGTACAGAAGCTTCTTTCTTAATCCATAGTACAAACTGGTTAATGTAAAATCTTGTTTGTGCTCATGCATGTACCTAATTTCCTATTACTGCATTTGCTCTTCGAGGCAGGAATGTAATCCTTTACAAGATTTCTGTATTAGTTCGTGTCTCTTGAAGCTATTTGACAAAAATAACAAACATCATACATTAGTATATAAAATACATAGGTCTTAATATATCTATTAGCAATTCCATATTAGAGAAAGTGAGCTATATGATCTTATAGATCGTAGACAACCACAGCTATTCCTTTGCGTTCACTGTTTAAAGCATAGTTTGCTTTTTCCTTTGCTTTTATGGGTATAATGGTAGGGTTAATACGTGACTTGATGTACTACTAATATGATTTGGTTTTGCAAAATATACAATTGTAATTTCCTTATTTGCAGTACTTTGTAATTTAATGTAAAAAGGGATGCTTCTGGCTAATGAGACTGTATCTTAAATCATTGTTTAACTTTTAGAATATTTTAAGTAGATGAAATATCCCTTGCAGAAGAAGAGTGTCAGCTTAGAATGAGTTTATTACTGTGAACTTTTATATCAACTTCTTATAAAGTAAAGTAAATAGGAGATAAAGTAAATTCAAAACAGATCTCAGTCCAGTTCCTCTAAATTAGAAAATGCTTATCCACACCTGAATCTGTGTCCGTTACATCTGACTGACTGATGAGTATTTTTGCAATTTTTATATCTGAATAGTCGGGTACCTTCCAAGCGTTTGTTGACACTTCACTAAACTCCCATTTTCTTGGTCTTCAGTTAATCCTCCTCATTCTTTGTGTGGACTCCTACCCTCAAAGAATCATAGGCAGCATCTCCCAGCTGTGTTTCACAGCTCAGGGACTCTGTGTATGCATTAGAAAATGTTATTATAAACAGATTGAGACTTCCTTTTATTTTTCTCATCCGACAACAAATAAATTGCTAAGCTGAAGGCAGCATGAATCTAAGATAATCCCCCAAGTTGGTTGAGACTTACAGTAAAGGCCCAAAGGATCCTCCATCTAGTACAACAGTGTGCAGCATCTGCTTTCAGGTCATACAGCATGTGTCATAACTCCTATCTTCCTTCAACATTTCAGCTAAAGATGTGGACACATGAACAAATTACTACAGAGCTCCTGGCACACAGCAACTGCCTCTTTGCAGAGGAATAAACTTCTTCAAATTACTTGGTGTTCATTGTGGTTATGAGCAAGCACACGGTTGCTGCAAACCAGTTGTTAATTTGTTATTTAACCACCTGCCTGTCCACACTTAGCCTGCAGTAAATGTGATTAAAGTATCAGCAAAAGAGAGAGAAATCGTCCCAGATGTCATATGATGAGTCTGCACAGGACAGTTACCACAGCACATGCTGGTCGCAGATCTGTGTGGGAATGTTAATGCATGAATATGAATTCATGATCTAACTAAATGGTGTGAGCTCCTTGCATAGACACCTGAATGGGTGGTGGATTGCTCTGCTTTATAAAAGTGCAGTCAAACTACCTATGCTTAGCGCGCAGGACAGTTAATACAAAGCCCTTGCCATGTTGTAAGACAGAACTTCAGCTTTCTGTGCAATGACTTTTCTATACGGGGAAAGTCACCTAAATAAGTTCTTTGTTTTTCAGAGCCAATTTCTCAGGGACAAAGCAGGATACAAGCTTTTCTAGAAATCAATCTGTTTATATTTAGTTATCTGAAAGTGATTTTAGAAGCCTTCTCTCAGAAAACCAGCATGAAATCTTTGGCAATTGTATGCAAGTCTACCATTTAGGAGTAGCTGACAGAACGGCTGAGCCAGAAATGTACTGACAACGTGATTTTGATAAAGCAACTCATGTACTCAGGGTCTGTAGTTGTCATGATCATAAATGCAGTGTGATTTAGAAGAGTTTTGTTTCTTCTTTGGATGGAAGGGTTTTCAGGAAAATGTCATTAAAATGGTTAATGCCTTAGGTTGTTTTTTTTACAGGAAAACTAGAGTAAAATTGCTTGTCTTCCGTTTCAGACAATCCTTTGAATAATGAAAGTTCTCGAACTCACTCGTCCGTCATTGCAACAAGCAAAATGTCTGTAAAGACCTCAATCTTTCACAAAGATGCTGCTACGCTAGAACCCCCATCTTCTGCTAAAATTACTTTTCAGTGTAAACACACAAGTGCCCTTTCTAACCATGTTTTGAATAATGAAGATTTAGTAGAAGACCTCTCGCAACCAAACACAGAAACAAGACCTGAACTTTCAGTCCATGCTCTTACAAAAGAAAGCACTTACTCAGCAAAGTACCCAACTCCATTCAGCAATAGTACCCATGCAGAAAACTCTCACAAAGAGAGTAACAAGAAAGATACTCTCCCAGTTCCTTCATGTGAAAATAATATTTTTGAGTATGAAGATGATATTTCATCAGTGAGCAGACAGATACCTAGTAGGAAGTATACTAGCATCAGAAAGGCTGAAAAGGATGTCTCTTTTATGCATGTGGGCCGCCACATTGGTGACAGCATGTTGAATAAAAACTTATTTAACTTTTCTGATTTGAGCCACTCCAGCCACTCCAAAGGTAAAATGTCCTCTGAAGTAAATGAAAAATCCAGCAGTGCAAACATAAATAGTTTTTTTCCAGCAACAGTTACAGAAAATTGTGAATTGGTGTCTTGTTCAGGAGGAAGTCGAACTGTGGTACATTCACTTGAAAACAACACTGATGAAGGTGGCCTTAATAAGCTTAAAATTAGGTATGAAGAATTTCAGGAGCATAAGGCAGAAAAGCCAAGCCTCAGTCAACAAGCAGCACATTATATGTTCTTTCCTAGTGTTGTTCTTTCTAATTGTCTCAGTCGACCACAGAAGTTAGCTCCCGTGACATATAAATTACAGCAAGGCAACAAACAATCCAGGTTGAAGCTGAATAAAAAGAAACATGGTTTTATCAATCATCAGGAGCCTGCAAGTGTAAATGATGTTGCATTAGTGAAGGAAAGCTGCTATACACAAGGTAATGCTTGTAGTAACATTCCTGTTAAGGATAGTGCTTTACCTAGTGACTTAGTTCAAGTTCCTCTTGAGGCTTTTGAAAACAAAATGCCTACAAGTACTGCTAATTATACTGACTGCCAGTTTGCAGATGGATCTCTTGAAACTGAGCAGTCTTTTGGATTATGTGGGAATAAATATACGCTCCGAACGAAACGGAAGGTAAATTATGAGACTGAAGACAGTGAATCAAGCTTTGTCGCACACAACTCAAAAATTAATCTACCTCAACCGATAGAAAGTGTTGACAGTTCGGATGGGTCTCAGAAGTCTCGAAAGCGTAGAAAACTTTCTAAAAAATTGCCACCTGTTATTATTAAATATATTATCATCAATAGATTTAGAGGGAGAAAAAATATGCTTGTTAAACTAGGGAAAGTAGATTCTAGTGAGGAAAGAGTAGTACTCACAGAGGAAAAGATGAACTTATATAAAAAGCTTGCACCTTTAAAGGACTTTTGGCCAAAAGTTCCTGACTCTCCTGCAACCAAATATCCTATTTATCCACTAACACCAAAGAAAAGTCACAAAAGGAAAGCAAAACATAAGTCAACCAAGAAAAAAGCTGGAAAACCACAAAAAACAGGTAGTAAAAATATTAAAAGAACTTTATCTTTCAGAAAAAGGACTCATACAATTCTTTCTCCTCCTTCGCCGTCCTACAATGCTGAAGCTGAAGACTGTGACTATAACTACAGTGATGTTATGTCTAAATTGGGTTTTCTTTCTGAGAGAAGCACAAGCCCAGTAAACACATCTCCACCTCGCTGCTGGTCTCCCACTGATCCAAAAGCAGAAGAAATTTTGACCAACCTGGACAGAGAAGCTTTATTTAGTAGGGGGCCCAATATGTACAACAGCAAGACTGTTAGTTCTAGTGTAGGTAAAAATAGTCGAGCAAAAACTCAGGTTAAGAAATGTAAAAAGAAATTTGCTAGCCCCACTGTGTCTA
This sequence comes from Pygoscelis adeliae, assembly GCF_000699105.1. Classification (NCBI taxonomy): domain Eukaryota; kingdom Metazoa; phylum Chordata; class Aves; order Sphenisciformes; family Spheniscidae; genus Pygoscelis; species Pygoscelis adeliae. The sequence continues at coordinate 1,641,382 of NW_008825052.1, read as the reverse complement.
CCAAGAAAAAGAAAAAGATTAATCAGGCTGATAAAACAGCAGATGATGGAAGGAAGAAACCTAGAACAAAACAAAGACAAAAAACAGCTGAAAAAGCGTCCTCAAGAAAGCGTGTTGTGTTTAAAGATGAAAAAGGAAATACTCGCTCTACTGCAGAAGTGAAGTTTGTCCTGAAACGTCAAGATCTGCCTGAGATTTCTTACAACTCTGTCAACTCGCAGCCACTTCATAACCGCAGAGACAGTCCTCTT
>NW_008825052.1:1601657-1641119 GCF_000699105.1 Pygoscelis adeliae | reverse complement strand
GTTCCCTTCAGCAGCTGATGCACAAGGTAATTCATCAGGCTGTTTTCATTCATTGATGGAAATTGATAAGCCTGTAGATGCACAGTGTTTACCTGCTCCACGAGAAGACCCTCATTCATCTCTCGCATCTACTCCTGTGGCATCTGGAAGGGAAGTACCAAAAATGAGCTCTCAAAGACCCAGGCCTCAAAGTGCTATATTTAGAATGAAGGATTCTGCTCTCATTCAAAACATATTTGATCCATCTAATCACTCAACTCGGGTAACACAGAATGCACGCATCTCTAAAGATAAGACTTCTGCAAAAGCAGAGGAGGTAAAAAATTTGCAAAACAGATATTTACCACCAGCTGGGAAATTGAATGAAGCTCGTGACTCTTTGGACACAGTGAAGATGGATCAGTTACATGCCGCTAACTATTTGCATTGTAAAGACAATAATCAACAGCAGATTTTCTGTTTACCGGAGGCATCGAAGCATTCTGATCCTTGTTCTTCTATTCTTAAGTCATCTGAGGAAAGCCCTGGGCCACTTCAGTTGCCTAAGAACTGTTTTGTGACGTCTTTGAAGAGTCCAGTGAAACAGTTAAATTGGGATCAAAACCAGAGAGGATTTATTTTGGATATGTCACATTTTAAACCTGAAACAGTAAAACAAAGGTCTCTCTCAGAAGCAACCATGCAACCAAAACCCATCTCCCAGTATAAAAACAGGACTATAGTGGCCCCATCAGCGTTCAGTGAAGGACAGTCTGGCCTAGCTGTTTTGAAAGAGTTGCTCCAGAAGAGACAGCAGAAAGCTCAGAATGCAAATGTTACACAGGAACCATTACCGGCTAAAACACAGCTGAGCAGGAATATACCATGCCCTCTTGAACAGAATAAAGCAATCAAAAGGTCACGGTCAGTCACGTCGCCAAGAAAATCTCGTGCTCCTAGGAATACAAAACCTAAAGAAAAAACACCAAAACTTTCAAAAATGGAGTCTTTAAGCCAGCAGATCAGTAGTCGCATTGATCACTCTGTGTCTGATGACAGCCCCATTTTTTTTTCAGACCCTGGTTTTGAAAGCTGCTACTCACTTGAAGACAGCTTGTCTCCAGACCACAATTACAACTTTGATATTAATACTATAGGGCAAACTGGATTTTGCAGTTTTTATTCTGCAAGCCAGTTTGTCCCAGCAGATCAAAATTTGCCCCAGAAATTCTTGAGTGATGCAGTTCAAGATCTTGGTTCTGGACAAACAACAGAAAATGACTTTCTGTGTCATAATGACCAAAAATCTGAAGAAGAAAAGCAGCATTCTTCAAGCACAAGTAAATGGATAAGGCCTGGTTCCCTGAGTCCTGAGCTTTTTGAGAAAACCTCACTGGATAATAGTGAGAACCACTGCCATAGCCAATGGAGGAAAAATGTTCATCCTTCAACTTCTAGGTCTAGTTCTATCGATACCTCTTGTATGCAAGAGACTGAGGTCTGTTTAAATGAAAAATTCAAATTGAATAGAAATACAGTAAATAAAGAGAGATTTCTTAACCTTCCTCAGCCAACCAGCTCAGACTGGATTCAAAGCCACATTAGAAAAGAAACCACTTTTGAACCCTGTCAACCACTTGATTCAGTTAATACCTCTTTTACATCTATATTGTCGTCTCCTGATGGTGAACTTATAGATGCAGCTTCTGAGGATTTAGAATTGTATGTTTCGAGAAATAATGAAGCATTAACTCCAACTCCAGATAGTTCACCAAGATCAACCAGTTCTCCCTCGCAATCAAAGAATGGAAGTTTTACACCTCGTACTGCTCACATTCTGAAACCTCTCATGTCCCCACCCAGTCGTGAAGAAATCATGGCAACTTTGCTAGATCATGATCTCGCAGAAACAATTTATCAGGAGCCGTTTTGCAGCAATCCTTCAGATGCTCCAGAAAAGCCAAGGTACTGTGTTAAATGCATTTCTGTCTACATATGCTTGTGATTATATTAATTTATTCCTGTAAACAATTTTATGCTGTTATGTGGCACAAATGCATGAAAGATCCCATCTGATATACATACATTTGAAGTTGAAAACTACTGTACTTCCTGAGCAAATACCCATTGTCATTCATGACACTTTGGTTTTTTATTGCTTGATATTATTGTAGTAAGTGGGAATGTGCCTGCTTTGTTTGTAAAAGAAAGATACTGCCCACAGGAATTGCATAGTGAGAAAACTAGTTAGCAGGACTCTGCTTATGTATCATCTTGAAGACTGCCTGCAATGTGGCTTAGAGCAAAACAATAATTCAAACTCTTTTCTTCACAGGGAGATCGGAGGACGGCTTCTCACAGTGGAAACTAGACTTCCAAATGACCTGCTTGAGTTTGAGGGGGACTTCTCATTAGAAGGTCTACGACTCTGGAAGACTGCATTTTCAGCAATGACAGAAAGTCCTAGACCAGGGTCTCCTCCCCGTTATGGTCACTCTACTGTTAATAAAAGAGAAAGTAATAGCCATAAAACTAGTGAAGACAAAAAAATAGTCATAATGCCATGCAAGTGTGCTCCAAGCCAACAGCAAGTTCAGATATGGCTTCATGCCAAAGAAGAGTATGAACATTTCAAGAAATTGCCTAAGAATCATCCTGCTGAGCTGGAAAAGGCAGCTGAGAATTTCAGCTCTGCAGTATTGTCTGAAGAGAAATCTATAGAAGTAGTAAAAGCAGCTAAAGATTTAAATTTATCTAGCCTGGAAGATGAAAGACCTATTGTGCCTACAAAGAATTGTCCTGCTTCTGTGGCAGAAACTACAAAAACACAAACCAAGGAAACCTGTGATAAGTCTATAAGCACTATAGGAACTTCCATAAATACTAAAAATGACATAGACTCTAATAAAACTCCATCTGAAAGCAAGACACTTATTACTTCAACACTAGAACATGATAAGGAGGAGGAGGAGGAAGATTATTATGTCAATTACAGTTCACCAGATTCTCCAGTACTTCCTCCTTGGCAGCAAGTAGCATCTCCAGATCCCAAGCAGTCCAATTTAGAAGACACAGAGTGGAAAAATCAGGATATTATTTTGTCTTCTGTGGATAGAAATGATGTACTACCTGTTGGAAGTGCACAGAACTCTCCATCCACCCAAGAGGACGTTAGGACATCCTTTGACACGTCTCCATTTCCAGTTAATGAAGATCCTGGAAATTCTGAATCCGTTTGCCTACATAGTACACCCATTGTGCAGAGAAAATATCAAGATGGAGTACCTGAAGTTCTTGGGTTTACTCCTTTATCCACAGGTAAATCCATTAAGTGATTCTAATGATACACAAAAAAAATTTCTGAATGTGGTAAGATACGATGTTTCTTTTGACATAATGAGAAAATAATTACATCTCCACAAAAAATATATTTAAAACTATTTTTGGAAAGGAAAAGGCCTGCGCATTATTGCTAAAGTAACTATTGAATTATGAAAAACGTCTAGAAGCAGAACACCCTTTTGCTTCCTGATAGTCTCTAGTATCTGAACATCTGAAGTGCTGGTTAAAAACTTAATTTAAAAGTATAGCTTATTTTGGGGATTTTAAAATCATGTTGGTTATATTGCTTGTATTTTTCCAAACATAATCTCAGTGTAGAGTGTGAATAACATTGCAGTGTTCAAGATGATAATCATGTGAGGTTTGGTGACTTACTGGCCTTGTACTATACATTCCTAAATGTCCATAAATACCAAATTTTAATAGTTGTGCTTTGGATTGGACAGAGAATAAAGTTGTATTTGTTTAATATTTGTTTATAACGTTAACCAAATGCCTCTGGTTGTTTCCAGCAAGTTGTTTAATGTCTAGACAATATTATTGAGGCTAAGCAGTTTCGCACTCATATATGTTTACAGAACCAAAAGCCCAGAAACTGAGCCACAAGAGGGGAAATAATACTGATGGTCTTCGAAGAGTACTTTTAACCACACAAATGAAGGTAAATTAAGATTTTTATGTACAGATGTATTTTTATTATGCCACACATATTTCCATTCTCTTTCTTCTGTGTTGTTTTTTTCTTTTGCTGTTAAGATCTTCAAAATACATTTAAAATGGTAGGGTGCAATTGCTGTAGAATCAGTGTACACTCAAAGTTAGGAGGAAGAAATCACTTTAATTTGCGGGGGGGGAGTTAGATATTGAGAGTGTGTTCTGTGTTTTAGGGTAGTGAGACGCTAATGAAACACTAGAGAGACACCATGTAAAGATGTTGTTTTGCTCTTTTAGTTACAACACCCTTTTTTTAAGTTCTATTGTGATTTCCCTTTTTTATATATGTGTGTGTGTGTGTGTATACACAGACATGTATATTTATGTATCTGTGTGTGTATTAGTTTTCAGACGATGTCCTAAGCAGTTTCTGAATACAACATAGGCAGTGAATGACACTGGTATGCTGACAGAGTAGAAAGGGAATGGATCGCATAAAATGATCAGACTCGCATGTTTTCCCTAAACAGTGTTTCTGCTCCCCATGCTAGAAAAAGAATGGTGGGCTAGGTGCATTAAAGAAATGACTCAATAGTCTTTTCTTTTGTTCTTGACATACTGGTATTCACCCAGTTCAAGTGGGTACTTAAGTGTACCCTTAATTCAGCGCCTTAAAAAGTGGTGACTGAAACAGGGGTTTTTGATGAATTGTTGCTCAAGAGAGAACAGAGATTTGCTGGTTCCCCTGTCCTCAGGCTTCTAAGAAAGCCAGTATGTGTGGGGTTTTGGTTTTTTGCGTTTGGTGTGTCCTTCCCTGTCCCCCCCCGCCAAGTATTTCAAACTGCCTCTTGCTTTACTATGAGGTTTCGTTAAAATTATTCCTAAAAGGCAGAAAGATACAACTGTTGTTTCCCTGTTGAAAAATGACATGAGGAGATAGTGAAAGCCTTTTTTTTTTTTTTAGTAATTGTAGCGTAGCTTTTGCACTTTCATTGATAAATTTGTATTTAATATTGCATATTAATTTAGCAACCTGTAGTGTTTTCAATATTATACTGAGGTTTTTTTTCCTTTCTTTTTTTTCCCCCCCCAATAAGAATCAATTTGTTGCCCTCGGCGCTCCAAAGAAAGAGACTTCTCAGATTGAAGGACCATCTTTAAATAACACTTACGGTTTTAAAGTCAGTGTGGAAAACTTGCAGGAAGCAAAATCTTTACATGAGGTAACTTACTGTTACATGTTATTTTATAAAATGATAGTTTATCAGACCAGTTTTCTAATGGCAGAATTTAAAAATCTTTTCCTCCTTGGTCCCTGCCTGACTTAAAATTAATCAGTGTGTGATGGCTGCAGCTTTAAGTAGTTGCTCTTCTAGTTTCAGCTTGATCTCCAAGTGCCTTTATTTAATCGTATTGAACTAAATTTCACAGTATTTTTGTTGAGAAAGTGGTAAACCTTCCTTTAAAAAAGAAATACAAGGGAAAGATCAGAAGGAAGAAATAGTAAGTTTTGTGTAAAAATATTACTGGAAAAACTATTTGACCGTAACTTTCATGGATTGTTTCTTAAGGAAATGATCCAAGGCATCTGGCATCATGCAGTCAGGCCCTCACGGTATCTCTACATGTTACCTTCTGAACCTGTTGGCCAGTTTCTACTACATTTAACAAAATGGTACATGTCTCAAAGAGTGCGTCTACACATTTCATGTAGAGCAGTGGTTGGTCTGGGAAGAGAGACCAAAATCGGTGCTGGAGAAAGGGATGCAATGTGAATATAGTACTGCTGTGTTTGGCTGCTAACTGGCCAGCCAGCATGTTTTGCTCCCAGACAGTCACTACATCCGTGGCTTGGAATTAGCTGTTGACCAATTTACAGATGAGATGGGGAGACAGAAGTTTTATGCACTGAGTAGATGACATAGGAGAAGCCACGAGAAACTAATGATTTTGCAGGAAACGGAGATAGAGCTTGATAGTAAAATTTCATTTCAGTGGTGGCTCTAGTGATTTAGGCTGCAAATCTAGAGGAAATCAGGCTGCCCCCAGGGCAGCGTACATACTCAGAAATATTTGTAACTTTTCCCTTCTAATTCCTCCAACTTGCCCATCAGTCCACATTACCAACTATATTATGCAAGACAACAGAGCAACAACATAGCATTGAAACAGTACTAAATGCTATAGTATTTCTTGTAGAGTCAAAACTGTACAATATATAGGGATTAGCATTTTCTTCATGCAAACCATTCTGCAAAAAGCTGTAGCAACATGATGTGGAAGTTCGTTAATGCAAGTGAAGGGAAAGTCAGGTATTCTCCATATCTTCCTGTAAGTGACTTAGTCTTCATGCTTGTTTGCACGTCTTGGGTGAGGGAGGGAAAGAAAAATAAAGACCAACAGTGATTCTTTGTTCTTGATCAGTCCAGAAACTTAATCCAGCTCAATATGCAAAGCTGTTTGAAAACGTTACAGGAATTTACAATTGTTGAAGTTGAACATTTCTATTTGTTTATATCTTCTGCTTTTGGTAAAATAAGATTGTACTCAGAAACAAATACTGAATTTTAATAGAGTATAAAAATGTACTAAATGATTAATCCTTTTTGTAAGGTAATGCTTTTTGCAAAAAAGTGAGATCCAGAGATGCATGTTTAATCACTTCTATTAATTTTCAGGTGTGACCTCTTAGTTACAATATAATATGACCATATAAATGTCTGCAATGAGTTCATTTGCACTAACAATCTCCTTTTAAATTTTTTGAAGAAAGCTCCAAAATGTACTAACTTATTGTATTTATTTGTTGGTAGGTCCAACACCTTACCCTCATCAGTATGGAGTTACATGCTCGAACCAGACGAGATTTGGAACCAGACCCAGAGTTTGATCCGATCTGTGCTTTATTCTATTGCATCTCATCAGACACAGCACTGCCAAATACTGATAAAAAAGAAATCACTGGTGCTATAGTGATTGATAGAGACAGAACGCTCTCAAGCCAAGGTTCCTATTTCTTTTTTCTTAACATATTTTACAAAAATGCTTATTTCATAGTAATCAAACAGTAGCAAGCAAAATATAATCGAGTATCTATATTACTATTTAGCTCATTTAATTTTGTCTTGTTGACTGTTGGATGAATGGCCATGTTAAACATAGGGAGAGTTTTCCTGCTTATATCTTCCAAAGAACTATTGCATGGGCTGTAAACCACAAATAACATACGCATGTGCAAAATATCTGTTTGCATACTTGTGGACAAGCTCCTGCAGTGTTCTAAAAGTATAAAGAGGAAAACCTGCCTTTAGTTTCCTACTCAATTTGCTGGATAGCTACAAATAGAAAATGTTAAAAGCAAGACAGTATGTTTTATATTTTACTTAAGGGTTTTTTTTGTGGTTTTATCTGATCCTTTTAGGATCTAAACAGGGGCCCTTATTCTATTGTACCTTTTTGGCTTTGTTTAGACCAGTGATACTCAACCTGTGGCTCTAGAGCCGGATGTGGCTCTTCATGGCCCTACAGGCGGCTCTCGCAATGTAGGCGTCTGATCGGCGCTCCACTCTATCAGGCAGCGCGGGGAGCACTGAGCAAATGGACCAGCAGTGTGGGAGTCGCTGAAGTTCCCCCTCCCATAGGGGGAAAGAAAAGGAGCTGCTGGGATCCCCCCACAGGTAAGAGTAGAGATCACCTCCCACCCAGCAGCCGTGGGGCAGAATGGGGAAAAACTCGCCCTTTTGCCCCTTCCACCCCTCCACCCCACTCCTTCCTAGCAGCCAGAAGGGGTTGAAGACAGAATGCTGCTGGGAGAGAGGATGCTGATGCGTCATGTCGTGATGTATCAATATGTGATGATGTTGAGGCAGCATCATCACACGTTGAAGTGTCATGATGGAAAAAAAAAAATCACACTGTTGATACTTGATTTTTATGATGCTCTACAACTCCATTTAATAAAGAAGTGGCTCTCCAGCTGTTAAAGGTTGAGTACCACTGGTTTAGGCTAGTAAAAAAAAACAAAAACCAAAAAAAAGTCCTCTTTCTTTCAGGGTTTCTTTGGCATTGTGAATGTGCATTAAACCACAAAATACTGTCTAAAATTTAAGTGTGGACGAAAACCTACCAAAAATAAATTTAGTATTAAGGCAACAGCTCCTTCTTTTACCAGTTTATTTTTCAAAGTATTGTACATATTATATCATGTTAAGCTAGTTCTTATTATTCTCAGTTAAGTTTATTCTGGTATTATATGCTTGTTACTATCTTTAAAAAAATCATCTCCATTACCTTATTAAGTGAGATTTTCCACAGTATAGCCACTATGGCTCCCTAAGCATGTGCCACTGATAAATTATCAAGAAAAAGCTCTCTGTAAAGAGGTCCAGTAATATTTCGAAAAATGAAAGGTTCTGATCTGTTTTTGTTAGTGAAATAAAATGATATGTTTAAATGTTATTGTGATATTCCTTGCTTTAATTGCTGTCAATATTTTCTTGGTTAGAACTTTTTTAGTTCCCTGTGGAGTGACTTGACATTGATACACACTTCCCCCCCCCCCCTTTTTGTATTATTATTGCTTTGTAAGTTACAGTACTCATTTTAACATTTATTTCTGAAAGCACACTTTTTAAAATTTTTTTAAGACTGTGTCAAAGTACAATGCCTTTTAAAAACTCCAGATTGTTGCCTTAATCAGAGATATTGCTATCTGTTGTATAGAGAAAATAAAAAGACAGAGTATGTGTTGCGTATTATTCGTTTATAGACATTTTTATATACGGAAGGCAAATGCTGAGTTCCTGCATGCATACAAATTTGGCTGTTGTTATAGCTTATTATAGCTATTATTAGCACACATTATCAATGTCGATACTCTTAACGTGCAATAAGTGAGCAGTTGCTCGTGTTTTTCCTTAGTAACTTAGCAGTGTTTTTTAAGAAGTGTACTGAAAAAAGAACTATACTATGTTATGTAGCATTTTCATTGCATTTTGCAAAGCACTACTCTAAGGTAGCAGTTGAAATACATATTTTGTGTGAAAACACTGTGTGAGCTGTCATATGGTCCTTTAATATTTCTTATTCAAAAATAATTTTCTAATAGCTGGACTCTTGTACATGTAAAATGGTGAAATTTCTCTTGAATCAAATCTATTTATATCTGAGAATTTGTGCAAGATTTTTACACTTTTCCACCCAAGAGGAACAAAATAAGTCCATGGAATTAATTGTGATAATAATTAGTGTTAAAGATAAAAATAGGTTGTATTCCATACTTCTTTTCAGTTGTATGTTTTATTCTAAAGCAGTAGTATTGACTGAAGTAATGGAATTCCTTCGAAATTGTAATGTGTTTTTCTTTTACTTTATTTTCTAGGGAGCAGAGACCAAGCCCCCTTGCTCACAAGATCTGGAGTTACAGGACTAGAAGTCAGTTACGCTACTGATGAAAGAACTCTTTTCCAGGAAGTAGTGAATATTGTAAAAAGGTAGCATATCTGTACGTTCTGCTTTTATTTTTCAGGCTTGGTACAGCAGATTTAGTTCCTTCAACCCTTGCCAGTCTCTCAAATACTGATTTTTTGTTGTTGTTGTTTCCCTCGAAGGCTTATTTCTAGAGTGGACAAGCATGGTGGTCTTTCAAACAAAAATACTTTTTGCTTTTCCTTTTCTCTGACAGCAAGAACATTCAGATTCTCTTAAGGAGCTGAGTTACAGTCTTGAAACTAATCGGCCATATAAGTAACCTTCTTTAACATACAACCTTTCCTGTTAATCCCAGAATTCATTACACATCTCTCTCTGAAACTCTCAGAATAGTAGATATTAACAGTGCTGAGAGCTATAGAAAACCCCTCAGATGTGAGGAATTTTTCTAGGGACTCTGACGCAAGACAGAAAAAAACCTACATGGTGCTGAAACTGCTATGGACAGATTAAAATAACTGGTAGTTGAAAAATCAGTTTCCTTCATTAGTTTTGTCTTCTCTGAATGGAAATCCCCTGCTCCATCAGACTTGGAAAACTGCAGGTTTTCCCCATCTCCACCAAGGCTGGGAAGCCTGTTTGGTAGCCCTCTCGGCTGGTGAGTAGGTGGAACCACAGACGTCTCTCCAGGCCCTACTGACAGAGGTGCAAAGCTGTAAAATTGCAAGGAAAAATAAACAGATTAAAACTATGAGTCACCCTGCTGGAATAGAGGCACAAGAAAAAAATGTGTACTAGGCAGAGTACATTTGCAATTCTTTCTCTCTCCAACCAGAAAACCTCTGATGAGAAAGACATTGACCAACCCCATGAAGCCAGAATACAAAAAGAGTTGCTGAATGCAACCAACACAGGGTGGGTCCTGGCAGAGCAGCAGATCCCTGTTCAGAGAAGACAAAATTCAGGTAAGGAACATAATTTTATTTTTCTCTTTCTTGGAAATCTAGTGCTCCATCAAACTTAGGAAAATCACTGAGAATGAGAAGCTGCCAATAAATGAAGAATTCTCCACCAGTTGTGTGGAAGTTTAAAAAGTGACAGTACATAAAGAGTATGACAGAGAGAACTCAGCAGTTAGAATATATATATTTATCACTGAAGAACAGAAGAATTTACATCTGTACATATCGAAGGCATTACAGAATGAAAAAAGCATGCAATTTTTGTAGTACTTCAAGATGGAATGTACCAATCACCAGGTTGCTGACTGAGAAATCTCTTCTTAAGAGATCCTCTCTTTCAACACTGTGCTAGCGTGCCTTTTTGACTGAACAACTTTATCATCAAAGATTGAGTTAATTAGCTTGTATTCCTGGAAGATTAAAAAATTAGGTCTATTAATGGAGAGGCAGACTGCTGTCGTCATCTTAGTCTACTTCCCTCCTAAGGAGTCAGACTTCTGCTGAACTCTCGACAAATATGTTTTTAAAACTTGGACCACATCTACAGTTTGCAGCTCTTTTCCCCCTTTATCTTCTGTAGCCTAGGCGAAAGAGAATAAGAAATTTTGCTGGAGTAAATGTTTTCTATTTCGTAAGCACAAAACAAGTGTCTAGGCCCAGATTATCTTTAATTGAAGGAAAAAGTACGGTAAAACTACTTGATTAAAAAGTAGTGGACTGCAAAAATCTTCCTCAATGGGAAGTGAACAAGCAAGCAGCTTTAATGAAATCTTTCAGCATCAGGAATTATTTTAAAAACAATCTTCTGTTGCTGTTTTTAGTGTTATTTTTTCCAGCACAAGATAGGTACTCCAGTTGTTCTGGTAGGTGCACTTAATAGTAGGTCTGATAGGTTAGAGAAAGAAAACAATCAGGCCATGTTTAAGAAGCATTACCACTTGGGATTCATGGAGCAAAACTCAAAATCACCTTAATTTATCGGCAGAGGACCATATCAGTATCTTATATACTGATGTATGCATCAGGCTAGAGGATAATAGGTTCTTGTGACCAAGTAGCATGCCCAGCATGACTGCAGCTTGCTTTCGGTTCATCTTCTTGGCCTCTTTGGGTGTTGGAGGGAAGTGTGGAAGAGTGAAATTCCAGATTCCTGGCACAGGGGAATGACAGAATATCTATTCAATCTTGATTGTCAGTACCAGGAACAGACTTCATCAACTTGTTGGTGCACTGAACAGAGGGTACCTCAGCTGTGGGAGGAATTGTCTTATGCAGTCCAATTGAAGAATTCTTGTTCCCATTTCTAGTCATTCTCTTCGCAGTTGGCCTAATTCTTGCTCTTATTTCATATATGTGAAATTGTGGAACGTACTCATTTGTTTCAAGTTCCAGCCTTCTACTTCTCTGTTTAGGCCTTTTGTTTTTATTCTATTCTGGTTATTGAAAATAAGAAATGGTTGATTCTGTCACTTCTTGTCAATAGATGTAAACTCTGGAAGAGCACTGTTCCCAGCACACAGATGAGGGAAAAGTGATTCCTGGGAAATATATCACTTCCTGCAATACTCTTAGCTCATCAGTCTCTTTTTCCATCAGAAATCTGCAAGCATTTTGTCTTCGAACAAATGACCCAGAGTATCTACGCAAATAGTCTTTATAATGTGCTGGTTGATATTGAGGAGCCCAGATGCTGAAGCAGAGGGTGATAAATTAGTGAGGTTTTAATGCTCTCTGGTGTTTTATTCTTGGGCTGCACTAGCTTTTTGTCACTGAAGAGTGTTTCCCAGATCTAACTTTTTATAGCAGAGCTAAAGTTACTCTGTTACATGTTCACTGAAGATGAGCGTTGCTCCAGAAAGTTCACTGGAATTGATGAGCTGAAGTTGGATTCAGTTATACCTTCACTGTGAAGTTGTTCAGCGCGTGCTAGATCTGAATGACCACAGTAAGGTTAACATGTGTTTCCACCTAGACGTCCGTAAAGTAAATGGCAAGTTAAATGTTCTTCTGTGAAATCAGTAGATGTTGTCTCTGATTAACTCAGGGCAGTTGGCAAATGAAAATAAGTTGCCTTGAGGTCTGTAGACCAGAAGACCTGGTGGTTTCTCTGGAATTGTGATCTGTGATTTCATCTATGCTGAAATCTAGCAGATTTGTCCAAATACTGAGGGGAATAAGCACCTTTATTTCTAGGAGATTATTACTGAGAGTGATTCAGCTGTGAAATGGGGGTACTTACAAGTGTGAGTACCAAAATCTATGTAGAGACAGCTAAAAGAAAGCACATCATTGTAAAGGGAATTTGAGAATTCTCTTTAATTCTAAAAGGTATGGAAATACTGAGCTGCTTGAGGGTTGAGAGGTAGGAAACAATTTGAAAGGAAGAGCCATGGAGGTGAGTTTGGAGGAGGCAGGGAAGAATGAAAACATGGATTTGCAACAAAGAAAAGCATAATTAAAGTGGTTCTTGGTACCCTGACAACCGTCTTGGAGTTCGAGAGGAAGCTTCACCTACATAGGTCAAATTTTCCCTTCTTTGGTAAGCTGTCCTCTGGCTGTAAACAGAAAAATAGGACTTCAGCTCAAAACTGGCATAAAGCAGTTGAGAAACAGGCTCCTTCCCATCCTGTGCAGCCAGTGTGGATGATCTACAAGCACAGAGCGCCAAGTTGTAGGCTCTTTGGAGTTGTCGTAGGGGAATTTTTTTTTTTTTTTTTAATGGAGCCTGCACCTATATTGCTGTCCTAAAGGATTCTGTCATGCTGCCTGAACAGCCTTCTTGAATAGACCCTCTCTTTATCTTAAGGTGTCAGCTGCAATGAGTTGGGAGAAAAATTGGAAGAATCTGCCTGCTTGAAAAAGTAGAACAGAACCACCTTTCTGAACCTAAAGGCAGAAAAAAGAGCAAACACATTCACAGCTCCATAAACCAGTCAGTACAAAACACAGGAAAGCTGGCTGTTTGAAGAGGAGGAGGAGGAAGGGAATGCTACAGGACTATTTGTCTTGGAGATTTAAAAAATGCGGGAAAACTAGAGCTGTCCAAGCCTGATGGAGCAGTGGATTCCCATGAAAGAGAAATTAAATGTCTGGGCCTCTCCTACACTTTTAAGGCAAATTGTGCCACTCTTGTGTAAGTGCAGATACTACCAGATAGCAGAAAAGGGCTGGTCCTGCAGGCATGAGCGGAGAAAAATTTGGGGAATTCATGTGGGAATGTACAGTCCCCATCTCTGTGACACGCAGAGGATGTGGAAACAGGACGGGCTTGGAAAAAAAGTAGTAGATTCACTGCTACTTGAGACTCACCAGCCACCCACGGCTCTTTGTTCCCATGGAAGTAGTTTCTGATAAAAGTACAAAAACAGAGTATAAAGTTGTAAAATTTTTCTTAAAGATTTTGGGGATAAAACATTTGTAAATTAATTAGTTGTTAATACTTAACATTTAAATATTTTGTATAACGTTTTTCTTGTAAAGTATGATGCTAATCAATTTTTTGTATTGGATACAATGCATTATATTTGTTCTTCTGTAAATGCTCTAGTAACGTTTTCTTTTTAGAACACAGATGTGTTAATCTAACCTTCTTTTCCCAGGACAGTATCATCTTGGGTGGCGTTTTCCTGTAGAAATCTTTAGTTAATGTCCTGTATCAACTTTATGGATTTCTATTGTTCAAAGCAAACTGGAAAAATGTTTTCAGAGATTTCAGTTATGTACTTGAGTCACAAAGTATTCTGCTGCCATGCAATTGCTGCTTTTGTCTGTATCATAGGTCTGGCCTAACCCCCTTTTTCTGCTAATTTTAGCTGGAAGAAAAATAGCAGTCAGGAAAACCAGACACAGAAGGGAAGGCATAACTGGGAGCTTTAGCGTTCATTCAAGAAGTTATCAAATGAGAAAGAGGAAGAGATGGCATAACAGCACATACAACTTAGCTAGAAAGGAAAATAATCACATTTCTTCTCTCTGCAGCATGTATGAGTTGAATGCTAATGCTGTCGTCTTTAAATCCTGCCAGTATAAATGCTGCTTTTCATCTTTGCAGAGAGACTGGCAACAGCATGCAAAGCAGTATCAGTGCCCATCCTTTTGACAAAAGAGCACTACACTGGCAGGCACACCTCTTATTCGTGTCGTGTTAGTCCTAGCCAGCAGCTTTCAAATATCAGTATTACAACTTACTAGTTTCTTGCAGGTGTAAAAGCTGGTCTCATTACAATTTCTTTTAATAAAACAGCTTAAACTGATGATGAAGACCAATTGGATACTATACTGTAAAAATTGTGAGAAGGGAGGTTGAAAAATATAAAACTTGTCCTCTCCAAAGCCTGTTGTCTTTGTGGTACCACATGAAAAGAGGGAGAGAGAAAGCGAGAGAGAGACAGACTTCAGTTGAGCTCACATCAGCTAAACCTTGGGTTGACCTGTTCATTTTCCCATTTGGAATAACGTCATCTTTTAGCTCCAGGCATCTCTTCTCCTGTGGTATTCTTTTTGCTATTAGAGAAGGTCTCCACAAATGACACACTGGTCCATTGGTACAGCTGGTACATGGGATTGGGCTGCAGGAGAGGGCACTTCTGCTGCGTAAATTGAGACAGAGTTGATCAGCAAGGAAGTAAGACGCAAGAAACAGCAGCGCCTCATGTTGGGTGCCAGAAATCTGATAGGTCTGTTAAACCTGTTGCATAAGGTAGACCTTATGCATACTGTAGTGCAGGAATTTGGGGTCCCAAGTGTTGTTCAGTAGAAAGAGAGTTCTACTTGAATTTAATCTTACTTTGATTTTTCCTTCAAAGATAATTCAGAGATACACTTAACCAAAAATTGTTTTGATTGTGAAGTCAAGGAAATACCTAAGCATCCATAAATTTGGTAATACTAATTATAGTCCTTTGTGCATATACACTGTGAATGCATACAGATATACATACAAAATACATATATATGTAACTTACTGCAGTATCTGAGCAACTCAGTTGCTGGTAGTGTGTTTATCGTTTTTCATGCTTTCAGAAGGATACCACTTGGATCCAAGTTTTAAATATGGGAAACTGAGACTACGGGATTATGTTTATAGGGAATTTACAGTAGGGTTTGAATTCACTGTTTACTAGCCACTCTACCTTGATTTTCCATATAGATAGCTTTGTATGAGAGTCATCTGACTGAAACTTAGACATCTATATTTCATTGTCAGTGTCTAAGTAGCTACCCTCATCACCACATATGTTAAATGGAAAGAACGGGATCTCATTCTTCAAGAGGTGGCTAAAATATAAGGAATAGTTCACCCAAAGAGGCCTTTTTTCTTCAATGACAATAAAGAGACCAGCTTAAAAAACCCAAGATGCCAAAATTAGGTGAAATGAGACCCTCCCCTTAATGCATGTGCAGTGTCTAGTTGGAAAGGAAAAGCAAAGTAATGCACTGTAAAGTGATACCCTATGACTCAGTAATGTGCCATTATAGGCAATCCCTAATGGCCTGTACAAGCAAGACTGAGTTCAAAACTAGCACCCTGATTTTTTTAATCTTTTCAGTGATAAACTTTCCAATTTACATGTGAATTTACATAAAATTGTGTTAAAATATGTAATACTTAAGTTAGATACAGTTTGTTTATATAAGAAAATGCATGTATCTGAAAACGTCATAAACTAAAGTGGTTTTATGTCTTGTCCTATAAAACATCTTCCCATCTGAAGGATACTAGAGAAACAATGCATGAGATTATATGCAGATGGTTTACAGAAGTAGTTGTATTCATTAGCTTAAAAGAGAATAGTAAGATTAACTCAAGAATTCATGAAATGTTTTATTCAGTTGCAATACAAATAGGGGTATTTGCAGGAGTAATGTAAAAGCCCACTAAAATTTGGTTAAGTAGGAAGCAAGGGAGGTAATGCACTATTTGGGCAAGGAAAAACCCAAAGCAACTGTCCTTCATCACAGGTGGTAGCTGCTAGTACAGTTATGGCAACTTGCTGCTTCCAAACAGTATCCTTCCTTCTGTTCAGAACAGGCTTAAAAGAGCAAGCATATTCCTGGCATAATGAATACTGATTTATGTACCACACAAGCAGTTCTTCACAAGTTTCTTATTCACTTTTGCATCTGTCACAGAACCCATCTGCATAACGTCTTGCCCTGTGTAAAATCTACAAGTATTTCCCATTTGGAATTATGTGAAACCAGTTTTCAAATATGAACATAAATGACTACTTCCTTCATTTTAAATAATCAGTAGTGTTTTGCACTATGCTAGGACCAGGATAATTTAGCTGCAAGAATTAATGTGAAAATATGTTAATTTTTTAACATTTATTCTATGACTTTATAAACCATTACATAATTCCTTTTTATTTCAAAGCTTAGATGGAGGTATTCGTAATTTTGGAACCTCCGTTGGCAATCATTGTATGTTGTGCGGAGCAGCAAGTGGTCATAACTCTTTTCGACACTGGTGCTGCTGGAAGGAACTGCAGGCTAGCTGCATTCATTTGTCCATAAATTGTTCCAAGTAGTTTTGGGTTTGTACCACTGGTAGAATAGGCTTCCAAAATGAGTAAATTTACTACTTCCACTCCTGATGATCATTTCCTGTCTCCAAAAACAAAGAATCGTTCATTTGATATTAACAGCAGATAGCACAATAGCCCCCCAAATGCAAAGTGCTAGTTCTTTTACTTCCTCTAGAATGCTAGAAATCAGAAACTTACTTTAGAATCTTCTGCTTTAGCCAAAAATTGTATCAAAACCATTTCTTCACAGGTAGAAGTAGGTGGTAAAAGGGATTTTTGCAACTTTTGCTGGCTGGTGCAAAAGCCCAAATTGTAATAGATAGCCATGCTGAGTAAGAGGATTCAAATACTTTTCCCTTTATTTTTCACAAGAAGTTAGTGTCCATGGCAGAAGTGTGGAGAAGCTCTTTTCTGGAGCTGTTCTCAGAGTAGTTAGCTACTTCAAAGTGAGTTGTCATCTGCCTTTGGCTGGGACACACAAGCAAGGAAGATACTTTCGTGATAAAGTCTGAAGCTTCATTTGTAATGTCTGTGATACAACTTTAACTGAGGATTGTCCTATATCCAACAGTCAGGAAACGTTGGCATTTTTTGATGCATTTAAGGATGCAAAAAGTACAGAGATCCTGTTCATAAGCCAAGGCCTCTGACTACTTGTCCCATAAACTAAAGTCTACAAGCCTGCATCCTGTTGTGACATTTGGCATAGACTGTGGTACAGGACCCTCAGCCTATCATCCAGTCATACTCCTGCCAGCTGCCCTTTGGTCATTCAGTTGTGTTGAATACTGCCTGCTGGGACTCAAAACCCCTTGACTGAGCTGCATTGAAAGAAGCAGCTATTCTTCCCAGTGAAGCTTCCTTTCTTTTTTTACTATAAAAATAACAGATATCTAATGTTACTTTGGCTAGTCTCTTTCTGCCTAGCCCAAGAAAATCATTCTTAGGCTCTTCAGCAAGTGACCAGATCATGACTTCTGGTTTTAATAGTGCCTACTCAAAAGGTAGGTACCGAGCTAACTCCTACCTGTGCTTTGACTTTGAAGCCACCTTGTTTGTCCTTCTGTCTAGCCAACTCTTCTCTGAGCCTGATTGGAAGATGGGCAGTGACTGTGTCAGGAAACAATTCTGACTTTTCTTTTTGTCATACCTGAGCCAGTCAGGTTTTCCACCTGGCATGAGATACAGCATAAAATGAGTTTTTCTTGTGTATCTTATAGAAAGAAGGTTATCTTAAAGGAAGAGGTATTTAAATAGAACTGGTAGATATGGTTGCTTTTGTCCGTGTTTCAGTTTTGACAGCTCTCACTCAACTGCGAATTGTAACTTCCCCAATTAAGAGTCACCATTTAGGACCAGAAGTGTCCTTTGATTATTATAAGCTACACTGCAGTATGCGTTGCACATTGTTATTTGCAAAACATTCAAGTAGACTAGTAGCAAATTCTATTCTATTTCATAAAGGAAAATAGTACAACAAAATTTGAGGACAGGACTATATTTCATTGCACATCTGTCTTGTGCCGGCAGCTAGGTTTCAGTTTATGCTCAATACAGCCTGATTCCATTGATAAAACCTGATTAGACCTAGATTTTGTTCTTTATTTGTAAAGACTGAAATAATAGAAGTATGTTAAACAAAAATTCCCAATTAAAATACTCCTTCTAAAAAAATTTTCAGTTGAATGTTATTGAAAATCCTGAAAGATTGTCTGTTTTAAATATTGTCTCCTAGTCCAGATGCTGCTTTCATAGAAACCCATGGTGGCTGCTTCTTTTTTAAACTCAACATGATTAGAATGAAATCCTGTTTATACTCTGTTCATGGAAAATATTTTCTTAAATAATATGAAGCTCATTTTCCTTTTTCCCCCCCGTCTAGATATGACCCAGACATTTTGTTAGGCTATGAAATCCAGATGCATTCCTGGGGTTATCTCTTACAGAGGGCTGCTGCACTAAGTGTTGATTTATGCCAGATGATTTCTCGTGTGCCAGGTAAGTTATTGTATAGGGTTTCAGTTCAGTTCCAATAGAAACAAGTTGAAATCGATGAATAAATTAAAAAAATAAATGCAGAGTATTTCTTCAGATGGAGCTCTTTTTTTGTTGTTGCTGTTGTGTTGTTATAGGTATAATCACACACACACACACACACAAACTTGAAATACCAATGAGATTCTGGTTTTCAGTGTTTTCTGAATTTTTAAATTCCTTGGGTATTCCACTTCTGGGTGTGTCCT
This sequence comes from Pygoscelis adeliae, assembly GCF_000699105.1. Classification (NCBI taxonomy): domain Eukaryota; kingdom Metazoa; phylum Chordata; class Aves; order Sphenisciformes; family Spheniscidae; genus Pygoscelis; species Pygoscelis adeliae. The sequence goes on along the minus strand of NW_008825052.1, from coordinate 1,621,979 downwards.
GTATTCATGAACCTAGACTCATTTTCAGTAGTCATGTGTGTTAAGTTCAGTTCTTGGAGGTGCTCCTGCTACCAAACCTTCTCTTGCTTCTCCTTGGCTTCAGTCATATGTATGTGTTATTCAGGCTACCTACCATAATCATTCACAGTTTCTCTGGCTGGGATATGAGGACATAAAGATGCTCCTGAGCAGCACTTGTTCTGGTCAGCAGCTCTGTAATAAAATCCTTACTTTCAATAGCGATTCTTGTACTGTGGGCAAATTTTACTGGCCCAAGTGCTGATCCTTTCCTCCAACATTCAGAAGAAGATCTGTTTGGGTTTTTTTTTCTTGAAAATCTGGGAAAAGTTATCCAGGAGGGCGGTAAGCCTAGTGTCTATACTTAGCCAATCAACAGAAGCTATCATTCTGAAGAATGCAGTTAGTGAACAGCTAAATAAATGTGTTGCACCTGAGAAGACTCAAGATGACTTTGTAAAATTAAAAACTGTCTCAAAAATTTGTTGTAGCTCTTTGCAGTCATCAAGATGATGTGGATGAGGGATATATGATTTTAAAAAATCAAAACAATTGAAAAAGCTGCTTTCGTCAGGGCTCTTGCCAAAGATCTGTACAGAAACTAAATAGCCATGAAATAAGAAGTGCTTTCCTGTGATTGTCCTGTTAAAAACTTGAATCCTGTTACTCTGTAATGGTTGAAAAAGCACATGGAACATTAGGAATTATGGAGCAAGGAAAATATAAAACAGTGAATGTAAATGTAAAAATCTGTAGTGTGCTTGCACCTCAAATACTGCAGTTCTAGCCTCTTCATAACTTTTCCCCCATCAAAATGGATATAGGAGAACCGGTAAAGATGAGAAGTGTAATCCAAATGTGTCCAGTAATCTAGTAAGTTAGGATTCCAGAAGAGACAAAACTGGATAAGGAAGGTAAAAGCCTATGTAATCTTGAAGGATATAAAGGGAAATATGGTTTGGTTGTTCATGGTCTTTTCCAATGCAAGAACCAGAAATCATCAAATGACGCTAGCAAATGGCAGCTACAGAATAGGAGTTGATTTTTCACCCCTGGGTTGTTGAACTGTTGAGTTCCTTGCCACAAGATAGTACAAATGCTTAAAATGTATGTTGCTTTAAGAGGTGGTAAATTCTTGGAAGAAAAATCCATTGGGAACTATTACGTATGTGAAAATAATGTCTGGCCCAGAAAGCTGCAAATGGTTAGAAGCTGGGGGAGTTCTAGAGAGATTACCAATAGCTGCTTCCCCTGTTCTTGAAGCATTTGCTTTTGGGTACTTGATAGAACATGATAGTGGGCTAGTTGCATCTTTGGCCTTACCCAGCTGTCGTGGTTTAACCTCAGTCGGTAACTGAGCACCACACAGCTGCTTGCTCACCCCCCCTCCCCCCCCGCCCCCCGCCTGGTGGGATGGGGGAGAGAATTGGAAGAGTAGAAGTGAGAAAAACTTGTGGGTTGAGATAAAAACAGTTTAATAATTGAAATAATAATAATACACAAAGCAAGTGATGCACAGTGCAATTGCTCACTACCCGCCGACTGATGCCCAGCCATAGCAACAGCATCTTTTATGTTGGCATCCTATGTGCCTGGCCAGGAGAATGTGATGTTTTAGAAGAGCTACGATTACACACTCCTTCCTTGAGGTTTGAATATTTGTGCACTCTTGATGCCTTCAAAATCTTTTGATGCTTGTGATACCTGTGACCTGTTTAGAAAAGGTCTGAGTTACAGAGACCTCCCAGGGACAAGAAAACATAAGAACAAATTTGCATCTTCACTTGAAAGTTGTTGGCAACTGGACCTTGGTGAATTTTTAAATACTTAACATATGAAAACAGGAAGACATGACAGTTTAAATATGAATTGGTCATCAAAGGTGATGAGTTTTCTTTTTCAGCACAAAGGTCTCAAATTTGTTCTTCAGGAATAACTGATTGCATGAACCTTGTTATTAAATTCCCCGATGGCTCAAATTGAGATGATACACTGGGTTGCAATAATAATACCTCTGGGTACAGTCTTCAGAGGTATTGAAGGATGTTCAGAAAAACTTTTGACCCCTTACACTTCCAGATTTGCAGTGTCTTTGGTAAGAGGAATGGTAAGTTGCAGTCAAAGGTTTCTTAAACCTCCAAAGATCGCAAAGGTTTACTGCTCTACTGTAGAAGTATGGCTGAACAATCTCTTCGATTTGGGACAGGTAACTAATGTGTCTCTGCTTTTGTTCTCAAAGGCTGAGTCACAGCTCTGGTCTTGCAGGGCAGCTATGTCTGCACTGTAGTTGATGCAGAATCAACAGTTACATCAGAAAAGCTCTTGATAGTACCCATCTTCATGACATAAGCTGTTGTTCAAGTTACTGGAATTGGGATACACATGAAGAGTTCCTCAAAAGAAGAAAGGTTACTTCTCTGGGAACTGTATGGTTCTTAATGGTGATGTGCCTATGTATTTTACAGTCGGGCTTCCTTCCCTACAACTATGAAGTCCCACACAACATGGGTTCAGTTCTAGTGAAGGAAACCAGGGTTGTAGCCCTTGACATCTTTGGACATAAAGTTGGAGTAGGCATGCAGGATGTAGGCATGATCTCCACAGCACTGGTATTCATAGTACAGATGTTCTTGTGCCTGGTGGTAGATGCACACCCAGGAGTGGAATACATAACACTTAAAATGTTTGTAAGAGCTAGTGTTATCGTAAGGTAAGTAATTATTCTTTTTTGACTGAACTGCAGGAGAAAGATAAGGAAATGTTCACACTGATGAACTCTTCCCAAAAATGTCATGCCATAAGTGTGGGCTTGCATGCATGACCATAAACGTAGAAGTGTTGTGTTCTCTGTTGCTTTGTGGCCTCCTTGTCCATGGTTTTGACCCCACCTATGTTCCTCTTGCTTTTCCAACTCCTATGCTTCATATTTCCCTCCCTTGTTCACATGCTGTATTTTCAGAACAGGAAGTGCTCCTTCAAGCAGTATGCTCCTCTTTCCTCCTGTTGAAATAAAGATGGAAGGTACTTTTCCTTCCCTTTCCTGTGATTTCAACTTAACAAAAAGAAAGCTGGACTTCTCTCTGGTTTTGCTTTATTGGCCGAGTCTGGTGCTGCCTCTGCCATTTACAAGTGAACTATTCATAAGTCATTAGGACACACCACAAGAGAAGTGAGTACTGTGCCTCTGCATAGTGGCATTTTTTGTGTGCACTGTGGCCTCCTGTTTCCTCCTTTGCATCACAGCTCAAAGTTAGGGAGTGGGTAACAGGGGATGAGAGGAGACTCCTTTTTATTTCATCTCACGCACTTGAAAGATGGAAAGAAGGTGCAGTTCTGCTTCTTAACAGCTTTGTTTCCAAAGGGACTCACGTGGTTCTGGTGATATATTCCTCACACCAGTTGTAGAGCACTACAAGTTTTTGCAATTTTTCCATGCTCATCACATGCAGAGTCTCTCGGTCGTCAGGGCAGTGGGTCTCTTTTGTGACTGCAGTATACTTTGTTGCCTGTCTTTACCAGCAACATATGAAGCGAACTTAAGAAACATAGGGAATCTCCTAAACAAGTCAAAAGAGAACTAGGATGACGCTGCGGAAGGTAGAACTAACTGATAGTTTCTGCTTCCAATAAAAAAAAATTGAGGGGGGGGGAAATATAAGTTCCTCACTTTTGCGGGAGATCCAACGTGGAAATGAAGACAAGCAGAAGAAAAAATTTTGCTCCTTGTGGGGCTTTTTTCCCATCCAAACGTGAAAAGAGAAATTGCTATTTTTCCTCCTTAAAAATCTGAAACAATAAGGAGGTTAAAAAGATGGTACGCATTTTGATAAAGTGTATGAAAGGTCTGCTAAATTTTGTCAAGGCTCTGTGATTTATTGATAAGGTCAGTAAATGACAAATAGGTTTTCTTAACCATATTTTGATGGATATGATACACATTTGAAAAATCAACATAACGAAGTTAGGCTGTGTTACATTGTTTCACAGCAGTTCTGCAGAATTTCAGGCAATTTTTACTTCTGTCTTCAAGGGTAAATGTGCTTCATGGCTGCCTGAGGAACTAATTGCTCAGTTCTGATCATTATTGCAAAGCATTGTGTATCCACACTTCTATACACTCTGTCCAAAATATTCTGCTTTTTATTAGGGTACTGTACAGGGATATCTGATGAATGAGTAGTGGCAGAGTACCCAACCAACAGTTGAAAAATGGGTATGGATTTAGAATTGTGGGAAAATTGCCTCGAAGTACTTTCTCTTCCGTTAAACTAATAAGAACGAACAAGACTGGAGGATCAAATAATACAGTGTGTTTTCATATTGAATTTTAACCTGTGTTGTACATTTAAAAAAAAAACAACCCACTATATAAACTCAGGAAAGAATACCAAAACTAGCCTTAGGTTGACTGAAAAAAAGACAGTTTCAAGAAACGTCTACCAGAAAGACTGTCTTCTCTTGTGTGATAGTATTTCGAAGCATGAAAAAAACCAAGGATGGCAAAAGAGGGTATCTTTCCTGTACTGTAGTCACCGCTGTCTTACAGAAAGATTCAGAGTGCTACTTCTGCCTCTGCATTTGTTCCTTCCTATTTCCTTCTCTCTCTGCTTGTGCTATCCAGAACTCATGTCTACCTGCTCCCACTGCAGTGGGGTTGCTTTTACCGTATGAAAGGCGCTGAGTTTTCTCTCCCATGACCTGGTTCTGACTGTGTGAGATCATTACAAGTAAAGCCTTGAATTATAAATTCTTCAGGGCAGAAATCACTTTTTTTTTAATGTTGTGCACTAACGTGCATGCAGCTAGCTCTCAAGTAACATTCAGCATTGCTTAACCAAGATATTCGCTGTGGAGAATATATTCCCATGGACACCATTTCAATGAAACCGAAGTACATCCCTCTTCAGAGGGATGTGCAAGAGCAGAAAAACGTGGGGGAGTTTTATTTAGAGATTGTGTGGAAGACTGGTAAACAAATAATCTTGTGCAATCAGTAACAGAATTCTTCTTTTTCTAGAGAGCTCAAATTGGAAGCGGGATAGCTTGATCTGGTCTTGACTGTCCCATAACTTGTCTAAATATATTCTCTTTTAATGTCTTTAGATGAAAAGAAAGAGAACAGATTTGCGGCTGAGCTGGATGAATATGGATCGGATACAATGAGTGAAATAAATATTGTTGGGCGAATTACCTTAAATATTTGGAGAATGATGAGAAATGAGGTAAAGTTTTTAAAAGGTTAATGTATTTGACTTACTGGGTTTTTTAATTATTGTGAACTTTGTTGACAATTTCATGTAACATCTGTAACTTTGTTCTTTATTTGTACACCTTTTCAAATAGAGCAGTCTGCCACTTTGTGAGAATGGATTTTGCATATCGCTAAAATGTAAAATATTGAAGCCCTTATCTTTTAGTAATGTTTCTTAATGATACTCCTTTTCACTTCTTCGTGGGTTTTGAGAACAACTTACCTGTTTTAGTAATTGGTCTTGTGTGGTGCTTTTACTAAATTAAATACTTGAACTTATTTTAAGCTGTCAGACTTACTCATTGTTTTGCGGTTTATGACCTTACATTTAATACTCAAATGGTTCAGTCTTTACAAATCTTGCTCTGACCAAATTCAGACCTGATCTTTGTGATCTACTTAATTCCGCATGTTGTTTTCAATTGATGAGGGGTATTCTTTCCTGACTTGTAAATAGTTAGGGACTTCTAAGTATAAATGTTTACCTTTTAAACAAAGAATACTAATAAAAAGTTAATAAATTTAGTTGTTACGGTTTTTTAAAAGTAGAAATTTCTCTGACTATGAAAGACATCATGCATGTTAACACGTCCTTTATGTTTTTCTAGGTGAATCTAATGAATTACACTTTTGAAAACGTGGGCTTTCATGTTCTTCATCAACGCTTTCCTTTATTTACCTTCCGAGTTCTGTCTGATTGGTTTGATAATAAGGCAGATGTCTACAGGTAATAGTCTATTAATCCATTTTGTTTGTTCTTTTTAAGGCCGGATTCTTAACATTGGATAGGTATAAGCTAAAGTCGGCATAGGAAGAAATAATCAATTTAGCTCAGGTACTAGAACAGTCTATATGCTGCAACATGAGTTTATTTACTCTGCTGTTCTGCTGTGTTCTGTTGTGTAGTTATACCCTCAATATTTTAACTTTGTGTATTTTTCTGTTTAAAGTACAAAAAACCAAAACATTTTCAGTTACAGTTTCAACATATCTGAATAGATGTACTATTTTGAAGTTCTGTAAGGTCTTTATTTTGTATATAATATTCATCAAAAGGAGTTTTAATGAACTGTCAAGTTTCTGTTTTACTTCACAGTGCATGTCAACCAAGCTAGGCTTAAAAATAGTACAAAACAGCGTGCAAGATGTTAAGACAGTAACTATAGCTGCTTAAAAATACCTTTATATGACACATATCACACTGGGCTTCACTCTTCCTTGGAGTGATTTGGTATTGTGTGATATGAACAATTAATAAAACTTGAGTACTGATCTGAACGTCATTCATGACATAGATATAATTTCTGTAAAAGTTAAGTACTTTTCAACTAGGTGGAAACTTGGTTTAGTGCTGAAATTAAAAATGCTCAGCTGAGATAGTGTTGTGTTTTAACCTCAGTCGGCAACTGAGCACCACACAGCCGCTCGCTCACTCCCCCCACCCCGGTGGGATGGGGGAGAGAATTGGAAGAGCACAAGTGAGAAAAACTCATGGGTTGAGATAAAAACAGTTTAATAATTGAAATAAAATAATAACAACAATAATAATGTAATAATAATAATAATGATAATAATACACAAAGCAAGTGATGCACAGTGCAATTGCTCACCACCCGCCGACTGATGCCCAGCCAGTCCCCGAGCAGCGGCCCCCCCGGCCAGCTTTCCCTAGTTTATGTACTGAGCATGACGTCACATGGTATGGAATGTCCCTTTGGCCAGCTTGGCTATGCCCCCCTCCCAGCTTCTTGTGCACCTCCAGCCTTCTCAGTCGGTAGAGCATGGGAAACTAAAAAGTCCTTGGCTAGTGTAAGCACTACCTAGCAACAACTAAAACATCGGGTGCGTTGTCAACTTTGTTCTCATCCTAAACCCAAAACACAGCACTGTACCAGCTACTAGGAAGGAAATTAACTCTATCCCTGCCGAAACCAGGACAGATAGGTATTCTTAATACGGAAGGATGTTTCCACAAAAGTCCCCTTGGTTAAAAAAACCACGTAAACAGATCAAGAGAAACTCAAGTTTCTGTTTCAGTAATCCTTTAGGGCAGTAAGGAAAACAGGATATAGCATGTCATTGAGATATGCCTTAACAGTAGTTTGCTGTAACACATTCTGCATATATCTTTAGAGTATGTAAGTGTATGTTTATGTGTGCCACATTTTTGAACGAGCCGTATGAAAATGTCCTAGGGGAAGTTTTATTTGCTGGTTTGTAACAAGCTATCATAAAAACACATTTTTCTTAGTAGAAAGAGCGGCACTCTCCTGATTGTTTATAACGAGACGTTCACTTCCACAGATGGAAAATGGTTGATCATTATGTTAGCCGGGTCCATGGGAATCTCCAGTTGTTAGACAAACTGGATTTGATTGACAGAACAAGTGAAATGGCGAGACTTTTTGGCATTCAGTTCTTACATGTGTTAACAAGAGGCTCCCAGGTAAGATTTAGTTTTCCTTACACCTCACAAAAGCAAAACAGTCTTTACAAAATGTTTTAGTTCTTCACTATCTTTTCAGTCAGTGTATGTATTTTCAGAAGGTCACAGAAGACTGTTTTGCATAACATGTAATTGAAATGTAAAGAACAGCAATTCAGAAACGGTAATAACGGATTGAATGGTTAGTCTCAGAGGTTAAAAATAGCTGTTAAAAATAGAGTGCCCCAAATGTAATCGCGCCAGTGTGTCTCTTCTACTGACTTTGGGAGCACTACGTTTTCCCTTTGAGTTGATACTTTTCACACTTAGATGAGTCTGAAAATGAATGCTTTTTAAAACATTAAGAAATATAATTGAGCATGTTTTAGAAAGATGAGATTATTTTCTTCCAGGGCAGACAAATCTGTATCGAATATGTTCTAAGTGACATTTCCTATGAAGCAGACCTCTGGGTGAGATTTGAGCTCTGGCTTTATTCAGTACGTGTCATGCAAGATGTGTGTCGTTTTGTTATTTTGATACTGACATCAGAGGGAAAAGGAGCAGGACAGAGCGAGATACACACGACTCTCTTTCAGACCCCAGCAGTCTCCAGTAATACCAAAGGCTTTCCTTGCCCAGGTTCTGAGTGACTAGACTAACTAAACTGTTTTCATGGCTTTACATGAGCCCTGAACAGCACCTGAAACGAGAGACAACTACTCTTCACTCACACGTGTCTGCTATTCTGTTGTCATCTTCTTTCCTACCATAATTCTTTCCTACTATCTTTCTGCTTTCTGTTTTAATAGACATGTAGCTGAGCTGACCAGGATTGACTATTTTGCTAACTTCTGTGGACAAAAAGATAACTTAAAAACTAATGTCCTAAGCAGACCAGCATTGTCTTAAGCCAGCCAGAAATGGGAGTCTCTGAAGCTGCAGTTTCCTAACAATTCAACCCAATTTAAAAATGTTGCCACCTTTTTTCCTTTGACTGCAGTTGCCTGTGTCATCTCTTGACCCAGTGCAGGTTCTTGTCGGTCTTGCTGGTACTGGCCCTCTGGTTTTGGGCGAGGCGGCACCGCTGGCAGAACCATGGTGGCATTCAATAGGTATTTGCCAGTTTAGCTCCCTGATCTGGTTTACCATGTTATCAGAAGAGTACCGCTGTTGGAGCAAGGGAAGAGAAATGCACAGTTAGGGACAGGGAGGATGGGACTGGCATACTGCCAACGTAGATATGCTTAAACTGTCATGATTGCAGCCCGCTAAGACTGTTCTGCCTGTCATTTTCTCAAATGACTGTGAGTGGGAGTGAGCAACAGAAACATGCTGCATTTTCTATCCTGACTGTTCTTTTCTCTTTCCTTCTGTGCACCTATGTTTTGTTTCCTTTGAAACTTTCTAGATCACAAAAATGGCAGTTGCAACAATTCCCAGTCACCGCAAATAATTTTTTTTTCATTCAGAAGAATCATCACTATCTTTTATGAAGATAATCCTTTTCTCCTTAGCTGAAAAAGATGTTAAAATGGAATAGTACTAAGAACAGTTTTCAGATATTTTAAGTTATTTTTTCCATATTTTTGTATATCTTATTAAGTTTTACAAGACCTTTTTTAAAGGTGATTTTTTCTTTTATTTTATTAAGCTATCTTGAATATTCCATAGCAGACTAGACAAATCTAACAGGAGATGGTCATAGGCGTATGGATTATTAGTCAGATGATTGAAGAACTTGCTGAAAACTAGTGAAAAAAAAAACAAACCTAGCTCTTGCTAGATCCAGTCCCTGACGACCTCACCACACATCTAAGCTCATCACTGGACACAAATTGGCAAACAATTAGTGCAAGGCAGCAGCAGCTTATGCTGCTGCAAAACTACACTTTCAAACCCCAACCTGTTTGTAAGGTGGCAGGGTCTTGTTAAAGTTGTTGGTTCTGTATGTTCATTTATAACATCAAAGTTAAAGAAATTATACCTAACCCATTCAGCACAATGATTTAATATGTAGTGCGTCAGGCAGAGGGCTTTTGAATAGTGATTTAGTTGCTTACAGAGCACAGGATCTTAGGATTATATAGGATTGTTCTTTGATATTTTGGGATTTGCCACCCAGGTGTGTAATTTTCAGCTATTTTGTTTTTTATTGTGAATGGACATAGTGAATACCTGGCTATTAGTGCTTTTAAAGCCTTACTAAAGCATTGAATAAGACATAAATAAATAGGGCTGGTTTTTCTCATGTTGCTACCTCCACAGATGACATTTTGCGATGCCTTGAACAAGGTGAAAGTTCTTAACTTTTTCGTTATTTTATGCTTCCTGTGCTACTTGCGGCATCATCAGGGAGAAAGCATGATACCCAGTGCAAAGCAGCAGACTTTTGAAATGGGCTACCTTAGATTCTTCCCTTGGTTCTCTTGCTGCCAAGTACATTCTAGTTACTTCTCACGGCCAAAAGCTTGGAGGCACAATTATCAACTTATACAACTTGCATGTCATTTGTCTTTTTTCCCAAATGTTGAAATAAAATTGCTGTGCAGATTCCTATGGAAAATGGTCATCAACTGCATGTTATGCTTTGTTTTCTCCAATGTTCTGCACATCTAACAAAAATACAGTTTAGCAAATGCTCTTTCGCTGACTGTAGCAGGCCATCCGTATATATTGTTGCAGCCTGTTGGATGTTTATTTTTTTAACCTGAATTGGTTGTTTATTTTTTCCATAGATAAAAATCAGAGGTACTTGATTTTTCAACGATTAGGGCTAAATGATGAGGGAACACATGGAAAAGTTCCACTATATGTGATAGAAAATATACATTAAAAGTAAGAGTATGGCTGTTTATTTTGGAAAACTAGTTGTCCGTACTTTAAATTCAGGAAACGTAAGTGCGTATTTATACAGTTTTAATACACCCATGTTTATTCTGCATTTTTGAAATTATAATTAATATATCCAAACTGTTTTGCAGTATCGCGTGGAGTCTATGATGCTGCGTATTGCAAAGCCAATGAATTATATTCCTGTGACACCCAGTATCCAGCAGCGAGCTCAAATGAAAGCCCTGCAATGTGTTCCCTTAATAATGGAGCCAGAATCCCGCTTCTACAGCAATGCTGTTCTTGTATTAGATTTTCAGTCATTATATCCTTCCATTGTGATAGCATACAACTACTGTTTTTCAACCTGCCTGGGACATGTTGAAAATTTAGGAAAGTAAGTTGTTCTTCTTTTCTCACAAACTTTGATTCCGTAGAGACTTCAGCATCTTTTCTAAGGTACTGAGAACCTTTGGTTATCATTGGAAACAATGGGCATGTATGGATAGCCCATTTTCTGTTACAGAATAGAGATGATAAAGATCTACCATGTGGGTGTGTGCGTGGGTGCATACACACACATATACATAATACACATCAATGTGTATTTTTAATTAAATACAGAATTAGACTCTGTTAAAAAAAACAAACAAACTCTGTATGTGCATGTGCGTAGACCTGTTCCGTTATTGTGGTGATGCTAGTTTTTAATACTGCTTCAGAATAAGTTAAAATGTTATATAAATCCACTACCTATTTTCAAAACTGGACTAGTATTATTCCGCTGTATGTTAATAAGTCGTTGTTGTTCTCTTTTAACAGTTGTAGTTCACTATTCAGAATGAAAAGATATAATGAGTTATTCCATGTAGCATCTCTTACTGAGCTTAACAGTAATTCTGTTAATTGGAAAAAAAAAATCTCATTGCTTATTATAATTACCTCTATAAAACAATATTTGGAGGAATGGGAAGATGCATGAAATGATTGCTAGGTGTCACCATCAGGTTTTCAACTTTCTGATTTGAAATTCTGAATTTGTAGGAAGAAAATATATGCAATGTGTTACTTGGTAAACATGCATGGTTTCCACAGGGGATTATGGTATGAGTACGTGTCTCCACTAACTCAGCATTTGGAAATAATGCAGTAATGCAGAACAGAATTGATAAATTATGCATGTGTTGGAATTTAGCCATTTATTACTACTTTATTCCTAGAGCCTTTTGCACATAGCTAAGAAATTTTAAATGATAGTATGTTTGTTTATACCTGAGATTATAATTGTGATTCTATCCTTGCTGGCATTTAAATGTGAGTTGATGCTTTTGCTTGATCGGGCTGTAAATGACTGAATTGTCTCCATATTTAATTTTTCTCTTTATTAGATATGATGCATTCAAATTTGGCTGTACATCTCTCAGAGTACCTCCTGACTTACTTTACCAGATTAGGCATGATATCACAGTGTCACCCAGTGGAGTAGCTTTTGTCAAGGTAATGATATTAGTGCTCTGTGACAGGCATTTTCACTTCCTGTTGGCTGACTAGCTTAAGATCAAATTGATATTGTAGTTTATATTTTGCTGCATTAAGAGCAGACAGAAGGGGGGAGGTTCAGTCTCTCATTTCCCAATGTTTTTTTGATATTTGTCAGAGTGCTGGACTTCTGGCAGTTCAGGAAATAAAATGTTATCTTTATGCTTTCATTTATACTGAAGGCTTATTTCATCTATAATTAAACTGTATTTTACTTGTGCAGTTTGGGGATCAAACAGTAATTATCTGTGTGTAACACTTCATTCTTCTCCTGCCTGTATAGCAGAATGCTTTCCTAGAAAAGAGTCATGGTTTGGGAGATGAAACTCCCTGACTTGCTTTCTGTTGTTCTCATTTTATGTTACGTGTACTGCTGGCTGATTTGTAATGAATTAATAAATATGGGTAATGAATTAATAAATATGGCCTGGAGCTCTTACAAATAATTAGCCAATCACCAGCATACATATATTTAATGTAAAACAAAAACTTTAAGTAAAGAACATTTGCAGAATTGTTAAAAGATAATATTCCATTAGCATTTAACATTTTGAGAATTAACAGTTAAATATTCAAGTCCCATTTTAGTTAATAAGGTTATCTAAACATTGCATTAGCAGGGCTGATGAAAACAAAGAACAAAAAGCTATTTACCCTGCCCTTAAGAGCTTTGCCTGTATTCTGAGTTGCTTGTAATATTTCTGGGAAGAGCCAAACAGTTGGTGCCTAGGGCATCTTGCTAATTAATTTGCCTTCTTAACAGTGATTATCTAACAGTTCTGGGTTTTGCTTTTACTCCTAACTGTTTAGGTTGGGCTTCTTAACATAATTTTTTTCTTTGTTCCCTTTATGGCAGCCTTCAGTAAGAAAGGGTGTGCTGCCAAGAATGCTAGAAGAAATCTTGAAGACTAGGATAATGGTGAAACAGTCAATGAAGGCTTATAAGCATGACAAGGCTATAACGCGAATGCTTGAAGCTCGTCAGTTGGGTCTTAAATTTATAGCTAATTTTACATTTGGTTATACTGCTGCTAATTTTTCGGGAAGAATGCCATGCACTGAGGTAAGGGTTGCAGATAAAAATGCAGAAAAACTGTGGAAAAGACACTAGTAATAAAGTATAGTCAGATAACACAGTATTATTATTTGAAACATATTTAATCTAAATACCTTCATAAAAGCTGGTTTTATTTGTAGTACTGAAAATTAGCAACTTGGGATTTATTTGTGATCCTTTTTAAAAAAAAAAAAAAAGTCTTATTTTTCTTCTTCCCATAAAAGAACATTTGGACTTGGCATTTCTGTAGAACTCTCTCCGAAGGTAGATTGGATTACAGTTCTAATAGTGGAAATAAAATAAAACATTGTAGCTGTTTCATAGTTTTCATAAAAGGAGGAATCAGCAAAATCCAAAAAACTAGAGAAAATGATCTTAAGCGATCTTGTCTTGCTCCTTACACTTTTAATACACCTAAAGAATTTTAAACCAGATTTTCCTTTATTTTAATTCTTAATAATTTTTGATCGCTCTTCCTTTAATTCTTGCTATTTTGGGGTAATGTACGCAACCTTTTCATTTATTATATGCATTTGAACTGCGAAATAAAATATATTGTCCAATATATAGTAATTTTCATAAACAGATCAAGCAAGGTTAGACTCTGTTTACCAAGAGCTAGTATTGGGTTTAGCAGTAGAATAAAGATTTTCAATTTACCTTTAACTTTGCAGGTTGGGGATAGCATTGTCCACAAAGCCAGAGAAACATTGGAGCGTGCTATAAAACTGGTGAACGATACAAAAAAATGGGGTGCTCATGTCGTGTATGGTGATACTGACAGGTAATTAATGGTCTGCTTCTTACAGTGTTTTAAAATCATAGTAGTTCTTCATAGATATATTTTTCTTTTGTCTCAACAAGGGGAATTTATGATACTGAAAAGAGTATGTGGACCCTCTTTGGGATGTTGCTTACTGTCTTACAGAATATGCAAAGTGAATAATATTTATTTTCTTGGAGTTTCTTTTAGGACTCTTAGAAAGCACTTCGAGGGTTTCCTTTCTTTTGAAAATTATGTGGAACAGAAGGGGGGGGGGAATCATATTTTTTCAGGTGTGAATTAATATGTCTTATTTATCAAATGAGTATTTTTGTGCCTGTTTCTGATATCTTTTTATTTTGGAAAGTAGAGTATGTATAATATAGTAGGTATTGCACGTTGGTACTTAGAAGGCGACACTATTTTAAGCTTCAAAAGTGGATACAATTCAGAAGCAGCCACTAGAGCATACAAAGATATGATTAGGCTGCCTGAAATACATCATATAAATATCTCCCCTTTCTTGGTCAATCTTTCATCTAAATAATAGCCATGCTCTAGGCGTATCCATCTCTGGTGCTAGACTTGGGTAGTTCTTCAGCCATGGGAAACAAAGCTTGTCTGGCTGTCCTTCCTTAATAACTTGTGAATCCAATGACTGATCTTGGCCAGATTTGATGAAAGACTTGAAGTTTCAAAGATACTAGATTCATAGTAGCTTCACAAAAAAAAAAAAAAATTGTTGGAGAAAGCAAGTAAAATCCTATTGCTGCCCGTGGTGGGAAAAAAGGGCGTACCCAGAGCTCTTTACAGTTCTCTCCTGGGAACTCAAGTTTTGCAGTGCCTGGGAGCAGTCACGTTCCCTGCCTCACCAGAGAGTCACAGTGTTCGTCGTGCCTTTGGCACTCCTGATCTCGTACTGAACACTGAAGTTTATCAGGTTTTTGGCATTTCTAGCTGAAGGAAGGGAACAGAATTGATAACAACATCCCTGCCTTGCCACCAGGAAACCACAGCTTGTAAGTTTCAGGAACTGTGTTGAACAGATTTGTGCTTATTTCCTATGTCTGATTTCTCGTAGCATGTTTGTGCTCTTGAAAGGAGCCACGAAGGAGCAGTCTTTTAAGATTGGTCAAGAAATTGCTGAAGCTGTAACAGCAACAAACCCCAAGCCTGTTAAACTGAAGTTTGAAAAGGTAAAAGGAAAAAAAAAAAGTGAAAAGATTTTTCTGGACACTAATGTAGCATAAGGATATACAACAGTCGTGTGCCATACTGTTTCTGCGGGTATATTGTGAGCTCCTTAATGCCTCAGGGTCCTTGTCAGAGGAGTGCTGCAGCATGAGCAACACAAAGAAGTATTCCTACTTTCACATCAGGATGCCTGGTGGCCTGTTGCACTGGCAGCAGCAGGCAATTTGAAATGCCTGTCTCATCAATTTTTTGAAATGTCTCCCTCAGTTTTGTATTATATACATACAATCAAACCAATGTGTGCAACTTGGTAGAGAAAATGCACACCATCCCTTGAAGTGATTCCAGTGCATTAATTGCAAGCCTGATATTTATTCTTCAGCCAGCCTTAGGACACTTCAGGATATGTCCATGTGATACATACACATATAAAATGAAAAATTATAAAAATCCATTCAGTAGGCTTTTGGAAGAAGTATTAATGACAATAAGCCTTTTCTAGAAGAGCAAGGCAATGTGATACTAATTTTGGTGGAAGTCTATAATTGGAAAGTCATTAGCAATCAGTTCAGGTGCTCTCGATATTTTCAAAGTACATACCTGACTCAACAAGTTAAATCAGAATTTGTAAGCAAATGGCCATTTTTCATGGAAAATACAGTAGAAAAATATTAGCAAGAAAAGTCAGGATACCTGTGGAAGGCATGGCAACTTTTCCTCACTGACTAATGTACAGCGACCCTTCCCACTTTGAGGCAATTCTGTGTCATTAAGCTGAAGGAGTAATTAGCCAGAAAAAAATACTAGGTGCAAGGATATACTTGAGAAGATGTCCGAGTGCTTCACTTCAAGTGCCCTTATTCACCTGTGGGTCAAAATATTGGGTACTCTCCTAGGGTAGCTTCCTAGCACAGGACGAGGAAAATGCCTCAAAGCTGGAGCATCTGTTCAAGAAGTGGGACACCTTTTTGTGCAGGACCTTCTTCAGCCTGAGGCAATCTAAACTCACTGCTCCCTCTTCTGTGAGAGCCAGGAAGATGTGCTGTTATCCTAGTAATACTCGGAAGAAATTGCTCCCCATTCTTTCTTTTAAAACTGATCAAGGAATACTGACACAATCAAGAATGAAATCAGGGGTTGGAGAAAACAAGCAAAAGAGACCATGACCCTAAAAATCCATTCATGAGGAAACCATTCTCCGAGCATAGGCATTTAAAAAGCATGCTTTCCCCAAACCAAGATACTAACTGATTTTGGGCTCCTCATAATTAGGTGATGTTTGAAAATAGAAACTTCAAAGCCGCTACTTTTGCCGGGAAAGTTTTCTTCTCTGATGTTGACAATGAAGTTGTTGTCTTTTTAAGAAAGAGGGATAATACAGTTACATTAAAAATGCTGACAGATGCAATCCAGAAAAGTAAAGGGTACTCGAAACAAATTATACTGTGTGTCACTTTTTGTCTGAGCTTCAGGTTGCTTAGCCTTTACAGCTAGATGAAATAGAAAGTGATTTAAGAATGGAATACCACTGAATCCCAACTTCCTCAGCCATCCTTTAACAGTCCTTTGAGCTAGTGGATTGGTTTTAATGATTTAAAAAAACAAACCAAAAAACAACAACAAAGCAAAGTATTCCTTAGGAAACCCTCTATGTTCAGAGCCACCTTATATTCCCAACACGTGACAGATGGGGCTATCTTCTTTCTAAACATTCCAGGTCTACTTGCCATGTGTCCTGCAAACTAAAAAGAGGTACGTGGGTTACATGTATGAAACACTGGACCAGAAGGACCCAGTATTTGATGCAAAAGGCATAGAGACAGTCCGAAGGGACTCCTGTCCTGCTGTTTCCAAGGTAAAATACTCATGCATTTCTTCCTGAATGAAATTATAGTATTCTGTTATTTCATTGTATGTTTGTCCTTTCTCAGAGTTTCTGGTCCTTGTGAGTTGTCTGAGACTTTGTCTGGTTTTCTGGTATGAGCCATTTGAAAGATAAATTGAAGATATTGCTCAGCATTACAAGGACTTGCACTTTCCATCTTAGCTACTATCTTTCAGCCCCTAAAAAACCCATAAAAAGCCCTCAGCCCCGTGTAAGTTCTCTAGAAGACCATTCTTGATCCAGTTCACTTTAACTGGAAGTAAGTATTGCTCCAAGATGAGTGAGGCACGCTGATGTGTCTGCTAAATAGCTCACTTACGTAAATCTAGTTTAGGTAAGGATTCATTTAAAATAAACTTGCCTGTTTATTTTAAGTTGTGTATTGGGGGGGGGGGGGGGGAAAAAAAAGGCATTTATTATTAATCAAGTCAAAACAAATTTACGCCAGTAAGAAAGTTAACCACTTAGGACGATTTACTTCAATTTTTCTTTTTAATCCCAATTCTTTTGTTTGCTGAGGTGGTCAGAAAGTCATAGCAAAATATTTTAGATGACGGGGAAGAAACATCTTCTCTCATACTCTGGAAAACCTCTGTAATTGTTGAAAAAGTCTTAGTGCCAAAGTATAGATAATGTCATGAAAGATGCATCAAACTGAGGAAAAAGTTGTCCAGTAATGTGTTTATGAATGTCTTTGAGTGGAAGAGAATGCAACCATTTGTCATATTAACATTCTAGTTCACAACTGATACTTTTTCTAAGCAGTGTATTAATATTTCCATATAATTTACTGAATTATTTGGAATTAATTATTTTTTAGTTAAACATACGTGTTTTCTTCACCTTTCTCCTTTGGTTGTAAAGATACTTGAGTGTTCTATCAAGCTGCTATTTGAAACACGGGACATAAGTCAGATCAAACAGTACGTTCAGAATCAATGCATGAAGTTATTGGAAGGAAAAGCCAGCATGCAAGACTTCATCTTTGCAAAAGAGTACAGAGGGAGCTCAGCTTACAGACCGGGATCCTGTGTACCAGCCCTGGAAATCACCAGGTAATGAGATGAAGGGGTGCTAATCCTAGATATTTCTTCTCCTGACCTTTGTACTGCCAAGTTATGGGTGGCAGCGGGATGTCTCCTTCAGATATTGTTGCAGTAGTTGGCCCTGACTTTATTCTGTGTGTGAAGAGAGATCAGGCATCAGATAGTCCTAGAAAGCCGTTTCGTAGTCCTGAAACGAGCCACACGTGCTTCAGAGTCTCTTGTCAGGATGCTGTAACGGAGTGTTCACTGCTCTTACTTACGCTTTGGTTTTTGCACAAGGGCTTGACTCTCCAAGATTGCCCATCGCTCGCAGATATTAGATATGTTAAAAATTGTAATGGTGATGTCTCTCAGTGCTGTGAAATACATTACCGGGCATAATTCTTCATTTTTTAAAAAGTACCTTACTTAAAGTTGACGTTTCATCCTGTTGATATTGTTTATCAGTAATAGATAATGTGAGCTGGCACGTTTTGCCACCTTGCTTAGTAGAAAAGGTCTTCAAATTAAGCCATGCTTTTTAAATAAAATAAAATTCAAGTCCTGGATTGATATCTGCTTCAAATTGAATTGTCCTTTGCTTTCTGGGTACTTGAGCTCTTTTTAGTACCCTGGCTGCTCTTTATTAAAATATTTCTTTAAGGAAGGGGTAGCTAGAAAGCAACCTGCATGCAAATCCAAGTGACCTGAAACAGGACATCTTTAGGGCCCATGTTCCAAGTTCTAAAATTTGGGTCTGATCATGAGACGAATTAGAAATGAAACAACTGGGTCCTGTGCTTCATAATAGGCACTAACATCAGTCATCTGGAGAGCTACTAATATAATCAGATGGGGAACTTTACAAGCAAATGAAATAACTATGAATTTGTCTCTGGATGCATTATAAAGGCTATTTTTAAACAGGAGAATGCTTGCCTACGACCGTCGCTCTGAACCACGAGTTGGGGAGCGAGTGCCCTACGTCATTGTGTACGGCATGCCCGGACTGCCCCTGATACAGCTGGTGAGGCGGCCCATTGAAGTCCTGCAGGATCCCAACCTGAGGCTGAATGCTACGTACTATATTACCAAACAAATTCTGCCACCGCTGGCTAGGGTGTTCTCACTTATTGGCATAGACGTCTTCAGCTGGTACCATGAGTTGCCACGGGTAAGTGTTTGAAAACAGATTACAAACGCAGTGCATCTGTACAGTGTTTGGTTTTATCGTGACTTTTAATGGAATGGGGTTTATATGAGGCAACAGCAAAGGTTATTTTACAAGGTAGTGTTTGATGCCCAAACGTGCGGACCTGGTTCTTAGATCTTCTGTGTGGTTTTTTTCACTTAGCAAATCCAATTTTTTCGGGCAGCCCTTCTGTGCAGGGTTGATCACACTGCATCTTCTATTTTCTGACCCCTTCCACAGTTTAAAAAGAATATTTTGCCGTAACTGTATATTTTTAGCAGTACTGGTTCTATCTATCTATCTCGGCTGTACCAGCTTTTAAATCTCTCTGTAGTAGATGTTGGAACTCCCGTTTTTCCAAGATGTTCTGAAGATCTTTCCTCTTTATAGAAAAGGTGGTAATGCCCCAGTAGCAGCAACACTTTTTTAAAAATCTGTATCAACTAATTATATCCAAAACTGACTTTCCTAAAAGTTAAAGAAATCATTGAGATGCAGGAAGAGAAGTGTTAGATAGCTGGATTTTAGTTTGTGATTCCCCTGACAAAAAGGGATGGTGAAGGACAGTCTATCTGTGTAGTTTGGTTACTCTGCTTAGCGTAGACTTCAGCAGCATGGTAGTATGTTATTTTTCCCACTGCAAACTTTTAATATAGCCTCGATTGACCTCAGTTCTGCTTCTTTTCTCTACCTTTCCGATGGCGTTGTGACACTCACCTTAAGTATCTCCAACAAGCTGCTCTAAAAAGCCAAAAGAGCCCTGACTTTCTGCAAGGCCAGGGAGCACCGAGGAGGTCATAGGGAGCAGAGCAGCTGGGTGTTTGAAGCAGGAGAGTGAAGGATAGCAGAAAGCCTAAGTCATTGTCGTGGTTTAACCTCAGTTGGCAACTAAGCACCACGCAGCCGCTCGCTCACTCCCCCCACCCCGGTGGGATGGGGGAGAGAATTGGAAAAGCACAAGTGAGAAAAACTCGTGGGTTGAGATAAAAACAGTTTAATAATTGAAATAAAATGATAATGATAATAATATGATAATAGTAATAATACACAAAGCAAGTGATGCACAGTACAATTGCTCACCACCCGCCGACCGATGCCCAGCCAGTCCCCGAGCAGCGGCCCCCCCCGGCCAGCTTCCCCC
>NW_008825052.1:1594975-1601561 GCF_000699105.1 Pygoscelis adeliae | reverse complement strand
CACTACCTAGCAACAACTAAAACATCGGTGCCTTATCAATTTTGTTCCCATCCTAAATCCAAAACACAGCACTGTACCAGCTACTAGGAAGGAAATTAACTCTACCCCTGCCGAAACCAGGACAGTCATGTAGCACCAGGAGCAAGTGCAGAGTACGAACTTCCCTGGGCGAGGGGGGCAGTGGTGGAGCTTTGTCCGGGGAAATCAGAGCATGAGCTAGAGCCACAGACCAAAGGACGGTGGCAGCTCTGTGACCGGGGCTGCACCGGCACAGAAACTCGAGGGGAGGCAGGATCCAGAAGACAGCCACTGGGGCTGCAGCCAGGGCACGTTTGGATGTGAAGTAGATCAGCACCTACAAAGGAACAACTGCAGGAGGCAGTCTGAGATGAGATCAGGAATTTAGCATGTGACTGAGGATTTCTTTGATTACTCTTTGTCTTTTCTGGTGAGATTCCCTGTGAAATAGGTGTGGGTGGGCTCTGTTCAGTGTATCGCTTCAGGGCAAGTGCTATGCTCCTCAGAGTGATGCGATCCATGTTAATAACTTGTGTATGAACCCATGCCCTGCAGGCTGTGTCGCACTTTCATACTCCTTTTAAAAAAATAGGCTATGTAATCTAGGCATAAGGCAAGCTGCTGTCTGAAAAGTTCATTACCTCTTAATTATTTTTTCTAACAGATTCAAAAAGCTGCCTCGACTGCCCGCAGCGAGCTAGAAGGACGCAAAGGCACAATCTCCCAGTATTTCACGACCTTACACTGTCCCGTGTGCGATGAACTGACCCAGTATGGGATCTGTAATAAATGCAGAAGCCAGCCACAGCATGTGGCAGTGATTCTCCACCAAGAAATCCGAGAGCTGGAGCGTAAGCAAGAACAGCTGGTCAAGGTATGATTAAAGCTTTGTCAGATGTCTGTCAGCCAAAGACAGGGGCTGAAATTTCAAAGCAGCGTGTTACTGAATGCCCCCAACAGAAATGGGAAGTACAGTCCGGGTGTTAAACGTGTCCTAGCTTGTCTGCTGTTCCGTTGCTGTTGAAGGCAGCACAGCAGCTGTTACTCTCCTTCACTGAAGGCAAAGGCAGGGACCAGAACAGAAGATGCTTTTCTCCTTTTCTTCTTTTTTGAAGAGTATCTTACATGGTTTGTAGGTGCCTTTTTATAATGACAGTGAATGGAGAGTTGTAAAAAGTATGAAAGATTCACCTTTTTTGCATTAAAGTAACTGATGATGTTCTAGTAACAAAAACGTTTGTCCCAGAAAATTTATTTATTTATATGTATAACATCGATGTGTTTTAGCTTGGGGGTTTTCTTGTTACCGTTTCTCTCAATAGGAATTTCCCAAGCTGTTTTCTTCCCTTGAGGTAGAAGGCAATTAGGAGGGTAGCCGACTGTGCTCACGAATATATTATAGCAAAGCACAGTGCCTCCCCTTGCAGAAACATATGCATATCCTCACCCAATTTTCATACTGTTGTATTTTATAATTAATAAATATTTTTGTTAAAATTTATTTTTAGCACTAGCACGTGAACCATTTTAAAGACTTGTCTGAATTGCGGGGATATAAATGTTCCCGTAGTCCAGGCATTGATTGGATAGGTTCCCGTGGGGCTCTGTTGCTAGAAAACCATTACAATTGACTATTCAGAAATATTGCATTACTAAGGCGCGGACTTCTATTTCTTTTGTAATATTTGCTCTGATCTGCATTGTAAATGGCGGTAAAGGAAGGTGCTGCGTGTTCTGCAGTTTTCTGGTGGTACTCTGAACCTTTTACATTGCTTTTGTTCTGGAACGAATCAGGACTTGGCAGATCGGTCCAGCCCCACAGAAGGATCAGCGGGTTTGATCAGAACATTCTCTTGTCCCTGCAACATACAACAGGTCGGCCAGGCCTGGGATCCCGTTCTAGTCAGTGTTTGATGACTCAACCTCTCTGTAAGAGCATCTGTCTTATTTTAATATGAAGATGTAGAGATCCTTCACAGCTTAAATTCTTGGCCCTCCTAGATTATAAACATGCCGGAGCCAGCAGAAAAGTGAGATAACGCTGAATCGTACGTTATTTTAAAACGCACTTAAAAATACGTGCCGTAGATTAAGGCCATAGACTTCTCCCCTCTACACAAACTGAACTTAGAAAGTGTCTCGAGTACCGTTTGGTTTGGTCCCTTGCGTTCAAACCAGCCACAGCCTCTTTCAGAAGAACTAGGGTAGACTTATTTCTGAGGTTCTTCTTGCGGTTACAAATCTGGAACAAACTGTTTAAATCCTGTTCCTTTTGATCACGGTTGCAGGTCAGAGGACTGGTATCCTCTGAGGTGCCGCGTGTGGGACTTGGCCGAGAGGGGCTGCTCCTCTCCAGCTGTTGGCAGTTTGAGTTTCTGGTCTGCAGGGATTCAGTGCTGACACAGGTCTGGCTGAGAGGGTCGCTGGTGCCCAAATAATTTCGACATGGAAAGAAGGAAAAGAACTAATTTTAAAAAGCAAAGGATGCGATTTTGACTTGTTGTTCAAACTATGCAAACGGTAGGGTAACGTTGTGTAACGGTTTGATGTTACAAAGCACAAGTGTGGTTGGAAGCAGTTTTTGAGTTTTTGGAAAAACCGTTGGAGGTGGCAGATACTGGAAAGGATTCAAAATAAAACAGCCAAGCAGGGGCCTTCTGTTCTCTGACGGAAAAGTTTGGAAAACCTGTGCCTGCTGCTATTTTATTCCATCGGGTATCTCATGTTAAAAGTACTTTCAAGCAGCATTAACTACATTAACGAGTAGCTCCATGAACAAGGAGAGCAGTGGAACCTGCGTGCCCTGTGTATTTCTGTCTTGGGATTGATTAACTCTGATTGAAGCTTATCTTGAAACAGGAGTAGTTTATGGAAGTCCCTTTCCTGTGTAGACAGTAACTGCAGAACAGGATTGATTAACTCTGATTGAAGCTTATCTTGAAACAAACAGGAGTAGTTTATGAAGTCCCTTTCCTGTGTAGAGAGTAACTGCAGAATACCAGTTCTGTCTTTTTTCACCAGGAAACTTTTATACAGGCTAAGTTTATCTGAATATAACACACTGCCCCACTTAAATCCACTCGACTTATTTACCTTTCTTTTCCAAGTGCCACCGGGTATGAGTAGAACTTAATTAGCAGGATTGAAAGCCGGGCTGTACAGTCAAGCAGTTGATCTCTGCCCGGCTGAGGGTGGGTGATGACGGTGGGTGATGCCTGCCGGCCAGGCGCCAGCAGCAGAATGCGCGGTCTGGCAGTGGCAGGAGAGGCTGCAGCAGGGAAGGGAGCTGCTCCGGACCCCTCTACGGTGGGGAAGAGCTTGGCGCTGGTAGGGCTGTGCCGGTGCTGCCGATAGAACGTTGAGGACTTAGTAGTCCCAAGTGATGTATGCCTTGCTCGTGTTAAGTTTAAAATAATCTGCTTTGCTTTTTTACATGTAATCTAGATATGCAAGAACTGTACAGGCTGCTTTGATCGACAGATCCAGTGTGTCTCCCTCAACTGTCCAGTACTCTTCAAGCTGTCCAGAGTAAGCAGAGAACTGTCAAAGGCACCGTACCTTCGCCAGCTACTTGACCAGTTTTAAATGATCTGTGTTACAGGATTCCAGGTGCTATTTTTTTTTTTTCCTTCAGTGTTTACCACACTAAGACTATTGTGCATGGTGCTTTTTCAATTCTCATCTAGTCCAGGATTTCCATTTTAACTGCTGGGTTTATTATCTGAAGAATAATGAACGCTTATCCTAACTAAATTAAAAAAAAAAAAAACATTTGTTGATCTACGAATAGCTCACTTTTTAAGATGTACAAATTTCTTCTTTCTTTCATGTTTCTAACATACTGTTTTATAATGCTGATGTTGAAATAGCTATGTGTAACATCCTGTAAATCCATTTCAAAGTAGAAGTCAGGTTTACTTCCTGGAGGAAGGAGCACTGAAAACCTCTTGAAACGATAAACCATTAGTGTGTGTTCTTGAACTGTCAGTATCAAGACGTGTTACTTATATATTATCCATTCACTTTATAATTTTGTCTGCGAAATATTTTGTAAATACACTTTTTTACTTTTCAAACAACTGAGTAAAATAATGTGCAATGACTTTTATACAGATAATTTTAAAGTTGGTTGGTATATCTCCTCCTAAGTTTTGCTTGATTCCAAGTAGATTGTTATTTTGATCAGACGGTGCAAGCAGTAGTATCATGTGTAGCATTTTGAAACATTATTTTCTAAAAATTGCTGTCTTGCTTTAGCTATTAATGGGGCATTGTGAGGAACTGTGCAAAGACATTTTTGTTACAAACCTGTGGGACTGTTGCAATACTTTAAATATAAAATTTTATTCCATTTTTGCTTGTTTTGTATAGACATTTCTATTGCTTCTAAATATGCTTAAAATATTTTCTTTCCTTATGTACTGTACAGTTAAATCTTATTTGCCACCATCTTGACAAAATGTGTATTTAGAATATTTGTATAACTGTATAAAATGGAAAAGGAATTATGTGGTCAGTGCATTGTTTTCTAAACTGGAAATCATTTTGTTTTAGAAGTTAATAATGGAAACCATATTAAAGTTGAATAAAATGATATGGTAAAAAATATGTGCTTTTTTGATATTTACCCTCAACTGCAGACACCTTCGTTTCCCCCGTTTGGCACACACGCGGTAATGTAAACAAGACTGCTCAAGTAAGAGTTAAGAATCCACAATCCAGTTTCCAGCTTCAGCTTTGGGATCTAAAACCTCAGTATCAATTCTTGAGGCTTTCCCCAAACCAGAAGAGAAATAGTTCCAGTTTTCCAGTAGACAAAACAGGAGTAAGTTTTAAACCCGGAAGTCCAGAGTAGCTTTGAAAAATAGAACAAAACTTTATTTACATCAAGGAACCTGAGTGCCTTCTCCAGTTACCAATTTATTACATTCAAGATACAAGTCAGTCTGTTAAAATTTCACATTATACAGTACAATGTAAACCCACGGCAAGCAGAATAAAAACTATTAAATAGATAATAGAACAGCCACAGATCGCGATGCGCTTTTATGCAACGGAACAAAAAAACCCAAACCCCATCAAGGCACAAAACTTTGCCTACTCTTGCATTCTACCATTGGTCACGTACAGAATGAAAGTGCAAATGCCAGGGCTAACGCCTTAGTGCTCGCGGTACAATCCAGCATCTGGCAGTGCTTCGGGGATAAATAAAAGTATTAAACAACGCTTAACTGCAAGAGGTTGCCTTTAACACTGGAGTCAATGGGCAGTGTGCTCATCTTCAACTCAGTCCTGGCTTTATGGACAAAAACATGATTCATAATAAATTCAGATATCTACTCTACTGCATGGACCACAGCTCTTGTCCTCAACACAGAGATGACTTTTCTAGCGTAAGCAAGGCAATGGTAAAGTAATACAGATTACGTCAAGTAATTTCAACCCGTAACGTGTAAGTTTGGAGTGTTGAAGCTTTCTGGAGGATCTGTAACTTAAAAGGCACTGTAAATAGATCCTCACTTTAACTGTATATGCCAGGAAGCAACTTACTTCGGAAGGAAATTTAAACATGTAAAAACTAACATTCATTGTCTAAAAACAAGCCTCGAGGAACATGGAAATCCAAGAAGTAGGAAAGCTGCAGCTGTGAACATCAAGGCTGGCTGGAACCGCTGAGAGCTGGACTCGTTGCTGGAAATGTCCTAGAGCTGTTTTAATCTTAAATGGCTTTAAAGATTTCATGTTCATTAAAGGGCAGCCCCTGCTCTTAAAAGCGTGCTTTTAGGGGATAAGGAGAACAAGTTCTGTAAGTATATTCCATTCCAAGTTTGAGGCCAGAATTAAGACACTGAAGGCTCTAAGTGCTCCCTAGGACAACTCAAAATTTAGATGCCATCCAGACACAGACCTCCTCGTCTCAATCAGCCGTGACTACACGGTACTGCTCAAGATAAGATAACCCACTCTGTCTTCCTGCCACTGCTTTTTGGATCCTTCACCTCCTGTAAAAGGCTGCTCTTACCTTGGCATTCTAGGCTGTTGCTCCACTCCTGCTACTCAGGCCTCCTGCTTGTAAGGGGGAAAATGGGGATGAATTCAAGAAGTGACTCATGCAGGAATTAATACAGCCAGTTTAAAAAAAAAAAAAAAAAAATCTTCATTCTGCACCGTATTTTTTACATTTGTTGGGTCAGAAACACAAATAACTGCGTATATATAAGCAATAAGTAGCTAAGGTTCAAAGAGGTTACAGCCTATTTCCCACTGCAGCTTTAAATTCATTTTCTGGGTTTTTTTAGTAGTTGATTATGCAAGACGTGTAAACTATCCCTGAGAACAATCTTGCATGCAGGACATTCTAATTTGGACTTTCATTCCAAAAATTAGCGGATGAATTGCGGTTATTTAAAATCTTCCTGGTTGCCAGGTGGGTTTCTTAAACTGATTTTCTTCTGGCAACACAATCTCAGGTATGGGGAAACTTTTTGACATCGCCGTCAATTCCGGTAAAGCCCATGGAGTGCAGTTGCAGCGGGGGGGCTGCCACAGAAACACTCCCGTATCTTTT
>NW_008825052.1:1586372-1594890 GCF_000699105.1 Pygoscelis adeliae | reverse complement strand
CACCAGCGGGACTTGTCCTTACCATCAGCTAACAAACGCCCCTACTTTCCACAGACGCACAGCAGCTGCTGTAGCGTGCAGGAGGAAAAAGGGGAGAGGGACAGTTGAAGACAGGCAGGCTCAATCTGCTGCACCACCTCTGCTGCACCACTTCGTTTGTTACCGTGTGAAACTAACTAAACACGCAAGGCCATACAGTCTTACTCCTGTTGATCAAATGCTGTCACATGTACCTAGAACAGGCTCTGGCCTGAGATTTAAAAGCATTTACCATTACCTTAAGCAAAAAAGAGAACGGCAAGTGAAACAAGGCCGTATTTTAAAGTGCAGGTTCATGCATTGCACTGGAAAAGGTGCCGCTGAAGTGCGTATACGCACAAGAAAAAAAAGGAATCGGGCAAAAACACAATGGCATTTAACTGCTGACAGCAGAGGGAGAGGGAGACCCTTCGACGTGGCAAGATGAAAAAAAATCACACATTTTCACTACAAGTTGATTCCCGCTTCTTACTAAGTTCTCAGAAGAAAGGAAAAAGCCACGAGGTTCTAGGCTGCACAGTCAGAGGACGAGAGGGGGAACAAAAACAGACCTGAAAACACACTGAACATTTAAGGTTCCGCGCTACGCTACATCTAGAGCTCTTCTGTTAGTAAATTAAACTTCTCGGCAAGAAAATTCTCGTAACAGTGCAAAGTAAAAAACCCCAAACATGCGCACATTCTGATCACACAGCCTTAAAAGAAATACTCGACCTACAAATTTGGAGCTTCAAGTAGACAAATGGCAAGACTACTGTTCCCGAGTCAGGTTTTTGCCATTAGCGGCTGCTTTTTTTCCCCTCTTACCGGGGAGGGCTCGCTGGCATGACTGGTCCTTCCCAGGTCTTCCTGCTTAGCAGCAATGAACCTACAAACCACTGCTGCTCCGCGAGGAAGAGTCTGCCTGTAAGTCAGCACCCAAAAGAAACAAAACCCAAATGGCACCGATCCAACTGGCCAGGGGCAAGTGATCGTACAGTACAACCTGAAAGGATTGTCTCATCAGTAATTCCCTCTCATTCTCAGATTTTCATTGTAACGCATCACGATGCTGAAGTCTCGGCACAGGAAGCCAGAAAAGTTGTTACAACCTTAATTTAAACAACTGCCTTAAAAATATCACAGCCCTACGTCAATACCATATATTAAGTAAGTAACCTGTTTATATATAATTTTATCACCTTCTTCATACATTTCTTGATTTCAGTGGTAGCGCAGTAATTAAAATCACAAGTACTTTAGACTACTTAGATTTGTCACCACTGTTCAACGAGGAAATCGGAGTTAAGCATTATAGCAGATTAATACGACCCGTTTGGTCCCCCTTCCCATACACCGCTTTTAAGTGACCCAAAGGCATGGTTCCACTCCTGGAAATTAATTTTTAAATTTTTTTCTCATCTTAGTGACAGAAGCAGAAAATTATATCCCTTGCCAACAGGCTATCCGATTTACAGCCGCTGGGTGTCACCTGAAATTTGACTTGATTTCCTGGTTTACGTCACACAACCTTTCAATGGGGTAGAAACGTTCTTCCTTTCACGAGATAAAGAAAGCTCGGCCTCACAGATAACAGATTTCTCTCCTCTCTCATGAAAACATCTTGTGACCGAGCAGCTCGGAACTGCACCCTCTACCCACCCCCAAAAAACTGAGTGGTCTGAGCGGTTCCCTTCTTTCCCCGATAGTTCTTATTACAGCACACATTACTTAAAGGCACACCTCACATTTAGAAAACGCCTCTTGTGTTTTAAGATTTTCAGTATAGTCTGTACGTTTTATCACGTTACCCCAGCCACATGGCAGTGGACTTCCCCACTCCGAGACACATCGCTGCAGACTGAAGATGAAAGAGGAGAAAGAGCCGGACAAACACAGAAATGAACACGCTGAGCTCTGCGCCACTATAAAAGGCTTCTCGAACCACTTTACAAGAACAGCTACAATTCGATTGCATTTCCCTTTAAAAAAAAGAGTCAGCTTTTACTTCAATCATTCTTCTCCCGGTCAACATTCACATTTTTTCTCCCAGGGGAGCCACCAGCGACCACTGGAGAATCGCGCAACACCTCGTCCAGATGGGGCTGGAGAGAGACTTTGGCTGGAGAGTCCCCGGGTATCTTACGGGAGGTCTCTATCACAGAGTTTCTCAGCGTGTCGTTCATCTCTATTACCTCAAAGTCTGCTTCGTTCCACTCTCCCGCATCCTCCTCCTCCTCCTCCTCCTCTTCATCCTCATTAAGCCCCGAGTTTGACAACAAAGCTTTCCGGTCCTCGCTCTCGCTCATTTCTTTCAAGTGGCTCTCACCGGGAGAGTTGGCCAATTTGTACATCAGAGGGAAGAAAAGAACTGTCATTGCCGAAGTCACCAGGGCAGTGTACATAACCACAGGAACGTGGCACGCCGGGAATGCCCCTCTCCCCCCGCGCGGAGCCGATCACGAACAGACAAGCCGATTTTCCTTGCACGACCGTGTACTGTTCTATCCAGGAAATGCCGCTGGGAAAGATGGTGGCCATTGACGCTCCATACACAGCGGTTCCAACCCACAGCGAGGCTGGGTACCTCGCAAAGAAGGCCAAGCACGACGAGGAGACAGCAGAGCCTACGATACTCAGCAGGATCATGGTGCCAGGGTACAAGCAAGCAGCACAGAATATTGCCACGCCTCTGCAAGCGGCAAACGCACCCCAGAAGACGGAATTCAAAGCGGCTGCTTCGTTTTCTTTCATCTCGGCAAAGACCTTTGCGTAAGTAAATATGTAAGAGCCGTAAGTGACCTCCGCCCCCACGTAGCAGAAGAAGAATATGAACAGGAGAATAATAAGGGCATAGTGGTATTTGGCAAACATGCGTTTCTGCAAAGAAGCCTTTGATTTGTCTCGAGCCGAGCTGCCCTTTGAATACAAAATAAAAAAGAAGAGAGAAACAAGCAGAAGATAGGTCCCTATGACAACATAGGACCACAGAAAATCCGCACCAAGATGGTGTTTCAGTGCTGACGCAGCTGATGCAGCCGGTGCTGTCGGCACAGACCGCGGGACAGACTGGTTTGTCTTTTCAGCTACTGGAAGGTCTTTAGATTCGGAGCCTCCCAGGGCCATTTTAGCCAGGATTGGAGCTACAAACGCACCGACAGCAAAACTGAAGTGTAAGGCCTGCATATGTGGCCCAGCCTCTGCCCCCCAGGTATTCAGTGCCAGTACGTTGCCACCTGCAGATCGGAGAGAGGAGGATTCGGTCATTTTAGTCTGAAACCAGGTACTGGGTAAAAAAACCAAAACAAACAAAAAAAAGACACACCAAACTGTAACCTAATTAATTCAATTTGCAATAATACCAGGTTTAGCAAATAAAACGTGCAAAATGGAAGTTAACTGAAATTCTGCCTGTAAGCACCTTAAGCCCACGTGATTACTCGAGCTTCAGGAAGGCATTCACAGCAGTCCAAATGAAGGGCCACACGCTGGCTTAATCCAGCAACCATGGCTGTACTTAATTGCCTTACTTGACAATTTGCAGCATTTTTCAGCCTTTTTGCAAAAGAGCAAATTTAACTGCTTCTCATTTCTCTAAGTTGTAAAAGCAACAACGCACAACGCTAAGAATCAGAGGCCCCGTTGAACAACATCCCAGCACAAGAATCGCTTACTGCTGATGGGCTGGGACTACCCCAACTGCGTTCAAATGACTTTCCAGAAGCAGAAAGGTTTACAATAATACCGCTGCAGAGACCAAACTACGACGCCCTCAGACCAACAATAATACTAGAAAACAAGACCTCAGAGAGCCATTTTTAGGTAGTCCCCGAGAAGAACGCAGGAAAATAAGAACAGTAACTAAATTCCTGTGCTACAGTACAGCAACCCTTGTCATGCAGCACTAACACTCTTCCAAATTAATTCAGTTACACGCTGCTGCCTTGCTCTTAGTTTCTCCTGTTGGGAAGCCTCCCTGCCTCAAAGGTCTGACTTCCAAGCAGCACACCCACCCACTGGAGGCATTTTTACAGTAAGCTGACAGGATTTTCCCATACAAAGAATTTTTAAACCAAGTGCCGTGTATAACGATCCTGCCAGAGGCAACAAATACGCTTCTGCACTCAGGTTATTTAGCATAACCTGTGTCATGCAAAACCATCTTTTTCGCTACTGGATCCTGTATCTCGCCCTCTTCAGTGTTAACAGAGCTCCCTCACGCTCCGCAGAATTAGGGCAGATGGTTCACGTGTGCAGCCATCATCACTCCTCTGTGTCGCCTACCAGCCAAGCCACCGAAACCAGGCCCCGGCTGGGATGCTTCCAGAGCTGTCTGGATAGCTAGGCTAATCCGTTAGCCAGCTCTTACTCAGAAATAAGCCTGCCCCAAAGCTGGTCGACCGGATCCAGTCGTACCTTGCTGGCTAGTAAGTAACCGCAGGCTCCCTCAGTAAGCCAGGGAAGTCAGCACACTGCTGGCACATCACTGGAGAGGTGCCAGGTGAGCGGCCGCCTGCTGCAGCTTCACCACCACCTTCTACAGCAACGCCAGAACACTCCACCGCTGACGTACTTTTGGTTGTTTCCTGGTCCCCATCTGCAAGTACGCCAGCGTTACCCACTCATCTCTAAGCGTGCTTAGGTCTCTTGCCGTGGCCTCGCCTCCTGATCCAAACTGCCTGCTACAGCCAGCCATCACTAACTCACCCTTTCTAAGCCATGCCCAATGAACTCATTTCTGTGGGAATTCATTTTTCATACCTCTGGTATAACCGACCTTTCCAACCGCACCTGCAGACGTTTGCTCTGCAACTTCACCGGTACATCTTCCTCCAGTAAGGAGCCTCTACTAAGAAATTGGTTTTCAACAGGTTTCCAGCAAAAGTGTTTTTTCCAGGCCGTTTGCAGTATGCACATGCCACAGACTTCCAATTTGGGGCATTCCCAAACACCTAAGCGAGGCTGGCCAAGGGCAGCAAACATTCCTTAATTCGGGGAGATGGATGACATGGTGCTGTGAGCGAGCGAGCTATGGCAGTAAACGTCTGCTGTGACTCCCCAGACGCCACCGGGCCAGGTTTAGGCGGCCAACTCTCCCACACAGCAACTGTGAGAATCTCCCTCTCAAACACCAGGGCTTGCCCAGGACTAACTTAGTTTCAGCTGGCGCTAACGAACGGTAACCCAACTAGCTTCCTGGGCAAATTCCTGAGTAATTTAAAGAAAACACTGTTTAAAGAGCATGTGACACTTTCTTTACAGCTGTAATTGCCCACTGAAATACATATTGATCTTCTCCAGGAAGCAAGGGATACCCAGCTCCCCAGGCCCCTTAAGGAAGGTCCGTTACAGAGACACAAACACTGGAAGTCTCAGGACCAGAATAATCCAAGAATCCCAGCCAGGTAAAACAGCTCCCCTCTTTTAATTCAAGACGCGTCAAATGAAATACCAGCAGCGGTTTTGGTGAGCTTGAGGTTTCCAATTAGTTCGGTGAAGGAACTATCGGACCACGTGGTCCCTTACCTGTGTCTAGAATTCCCATGGAAGCTCCAATAACTGACATCAAGACAGTTAACAGCAGGGATTTCTTACACCAGGGTATCCCATAAAGACCAACCGTTGTTCCAAACATGGATAACGCTGGAAAGGTTAAAAAACAAAACAAAAAACCCACACGCTACAGTTTCCATTTGAACTACAAAACATACAAGACCAAGAAAGACAAATACATTCGTAATTATTGAAGTTACAGACAATCCTAACAGGTGATGTAACCTCACTACCTCAATTCACGATTAGGAGAAGCAGCCAGAAAGTTCAACAGACTCATTTTTCACTTGGAAAAAAGGAATTTCATCAGAATATAAACACTACATGAAAAACCTGTTTTGCTAAAGCTTTATTTGCAAAGGGAGTAGCATCTGCTGCTAGAACACTAAGTCGTCTTCTGAAACTTTTGATTCAGAAGTGCTATTTCAGTATCTTCTGCAAACTTCTGATCTAGAAATGTTACTTTACCACAAAAGAAGTAGAACGTGGTTTTGAACAGTATTAAGTTTTTCCTCCGAGAACTACAGAGCATTAAATTTGGCTCCATTTTAAAAGAACCCAAATCACTAAACTCTTAAAATCCTATAAAGTGATTGCACCTCGGCCAACAAGCGATGTCCATATAGAACTGCTGACTTTCATTTATATTCTGTTATCACTCGAGGGCTGTATTCCAAGGCATTTCTGGAGTTTTAAGAGACGGAACGACAAAACTGCTCATCATAAATTTAGCAGCAGTTCATTAACACTATTACTTTTACTATTATTAACTGCACTTACAACATGCCATTTCAAAAAATACTTTTTAGCAGATAGAAACTATTTTTATTACAATTTGGGAGAAAGTTCAGCAGTTAAATTCTATGCTTATAATCACCTTCATAATAAAAAAATCTGCAATCAATATCTTGAATAGACAGTATTAGGTTTTGAGAAAGCTTGTACCAGTTCAGACGTCTCTCTTATTTTTCCAGTCAATGCTTGATCACAGGTGGGGCAGATGCTTGAAGATAAATGGGGACTGATGTAGTTAAGAACTTAGGTTAATTCCAAACAAAAACAAAAACAGCAATGGAAAAAATAAATATCCAGGACCCTACAGCCCTAGCGAGGTACTTGGAATACACGCCTCAAAATGTTTTTGAAGGCTGGTATGCTGAGCTGCATAGAGAAAAAGCTAAAGATGGGGTGTATTAAGTACAGCTTCTCAGATGGCAGATGCCCCACTTGGAGCTGAAAAGTAAGTTCTCAGCTGTCTACTTCAGCTCTTCACCTGAAGATCGGTACGTGAAAGCTTCCTTGACAAAGACAGATTATGTCTTCAATTTTTTCTCTGTACAGTAAGCAGAGTTTCAGCAGTTGAAAGATGGGAGCCCAAATCTCTTACAGGCAGCCCTCAGACAACAGAAATGAGAGAAGATTCAGTAGTTCAAATTGTGGTTTTGCCATAAGCGCTACCAAACTGGAAAGGATTAGGAGATGAATCATTTTCCAAGCATTGCTGACAGACTGCTATCCCGCGTGATACATCAGGAAAATAAGTAAATACTAAACCATTCCAAGTTAATACTTCCACAGGTGCATGAGTTCCATTATGGAAGGTAAGGTCTCCAATGTCAGACACAGCCAACTCTGACCTTGTCAGGTGTGCAAGGAGACTAAAGGAAACCCACTTTACAGGTGGTCTGGAGGAGAGGAATAAAGAACAGGGCGGAGACCAAATAAGGACATCTTAGAACAAGAGCAAATACGAGGAACCGGTCCAGGGAGGTGAAGACAAGAAGAGGGAAAAAAGGGGAGGAGAGACAGACAGACATATGACATGATTGCTCCCGATAACAGGAGACAGGCGTACAGGGATAAGAAGAGACTTAGTTCAAATGCTAGCAATGGAAAACGGACCTTCTCAGATTCTCGGAACCAACCCCGTGATTACAACGCAGTCTTCAGGGGAGGCACAGGAGTTCTGTTTGAACCTCCCCGAGTGCAGGTATGGGAAAGAGAAGGAAAAGAGCAAGCCCCGGCATCTGGTTTAGTCCCTAACTTACAGCACGAAGGCACACGCTGCCATTACCGCAGTTGAAAGAAGGGCTTCCGCTATTTTAGGTGTGCTCCAAGAATCTCTACCTGGACGAGAACCCTACCACGACTCTAAAAGGAGCACCGCGTTTCTGGATGCTGAGCGTGGCTCTTGGTGACCTGACGGCCGAGCAGCCCTGCTCTGCCGGGACAAAGCCAGTCCTGTGCTCCTACAGGAGAGAGTTTCCACGTGTCCAGAAAACTGTTAAGATCACGAACTGTGGTTCCTATAGAGTTTAAGCATTTTCATAGCTAGGCCCCAACTGAGCAGCAAGTTTCCACCATCACAGGTGGTATTCGATGTTTTTCCACTTTAAGTAAGTTCTAATTTGATTAAGGCCTTCCAGTCAAAATCTCAGTACTTTTGTCTGGTATGTGAAAATGAACGCTTCTGCCAAGCTTTAAGAAAGGGAAGGGTTTTACGAAGCTCTCCCCGCAGAAGCATCCCTCAGCATGACAGCAGGAGGTTTCCGCTGTGTGCAAATGAAAGCCAAAACACAGCTTCCCCTGTTTTGCTTATGCGTTTCAGAGAGTGACGTTATAGAAGCCTATATGTTCCAAGCAGTTCTATATTAAGCATATCACTTGATATGAAGGGGGGGGATCCAGTTGTACTTTTTTGGTCCACACCAAAGGCACCTTTTGGTCGATTCAAACAGGTTTTGTAAGTTCAAAACCAGTTGCTGCTGTTAATATGCCCAGCGAGCCCAACCACTTGGAAATAACGCTGTACAGCAGTAATACCCTGACACGCGCGGCGTCACAAAACGAACGTAATACCGCGACAGCCCCAAGTGCGGTGGTTTACGGGGAACAGCACCGCACGCCACAGGCCCCCCGACTTCCACGTCTCACCACCACCACGTCA
>NW_008825052.1:1569127-1585397 GCF_000699105.1 Pygoscelis adeliae | reverse complement strand
GGCCGCGGGCGGGCGGCGCGGACAGCCGGGCCTGCGCGCTGCGAATAGCTCCGGTCTTCCGCCACGCTGCTGTCCGTACGCTGGGGAGCCGCTAGCTAAAGCGCCCTTACGAAACCAGGAACGGGGGGCGCAGGGGTGCGTTATACGCAGGCCTCACCGAACAGAACTACAGTAACGGCGTTTTAAAATAGATACACGTTATTAGATATCAATTATTTAGGATCCCCTTTTACAAGTAACATTTTTTAAAATGCTCAGCCTGCCTTGCAGAAGTCAGATGTTGGGACGAAGGCCCTTACCAGGCCCAAAGCTGCTTCTCGGGGGCGGGCAGGGCCCCACCAGGCCCGGCCTCCAGCGCGGCCTGCGAAGCCGGGGAAGCCGCGGCGCTGGCAGGTATCCCGCCGTCAGTTTGCGTGCTTCTCCACGCCATCGCTCCACGAAAGCTTAGCCTAGCTTCCCTCTTACGTGGACAGTACAATCGGTACTCGGTGAACGCTGCAGAGAAGTTTCTTCAAAAATCTTCTTTTATATTGACAGAATCTCCCTAACACAAAGTCACTGCATCCCTTGTGTCGGCTGAGTCCGACACAAAGCAGGTGCTTCCCCCTCCCCCATCTGTGTTGTCACGTAACTTAAACTGCACCGGACCTTTCAGACAACTCGGCGTACAAGGTCTTTTGTCTCCTACATCGCATGCGTCATGTCACGCTTACAAAGCTTGCCAAGAGACACAGAGGTGTTGGGTCTCCGCTTAGCTTTATTAAAGCACTCTTATATAAACTTCTACTACTTGCCAAGAGCAGCCCACAGGCTTTTCGAAGTGTTTCATTTAACTATTGCTGTTCAGCGTGGAGGTGCTACTCTCCGTAAGAAAGGTTTACCTGTCAGAGTACTTGTTCTTTTTAAGCCTGACAAGCAACTCAAAGACAATTCCAAGTCGGATTTTTTCTTTTTACTTGTTTTGTTTTCCGAGTTGTTCAAAAGAGAAATATATGCTAGAATACAACAGCCACTGTATGTAGAGTGCAGCAACCTAATCCTGTTTCTCCTGGCACCGGTTAGCATGTTGTAGGTCCGGCTCCAGTTCAGGATAACCTGAGGAAATAGATGTATGCATTAAAAAAAAAATCTAACCCTGCAAGATAACATTTAAATCTGGTTGTTCATAGCCACGTTAGTATCTTTGCAACAAGTGCAAAGTCTTACTATCAGAGATGTGCAGCACGCTGCTGAGCTTCTGTTCACAGGTCCGTAGGTAGAGAATATTTCAAGTAAAATAATTTCAAGTATAAAACAACAGTATTTCTTTTCTGAAAATCATATGCAAGTCAAACCGCATTTCTAGATGTTAGTATTTTCCCTTGTTAATTAGCTTTCACGGCAAATACTGGTATAAAAATAGCTTCTTGAAAAAGGTACAGAAGTATTTGAAATGTATCCCATAGTCTTCTCGTTTTTGTTTTACATACTTACAAAGAGGTTTTGTACCTTGAGCCTGTACAAATGGCAACAGCACTCAGGCTCTTATAAAGGTTTCTGGCATCTCTTTCAAATTTTAATTTGAAATATGAGCAGTCTACAGAATAACCCCAGGTGGAATGGGAACGTTTCCCCCTTATCATCAGATACGTTTACTAAAGAAAAGGAAATATTTGGCCCTACTACAAAGGAAAGGTGAATGAACTCCTGTGATTTACTGAAGCTGTCAACGACGAAACACTTCACACTGCCAAGGTAAGTCAAGGTGAAACTGGTAGTAGGCCAGTAAATGATCAAAGGTCCACTGAATTACACTGGCAGTTCGTGAGGCAAAAACATGCAGAATTCTTTAGAACGCCCCTGAAGTTTATTCCAACACAGTTTCCCTCCCTTCCTCAAGTCTACTTCTGCCTTTCGTGAATGCAACTCTTCTGTAAGTTTGATATTAAACCCCAGAATGGAAAAGAGAGTAGATAAAATTTTCGGAAGCATGTAACTCCGGAAGTCAGTAGTTTAGGTTTGTAAACCATTGGTCTTAAAACAGATCATGGGTGCCATCAGAGTGAAATGGGCTGCACCATATATTCATTTAGGAGCAAACGTAACGGGGACATTCCAGTCAGAACACAGTGGTAATAAAAGCTGTAAAGGCTTTTGTATAAAAGTCTGCACATGAGATTCAATAATTATCAGAATATAACACAATTACTTTTATAAAAAATGACAAGTTTTACAGGAGAACAAGACTAAAAATGATGCATGCAGTAACAAATGGGCACTTAAGAACTACCATCTTTATTCTGAATGATTTGAGACTGATCACAGTTACTTTAGCACCATGAAAGACATTAGACATTAATTTCTTACCCTTCTAACAAAGCAGAACTTTAAAGAATGGAGTTAAGGCTAGCAAAACATATATCCTTTAATATCAAAAACAACATACAAAATGATGTCTATAAAGATACTTAAGCATGTCAGTGTTATCAATATTAGCACACATTTTAGTATAAAAATCACTCTAATCTTAGCATACGCAGTTCTGAAACATTAAAAAGGTTGACACAGTATATATATATATATAAAAGACGAAAAGGCATACCGAAAATATGCCAAAGTTTACATGACTAGAAACTCACTGGCTGACTGGAACTGTAAAGGTGCTGTGCTTGTCAACAGTGAAACCCACAAATGAAAAATAATTACTTCTTCCTCAGCTGTCTCCCACATTCCAGTGCTACAGCTCCGTAGTTAAGCACTGAATGTTTGTGTATGCCCTGGTCAAAATACATTGTATTTATATATACGTACACACACAGACTTTTAATATCAGAGGGTCAGTTCCAACGAAAGAGGTAAGATGCCTAAAAGTCAGCTTCCATAACACTTCCAGCTCCCCAGAGGGGAATCGGGCCCCAAACAAGGCAGCACCTCTGCTCCCGGCTCAGAGAGGATGGCCGAGCCCCTCCGCCATTGCCGCCCTTCAGCAAGCGGCGAAGCAGGGAGCTGCCCCGTGCCAGCACGGTGAGAACCCGGCTGCTGAAGCTAACCCGTAAGGATGATCCTAAGAATAGTAGCGTTGATTCCCATCCTTAGATACTTCCTTTGGGGCTGCAAGGAAGCACCTCCTGTCCCTTTGGCACGTACTATCTGATGCAAAAAACCGAGCAGGGCATTTTTGCTTTAAAATGGTAGTGTCCATTTTTTACATCGTAAGCGTGTGATCAAAGCATTCATCCAGCACGTGTGAGAACTGCCTTCAGCACTCTTGTGAGGTTGAATCAACTCACGTCTCCCACTTCACAAAAACTTGCCTAGTCTATCGGGCTACGGCTATTCCAAGGTTTAATGCAGGGAGGAAGTTTGAGACAGGGAGGCTGAACAGTGCTGTCCACGTGCAGGCAGGAAGTTGGAGAAAGGGAGGCTATCCATATCCAGTGCGGTGTGCGTCAGCTTTGACAATCCAGTGTCTCCAAAGGGAAGGGGGGGAACGTACGTGCCCAGGCAGAGAGAGAGAGAAACGTCGGCTGTCTGCCTCACCTGATACTGAATATACCCTGAAGGATGGCCACAGAATGCCTATGTCACCTTTGACTCAAGTAAGCAATTTAGGAATGTCCATAAGCGGTCGCTGAAAGTAAACTTACAAAAAAATTCTAAGTGTTAATGCTGAACAGAAAGATCTGGATGAAAGAAATTCTAACTAAGAGTATGTTAATTTGAAATCTTGGTTTGAGACTTGTACAGGTCCTCCAACAAGTAGCCAGAATAAATCCAACAATACTTTTTTATTAATTATACATTGTATATCGTTGCGTAGCTTAGATGTGAACAAGAACCTGAAGGGTTTTCATTATTTCAGACGCTTTGCTGAACAGATATATTAAGATTTACAAGGATCTCATACCTACTGAACAGACATGTCAGCCATACATAAAACCAACCCCTTAATACTTTTTAGTCTTGGTTTCAAGATCCGGTGTATTAAATTAACAGCATCAAGTAGGACTGGAAATGTCACGCTGCCGTTTCAAGTGAACCTCTTTCTACCCAATTTCTTCTGAAGCTTACCCTGAGAACATTTAATGGAAAAAAGACGATAATACTCTGTTTATAGGATGGAAGAGCAATGCCTATGAAGAGTACTCTATGAACTGTTCTCAAGAGAGGGATACATCTGAATGATTTAAGTGTTTTCTTGACCTAAGCTAGTATTTTAATTTTAGAGTCTACCCCCAACAAGACTAAATCTGGCATGAATTAGCTCATCAAAATATGAGTTCAGCAAGTTTCCCATGAACAGGTTTTCACACCTAAAATTAAATTCTGTTACAAAAGTTTATATTTACTCAGTCAAAATAAAATTGACTATTCCATGCTTTTCTCCCCTAGTTTTCAGAATAGCAACCATTTCTACATCATTCAATCATTTTTTCAGAAATGTACTAAATAGTTGCGATTTGTGTTGGTTTTTTTGTGTTTTGGTGTGGGTTGTTTTTTGTTTGTTTCTTTAAAGGGACACAGCTAACCATTTTTAAAGCCTCAGAGCATACAGAATCCAGTGTCTCTCTAAATAAGTTTCTCAATGG
This sequence comes from Pygoscelis adeliae, assembly GCF_000699105.1. Lineage (NCBI taxonomy): Eukaryota > Metazoa > Chordata > Aves > Sphenisciformes > Spheniscidae > Pygoscelis > Pygoscelis adeliae. The sequence goes on along the minus strand of NW_008825052.1, from coordinate 1,580,829 downwards.
TTAGTTAGCCTCACTGCTAACAATCTGAACTTTACTTTCATTTTAACTGCATCTTATCTAGCTTTAGGACACAATCTTCTTACGCTTATGTCCAATAAAGAGCGTTTCTGTTGGACATTTCCCCATAGATACAAGCTAACAGTAAAGATGCTAACAGAATTCTTATGCATTAATTTACTTCTTTACCTTTTCTGAAAAGACTTTTTTTCCTGAAGCCTTTCCAGTTTTAGCATTGTTGTAAAACAAGCACTGGCATCAGAAGTACGTTCATTATTCCAACATCATCACACCCGCGTAGCTTCCTTACCCCTAACTCTGCGTCCCTCTCGTCTGAAATCCCGTTCGCTAGCTGTTTTTAATATAGTAGCCACTCCTAAACAATTATTCACTCATTGTACCCTCTTCCTGGAGTCTGGTTTTTGCTTTTGTTTTGGTTTTTTTTTTTTAATGCTGTCCTTCATATTTGTAAGCATAATTTACATTTTTAGTTACTCAAATATGAGAGTTTGGATTTTTATGTACAGATACCTTTTTAAAGGGTATGGCAATAATTAATCCATACTATTGTTATACTATTTCTGTATCATTTCTAAAACTTAACAACAATTATTTTATATTGTCTCCCAGATAATTCATATAGATACAGAGCAGCAAGTCAGGAAGATGCCACAATTACATCAAGACGTCTGGTCACAATGATTTCAAATTGCATCAGTGCTAAAAAGCAGCCTTGTTTTTGGTTAAAAACTCAAAGCTGGAACACATGAAATGTAAGACCTGTGGTGAATAGTAATTTTTCATCACAAAGCAATAGGAAACAAGAGGCTCTTACCACACTTACTCAACACCTTTTGCATTGCCCAAATAGAAGATAATACTGAATGACACGTTCTACAGAAATACTCCAGACAAGAACAGCGTAGGCTGTTAATATCATTTTTGTAATGAAGGCAGCATTCTGTAGTCATTTTAATTAACAATACTATGAATATTTTAATGAAATTTTTAGAAGTACTTATAAGTACTTGTGCAGAAGCACAAGTCCCAGTGAACCTAAAGGGACCTCTGTTTTACAGATTGGTTTGGGGTTTTTTCCCCCACCTCAAAGTCCCTCCCATACACCTCTAACACTTTAAGATTCAATTCTTTTAAACTTCACTCGTGTAAAGCAGGGATTGAAATTCTGCAGTATAAAAAAGGTATGAGCTTTGGTCTCCAATAATTAGGATGCTTTGCATGATTTAAAGGACTTTTGTAAGTTGATAGATGTAAACAGTCTATGCAATAGTATTGCTAATATAATGTTTTATATCACAAATGTACATGGGCTTTCTGAGCAATTCACTAGAACTCTGGAGAAAAAATAAAAATAGAAGAGACAATAAGGGTTATAATTTTAAAGCAGTATGCCTCCGTGGTTTATGTAAAGAACAGGTATTGTTACTAATTAAGAAAATGCACTTAAATGTGCATTTTGTCTTCAGATCACATTTAGTTTACTCTTTGCTATGACACTTCTAAACAAGAAAACAAAAATTATTGGTATTGAATGGACCTGAAATAAAGAATGATTAAGTATTCCACTGCATTGCTCATCCATATCCACAAATAAACAATGTACTTGGAAGCATTTTATGATAAACTGGAAAGCAGTGTTTTCATCTCAAATTATTATGCTTTCAAATATTTTTCAGAGAAAGAGGTTTTCAGAAATACCTGCTTGACAAACAGTGCATAATACCTAAGAATACATAAGTAATAGGGCCATGTGTTTAGTATGTTAAGCAAGAAGTAGGACATGCAAAAACATTTCTTTATATTTGAATAAAATATGGAGCTATACCCTACACACAATTGAACACAGCTATAAAGACCCATAATAAACCTGCATGTTCGCTTAGTGCAAAAATCTTGAATTGCTGAATGTCATTTTAACAGCTCATGTATATTTCCACGTTAAAAACAACTTATTATTGCACTTAGAATGTATCCTTTAAAGCTGTCTCGGTTTTAAGAATAAAAAAACCCAACCTAACAAGTACAACAGAATAATTTGAAATTTAGTCTAATTCATAATACTGCTCCAAAGTATTACTGTCAGTACAATTTCAAAACTATCAGCTATTCTGAGGTTTAGCTAAAAAAAATACACATATACATTAATAGTATTGCCTTCACCAAATTAAAAAAATCAAAAAATTTAAAAAAATTTAAAAAGCAGCTTTACTTCTGAATGTGTTTGCACTTAGAGCTGAGTTTGCGCATATTCAAAACCTGTGCCCATCAGCTTTCATCCTTAATGTTCTTTGTTTGGGCTACTGTGAAAAGGTGAATGCAAAACCAGGTGAATGTTTAAAGCAACCTGAGCAGGCTGGGGCATGTAGAGAAAATAAAACAGATGTTTAACAATTTAGCTTTCTAATGCAAAATGATTTCAGCAAGAGTTAAGGTAATCAAAAAGATGCATGTTCATGATACAGAATTGTAAAAGACTAAAACAGCATGAGAAACTTCAAAAAACAAATCAGTCATAAGAGCTACTACATTTTCCAGTATAAACACCCACGGGTGTGCCTGCATTGGATGGACCATAAAAGTCTTTGAAGCATCCTGGGTCAGTGAACCAAAAACAGCTTTCACACTTCCAGGAATAGGTTCTGATGAATTAGAAAAATATTCTCTTCACACACAGGATCGCTACGCATGTACGCACTAATGCTACAAAACTTCAAATACCTTGAAAATGTGGCTTGAAATCAAACTCAACAACTCAAAAAGTTCAATGGTATAAAAGAATCTTATAGCAGTTTTGCTATTTGAGCAATAGTTCAAAGCTTCTTCAGATTCATGTAGCATCTTCAGCCAAAGAGTACCAATCTAGCTTCGGTAGAAGAAGGTCGGGCTGGTACAGGAAGACAAAGCATCAAAAACCAGATTCCATTTCTTTGACTGGCTTTTCTGTAGTGTCCGACACCATAGTGCTTTCGTTTTCCAGCATTTTCTCAGTAGTTTCTCCATCAATAGGTTTTGCTCTTTCTTTTAACTTCTGCCGTTCATGGACCCAGGGGATGAAACACAGTATAGCTCCGCCAATAAGGGGAGGGACTCCAGCCAGGTAGAATGCTACGTCGTAGGTGCCGAGGTGATCACGCAGCCAACCTGGAAAGACAAAGTTACCACTGGTAAATAATGGGGCCTCGGGAATCTACAAAAAAACATGTCTTTTCTTGGGATTCAGAAACTTGAGAGCTGACACAGATTATTATAACCACTAATCTGACTACCTGATGGCCAAATATATGTGTGTGTGTATATATATGTATAGGCAGAACGGTATTCCAGAGTTGATTTAAAGACTAAGTAACAAAGAACTCAGTATGTCACCACTCGACTGCTTAATTACCACCCATCATTAAAAACACATACCATATTTCCTATTTGAAAGTTGCTCATTTCAGCTTCTCCAGCTCTTGAATCTTGCAATGACTTGGAGAAATTCTCCTTCTTTCGGTAACAGTTGCCTTTGATCAAGGTGCTTCTTAATCTTATTCTAGATATATTGCATATATTGCATTCCTGGTAGCCTCTTATTAAAAAAAGTGTGTTTTCCAACAATTCACTCTAATGCTCTCTCAAAACTCCTCCCATTAATCAAATTCTATTTAAGTATTAATAGCTGTGATAGTGTACCCAGATCAGGAAGTGCCTAGTTTATGCTGTTCTAGCTTTAAAATTTTGTTCTTTATAATGCCGCATAGTTCAGTTACACCTTACTAAGTATCTTTCAGTAGCACTCACAAGACCTCAGGGTAAATTACGATTGAAAGTCATCAGTGGTAAGGATTATAGCTCAAGCTATTTCCACCTCCCAAAGAACTTCCAGTTTTCATCTTCAAAACCTGTACTTTGTCAAACAGTCTCCCAAAGAATGAAAAAAGCCAGCGTTCCTCCTTATAGGAAACAATTAAAGTGACTGGAGCTTTTATGCTCACATTTGGTTTTGCATGAGCAAATTTTGGAGTCCAACTAATTTTCAGATTCTAATTTGGAGTCCTTCTGTAACACAATCAACATATAGGCTGTCACCTCAACAGCATGGAAAACGTCAGGTCCTCAGTCCAACGGGAAACTTATCTTTTTGAGGAATGTTTTACATCTTAATAAAACTTAATATATAACTTAATAAAAAAAAGACTGAAGCAAACTTTAAGGAATACAGTAAATTAATAACCCACACGCAGCAGTTAAGTTAACCATATATTCTGGAGCACGTACTGAGAAAGCTTCCACTGTAAGTGCACTGCATATGATGTAGGAATGGAAAAAATGGCCAAAGAGTCACGCAACCATAGGAACATGTACACAGCTACAGACCATATCTATACTTACCTGCAATGGGTGGACCAAACGTCATAGGTATTGACATGAATCCTAGTAGAAATCCTATGGCCTGGGAGACATCCTGAGCCCCAACAAGCTCAAAGGCAATAGGAGCCATAATGCAAATGAAGCACCCATCAAACAGGCCCATGAAGAGACAGACAGCAATGAGACCTCCGAAGACGTGGCAGAGTGGAATCATCATAGACATCAGGCCAATAAAGAAGAATGAGGCCACCTAAACATGACCAATGAAAAAATATAAAAACATGTTGCATCAAATCAGCAAAGATAAAGGGAACAGGTGAGCTTTCTTGCATTTGTAGTGAATTAAATTGTCTGCCTGTATTTACTTTAAAATAAATATAAGCAGTCTCCCTGGATTACCACCATCAGAAGTTACATACCAAGATAAAACAAACACATAACTGTCATGGCATGCAACCAAAGAAATTCAACTACCCATTTCACAAGTCTTCAAAATGCATTTGTAATCAACTATCCTGCAGTGATTGTGTAAGGTCATTTCTCATGCACCAACATTTTTTTTTAAAAGTTACTCTCTGCTCTTTTCACCAGTGAAAGCCACAAAAATATCAGAAGCTTAATATAGCTAAAACACTATGAACTCCTCACTGTTGTAATTTAAGTAAAAATATCAGTATTATGAGTGATCACTTCAGGGTGCTTATATTCAACAGAGGTGGTATTTGAAAGTCTCATTTCAATTTTTCCACATAAAGGTATCTTGCTGTATTCCTGGAGCCATGCATACTTACAAAGATTATATTATAATCTTAGATTATGATTATTATTTGTTTGTTGTAAATTAAAGACATAAAACTGTCTTTCAGCAAAATGAAGCAGAATTAAAAAGAAAATAAAAAAGGTAAGAGTTTTGCTTGTGCATCAGCCATATGTCAGCGTAGAAAACCAATGTCCCACCTAACTGCACAAACACGTTTTCCAAACAAGACATATGCATTATGCGTTGGTCACTTGTAGACCATTAAAGAAAAACAAGGTCACTTAAAAACTACTAGACGTCACAATTTTTTTAACAGATAAGTGACATCAAATAAATTACTTCATTAGGAAAAGTCTTTAAGCAGACAGCTAGATAAAACTTTTTTCAGGACAGCATAACAATTCTTTTAGATAATGTACTTTATTTAGCATACTAAAGAAACTGTTGCGAAGCGTCTAAAGCATGGTATAGAAATAGAAACACTGAAGAACTGGGCTTCTTACAGGAACTTAAGGATAGAGGTGAAGAAATTCTCAGTTCTGTGTATTCTGATACAGAAAATACAAATATCATTTGAGATGAGTTTATATCTACGTAGTAATGTGGTTATCTGTAGACAAACTTTAAGCAAGATATTGTTGACCAGATTCTTTGCGTTATCATTTTATGGTAAAAGCAGCACTAAAACCAGAATCACTAAAACTTTGTATCCAGAAGAGACAAAATGCATCATTCTGTTACTAAAGATAGAATTTATACAGGAAAATCCAGCAAAACAGGTCTGTAAAAAAGAATGCAGAAACAGAAAGATGAAGGTTGAACTTGCTGGGTAGATCTCTAAGTTGCTTAATTATGAGACAGTAAAGTTCTAAGAGGAAAGAGGTTTCATTTGCATTAGTCAAAATTAATTCTTAAATAGTTTTTGCATGAGATGATAGTATGAACTGTTGGACAATCCAGAATAATATTTGAGGTGAATATTCACTTTACCTCAAAAACGCCGATTTGAAACAGAACAGCTGAAAACGCTGGGGTACAGCTTAGCGAAAGCGAACATGTTTTTCCTGCTTAAAACTAGGTGAAACCAACAGTACTCAGAAGCATCCTAGTTCATGCCCTAAACAGTCCATGGTTTTCAGTTCTAGCTATTCAAGGAAAATAATAAAAAAGCCTGTAGTTTTACTGCAAGTTTGGTATTTGTGCTTTGTAAATCATGTGTAACATCTCAATGCGGCCTTTTCACTTTTTAATCTTAATACTGGCATTTCCTGAAGGTGTAACAATAGGTATTAAATCCATGCAAATAAATGAGATATAGTCCCAGTCTCTATCATCGGGGAATCTAAATTTATGTAACTATGGCAACAAATACTCCATCTTCAGAAAGATGGTTCTTTCCCAAGAATGTTTTCAATAATGTAGTACAGATAATAGCCATTAGATGTCTCCCTTGTTATTCATGCTAAAACAACAAAACAAGAACACCCAGTCGTTGATAACGTGCAAGTTATTAACTAAAGCTTTTCCAAAAATCTACACTAACACTGCTGCTTTCTCAAAAAAATATCATTTATAAGTGTAGAGGGAAAAAAGCGTATATCCTCCTTCATCCCCAAGCTTCAGCATTTCTGGAAGCTGTGACTTTCTGCAGGTAACGCCTTTCATTCAGCAAAATCTACTCAACTAAGCACCTCTTATATTCCCATGGCTTTTAGCAGTGTGCACTATGCACAGAACATACTTGACACCAAGTTATCACCTATCAAAGATCAAGAAAGAGATCCAAAATCCTTACTAGAGGAACACAGGAAAAAAAATCATCTTTCTGCAGCCATTATGAAATCATGGGATAAAACAGGGAAAGCAGAATCTAGAGAATTCCCAAAGGTTTCCTCACTCATGTGCTAATGATTAGTAATTTCTTTCATTCCCAGCTAAAAACAGCCAGCAGGTAGTAGACATGTTTCCTTAGCATTAAAAAGAGGGAAAAGAAAAAAAAAAAAAACAGAGATTCATGAACTTTGCACCAAAGGCTCCTAGTATCAAAAACGACACATTGAGTTTCGTAGAGTTTTGAAATTTCTCAAATTTGAATCTCCAATCAGTTGATTTTGCTTACTTAATAGTACCTGCAACCAAAGCCTTCAGAATATTGTTTGTATATTCCTTCAGAACGGTGTGAAGACTTACCTGTAAATAAACTTTTTTTGCACCAGGAATATAATCTGCAACTCTGCCAAAGATCAATCTGCCAACTCCTGAAGTAATGCCCAGACACAGCAGAAGCACTTCTTCTGGCACGCTGTCACCAAATCTGTCTCTTACGTGCTTCATCTGTTTAAAAAGAGGGTTGAGAAAATAAACTGGCTTTAAAATTAAAAGGAAGATAAACCTTAGAAAACTTGAGTTAAATAGAAGTAATCTGTGAATCTCAGACTTAGAAATGATCAACTAACTTATTCTAAAATCTGTAAAAGCAGAGTAAGTTTTGCACTGGCTTATCAGTATTAAGTGCGATACAATAAAAAACAATCCGAAACATGTTGTTGCTTTGTTCACCATTACGGAACTTAATTCAAGAAAACAACAAGGCTGCGTCTAATACCAAGAAAATTGCAGAGAACCTAGAAGTGTTCTCCCCAACCACATTTAATTTACTAGTCCTAGATTCAACATAACGCAGAATCCACAAGGGCAGTCTAGAACTGGTTGTTTCACGGGCCGGGGCATGCTCTCAGGTCTGAAGGTGCTGAATGATTAATGAGTATTCACCGCGGTACTGCGCATTAAGACAGAGATGCACGCTACCAAACTTGTGACGTAGCTCAGGGCAGGAGCAAGAAGCAGAGGGGCAGAGAGTTGGAGGCCAGACAGTGCAAGAAGGAAGGGCCCCCCCGGACTGCCGCATCCTGACATCCACGATCGCCATGACGTCCAGGGGGGCAAGGAGGAAGAGGAGCAGGAACCACCTGCAGTGCCAAACACAACAGCAAGCACTTCCAGGAGAGGGTGCAGCTACAGCAGCAATGAATAGGGCAAACTGGAAGAATGATTTATCAGCTAATTCATCCTAAAGAACTAAAGCAACTGACAGGAGCAACTAGAGTCCTGACAATAGATCATCAACTACAGTGTGATGAACTACCAGTGTCAGTAATTCTAACCTTTCAAGTCATGTTAAAAAAAACAAAAAACCCACAATCATAAGACTGGCTTGATGGATTTGGATTTTTTTTTTTTACATTCTATCTGGTTCCACAGTGGTTTTTGTTTGTTTTTGGGTGTTTTTTTTTTAATCAACCATGAAGACCAGAAATTACCCATAAAGATTTTTTGCACAATCACTTTTTGAAACACGCTTGGCAATACCAAATAGGCCAAAGTGGGCACTAGAAGATGTAGAAATCATTTGCATAGTCCTGCAATCTCTGTGCTCGTAACTGGTTCCGAACAAGAAACTGTAAAGACTCAGATGTGAAGAAGCAAACGGAAGAAACTGATTTTAAGGAAAGATGTAGTACAAACATTTGAGAGACAAGGTGACCACAGGCTGACAGACCTGGATAGCAAAAGCTGCACACCAATCTTTGTTGTTAATTCTGATTATGTGATATCACTTCAAACTAGAGAACCCTTATTCTCCTAGCTATAAAATAGAAAAGTTCAGTTTTAGTAAATACTTCTAGAGCAAAATAGTCAAAATTCTTTCCTGGCTGGAGTGTTAATACACAAGCAGAGCCTTTTTTTTTCCAGCATAAACAGGATTTGCTGAGTGATGGTGATTTTCTTAAGTATAAAATCAATTGGGTTTTGTTTACATGTCACAGAAAGTCTATTAAATCTAATATTAATTTGTCCAATACAATTGATTTTGTCAGAAAGGAAATTAAAAAATAAGGGTTAGTGGTTTTGTTTTGTTTTTAAAGAATAACTTCTAACTTCAATTGAAGACAAATGCTTGCTCTTTCTATTTTTTTTCTTTGGGGGGGTGTCTTTGCTTTTTAAGACATTTGGGAACAGAATCTGATGAAATTTTTCTTCAGGAATGATATTTAAACATAAAAGATAAGTTGTTCTATTTATTCCCTTTCTGTCAAAGGTGAGAAGAGGAAAAGCTGACACTTTTCACACCCTTACCTTTATGTGCCTGTCAACACCTGCTGGCCTAGCCAGCAAGAGAAGCCAAGGTATTTTCTGCCATTCTTGTCACCTGTTCTGCTTCCATGTTTCTGCAGCCTCTAGCTTGTTTAATTAGCAGACCTGATTCATCCACTCCCCAGAGGCTTTTCAAGAGGTAAGATAAAGCTCTACAGCTAGATAACTATTAACCCTGCATCTGCAACCGAGTAACTGGATTTCTCAAAGCAGCACTCTCAAGGGTGAAATGCTGTCCTCTTAGATCAAGGGGGGAAAGTATTGGATTCAATCAACTCCTTAAGTAGGAAAATAACCACTACTCATCTCTTATCTTCAAATATCTAAATTAGTATTTATTTTTTTAGCTTTCACTCCTCTTAAGCACACCATAGCCTTAAAGAGAGCTTCCATCTAGATGTAAGGACAAATTTTTTTTCCCCAGGTGGGCAGCAGGCAGTGGCACAGGCTGCCCAGCGAGCTTGTTCAGTCTCCTTCCTTGGAGGTTTTCCAGACGGAAGTGCACAAAGCCCTGAGCAACCTGGTCTGATCTCAGAGCTGACCCTCTGATCCTTAGCAGTATATTCAATCTTCAGTGATACAGTCACTAAGTAAGCTGTAACTAACAGCAGTATTAACTGGATATCTGAAAATACAGCAATTCAGGATTAATTCAGTACTCTAAGCACTAACTCATGGACTTAGAGACATTTCTTGTAACTATAGGTTAAATTTATTTATGATGAAGTAGCTTAAACGAAATTCAGATTTCCACAGATTTCTAACTGATAGAACTACTCAAAAATCCCATGATGGGCAACTACTTGTGAACCTTCTCCGGCAGCACCTCATGCATTAACGCTCTTGTCATTGCAGAACTATACAGGCTGTAATTATATGACTCTTCAGGCATTAGCTACAGCAGTCAAATGGGGACCCAGCCACACAGACACATCGAAGGCCAAAGCACTTCCCTATGGGTTTTGCCTGTTCTCAGTAATGTAGCTAGCTCTTCACTCTCATTAGAGCTGTGTGCATGTGAATTGCAGGTCTGATTTTTTCAAGTGTACAAAAGGCCTGTAATTTTGCCTGAGCCAACCAGTACAAGATTTTCCAGACTAGCACGGCTTCTTTACTATTTTAGAATAAGTTATCTTTGTACAATGCAATTTTCTAAATCAAGACATAGACAGTGGACAACATAACTGAACACACCCCTGGAACCAGCATTTTACCTTATACCCTTGCTCTCTATTACAGGGTAATGCATACAAACACAGATCTTATTGTCCAAATTCTAAGTATTGTTAGGATGAGACTAGAAGAAAGATTAGCCACTTGGTAGTGGGTGGAATGCTTTACTGTCTTGGCTAACCTCCCTCCATCCAATCAAGACCCAGATTTCGCCAAGATCTTCCATTCAATGCACACACATTTCAGCTATATTCATGCGCTGAATCAAAGATAGAGAGAGCAATCTGAGCATAGCTCCAGTTCCTTTTTCCAAACACAAAGAACCTGAATCTGAAAAGAAGTGGTAATGAACTAGTAAGAAATAATTCTCTCTGTCAACTGCTTTCCTCCTGTGTATATTCCATTTTGGGAATTCCCAATCAAGTAAAGCTTTAGTAGGCTAAATGCAATGCAATCTTTCTCACCGAAGGAGATGGCCAACAGCAATATATAACCTAGAAAAGTCTGAGCACATAAAACCCAGCATTTTCTTCAAGTCCTAATGCAAGTCCTGATGTCTGACACTATCCTTACACTGGTTCTGAATGAAAAAAAGGAAACATTTACACAGTACTGCTGGTACCATTTGTAAATTGGAGATACTATTCCTAACTGCTCCAAGTTAACAGTTTTCTGAAAGAGCTGAGTGGGGTTCTTTTGGTTTTGATTTTTCTTTCCCAGAGAGGAAAAGAAAAAGGATAGCCTACACAAATTTACTTTTCATTCTTCATGCTTTCCAGAAATGCATGAGTTCTATAGAAATCCAGGCAAAACTGTGCTTCCTTGGAATGCAAAGTGGTGAGCCATGCCTGTAAGTAACAAAGATGAAGCTTTGCATGCGGTGTCAGGTAAGTCTAAAACATAACCTTACAGGCAAAAACTATGATCAGAGACTGAATCAATCATAGGGTTCATGGTGTGGAATCTGCCCTGAGGTATAAGCACTTGTAATATCCAGAACTGCTTTAACAACATTGTTTTTTCAGTACTAATTGGCCTTCTTAGCCATGCAACAATTTTAAATCCAGACACACAAAATAATTCTAGACTTATGTAATGTATGAGACATAGCCATCAATCTAGGCATGGCAACATCTCCATAATCTATTGATTTGATTATTACTACCGTGGCCTTCAAAAACCCAATCAGTATTATTAGAAGACATGATGGCCTTTGTCATTCCATCTCTCAAACTCCCCCCCGCCC
>NW_008825052.1:1567566-1569092 GCF_000699105.1 Pygoscelis adeliae | reverse complement strand
TAAGTGCAAGAAAGGCAAAAGACAAAAATAAACTAAGTGCATGTCAAAGTAAGGCTATTAGCAACTGACAGACACAAATGGAGTGGATATATGTAGAAAAATTATACTGATGCTCGTCTTCAAGACTACAATTAGATCTTCAAAATTTAAGAAAACTAGGAGTTTAGGTTTATTTCACACACATCTCCTGAGAAAAGAACAGCCTTACTGACGTTGTGCAGATCTTTCTGTACCGTTAGTGCCATCACACAGCAGCCTTCCTTCAAGGAAGAAGTCAACCACATGCCTGAACAAGCCGACTCCTTCAAAGGCCTAGAGGAAAATATTAACTGTTGCCTTGATAAAGATATGTCAAGAACTTTGCAGTGAACTGTCGTGGAAGATTGAAAGTTTCAGGATGCGCTGAAAGACAGAGCATAAAAGTAACTCTGGACAAATCACTATTCTCTAACATAAGGACCCACCACAAAAATGGGGCGGAGGGGGAATCAGAGAAAGAAACTTGGTTGCCAGAGAACTGTATGATACTAGGCACATGGAAGATCATTTAATGCAAATACATTTCTGGTCCAGACTCTATCAAAGAAACTTTTACTGATGAGCCAAAAACTAGCAAACGAACCAGCAGCTCCTGACTCCTGAACATCTACTGAAACAATGTTTTTCATGTTAAGAGACATGAAATAGCATTACTAATACCTAATGCAGGTCCATTTTTAAGGGAATGCCATCATCCTGAGATGGATACAGTAGCATTTTTTAGAAATTAAGTGTCTTCACATGACAAAAATATGCATATATACATCTTCAAGATAATTCCTGTTTAGATACTTGCCACAACAGTGATACTTCCTCTTTCTATCTCTGGTCAATTTAAATCTACATAATGAACAAGGAGAGAATTAAAGAAACAAGGTGATTATTACATGGCAATTGGGAAGTTTTCTATTATTCCACTAAGTAAAGCAGATTAAACAGAATAATTAATACATCATGAAGATTCAGAACAAGTATAATCTGAACTTCTTAAGTAAAACTGAACAGTTAACAGGTTAACTGTTAAGCCTATTTAAAATAAAAAAAGGTTAAGAATTCAGATTAGATTAAGAAAAACTCAGGTTGACGATTACATAGTTAAAACTGTTTGTTTTTCCCCCCCAAAATAGCTAGTCCTGAAGAAATTTGCCGTAAATAATTAAAAAAAAATCTGAGCTGTTAGTGTTATCTTTAAGAGCGTGTGGAGGATGAGTCTGATCCCAGAGATCAAAATAGGCAACCGGTAGCAGAAAACTTAAATTGGGGAAACCAAGACAATGGTTGTTAACCAATAAACAGCTTTTCTACTTAGAGTCACAAATGCTAATCATTTTTAAAGCAATTAAACCAGTTCTCAGGTCTTGAGAGAGCGAACGCGAATTTGTAGGCCTGAAAGATATTCACAGAATAGTGCAAGAAAGCGTGCTGGGGACTGAGAAAAGCCCGAAGCATGGGGGACAACCCCTACACTGCAGCACAGAACAGTCCAT
>NW_008825052.1:1557502-1567504 GCF_000699105.1 Pygoscelis adeliae | reverse complement strand
ACTCCACTTCATCTCAGGATATTTTTAGGTCCTATCCTCCACTAGTAGCTCCTTGAGGCGCCAACAGAGACTGGATCCCATTGGAGCCACAAGAGACAGCATAAAGAAATGGGCACAGGGATACTGGTGGATTGGTGTGGCTTGGGCAGCAGCAGCAGCAAGACAGGTAAGGCACACACGTATCTGGGGAAGCTCAGTGACTGAGAACAAGCGTGAGGAATAAAGCCAGGGATATGTAAGAACCGAAGTGTTACATACACATGAGAACCAGGAGTTAAATTGTCAAATAACTTACCCTTTTTAAGCGTTTTTTTTAATTGATTCTCATTTGTGACTACAATCCACAACTTAGTCTTAGTTCTAGCCATCCCTTGTGGCCCTAAAGCAGTGTTTCCTGGGCCTATCTCACTCCCAAAACTCAACTAGCCACCATGTCCTAAATTAGCTACTATCAGCAAGTCCTAGAGAGCTACAGGTCAATCACATTAACTTGAATTTTCCAGAATAACAGCAGAAAAGGAAACAAAACCAGAACTATTCATAAACATCTAACAGGTAACTTCATAAGCTAAGGATCAACATACATTTGAGAGAAAACCAACCCTAATTTCTCTCTGTTACATGGTAGGTAGCAAACCTTGACAACAGAGGGAAGGTCAGATGTAACAATTCTTGACCTTGACCAGCATTTTGAAATTCTCTCAAACATAACAATTCTTATGAGCCAGTTTGGAATACATGACTTAAATAGAACAACTGTAAAGATGGATGTTCAAATGTTTGGAAAAGTTATTTTTAATAAGTGATTCACTGCAAAATTGAATATGCCAAAGAAGGCTCCATAAAAACCTGCCCAAATCTACCGCTATTGAACATTTTCATTAATGATATGGACAGTGAAATAGAAAATATACTTATTAAATTTGCACATTACATCAAGTGATGAGTATTAGAGGCACTGTAAAGAACAAGACTGGAATTCAAAATGATCTTGGCAACCTGGCATCTCAGTCAATAGTACAAAATAAATATGACTAATTTCCATAAAAACATTAAGAGGTAAGTAATATTCAAAAAATACTACATGAGGTAAAAATCAGATGCATGAATACAAGATGGAAGAGTGATCGGGCAACAGCTCTTTAGAAAGGGAACTGAAGGTTTAGCAGATTAAACTTCAGCATGTTCCAATAATGTCATCATATTGCAAAAGTAATAGAATCTATCAATTCATGACACAACGTGACCTTCACATACCGCTCAGTACCAGTAAGGCCTCAGCTGAATTATGTCCTATTTTGGTCATTACTCATTATTAAAGACATGGACCATGTGTCCAGAATCCAAAGAAAGATCTGGCAATAAGCAGAAATTTGATAAGCATGACCTTATGAAAAAAGATTTTAAAAAGAAATATTTAAAAATGTCCTTTACCAAAGTAAGTCTGTACTCAAACAACTGGATAAATTGGATAAAGTACTAGGATACCTCCAGTCTTATTTTTTATGATTCATGAAGTGATTTAATGGATGTCTTAGTATAGTCACAAATACATACTTACTAAGTGTTATAACTTGAAAACTTTTTTTTAGCTCTAGCTTGGTAAAACTCTGCTGCACATTTGATTAAAAGTAACCTTATGACTGAAGGAAGCAATTTCCCAACATCACCACTTACATTTTAGAAGCGTAACATAAATAATTCTTTTCAAATCATTGTGGCATTTACTAATGTGATAAAGTGTTATCAGGTTATAACTTATGCTCAGTTTTAATTACATATTATATGATACTATGATTAAGAAATTACGGAATATCAAAACAATGGATTAAGATACCCTGTACAAATACCCAAAGTAACAAGAAAATACTTCACTAACCACTGATGACTAACATTGTATGCACTGGACTTACTAAAAAACCCCACTGCGGCTAATTGTTGTAAACACAATTTAAGATGGATTCTCACATCCAGTTTAGTCTTCCTCAACTTCAAAAAAAGAAAAATACATCTATTGTACTATTCTGTCTAGTGATGATAATGCCTTGGCCTTGACTTTCAAACAAACAAGGTCAAACTTCATTAGCCTAGCTTAAAAATAAAAATAACAGAATACTGAGAACAGGAATATAACAGCATGTGTTATTTGTCCAGAAATAAGCGCAAAGATATGCTAACAAAAGTGATTTTTTTTTTTTAAACTAAGAACTGTTAGTAGTTATAGTTACCTCAATTAAATACCTAATTTCCTTCCTTATTTTTGCCTAAATTCGACACTGCTGGAAATTTTACATGAATTTTATAGAAAGCCTATCTAGCTTCTGACAATTCAGTTCAAAGCTGAAGGTAAGCTTACAGTTGACTATATGGGAGGACAAGTGGGACCAACTGTGTATTAACCAATTAAATGAAGTAGTAAGTGGAAAAAGGGAAGTGCTAACACCATTATAATACAACAAGCAAGACCTTTATTAGAATATTATGTTAGCTACAGCATTTACATGTCACAAAAGGATGTCTTCTCAATGCTGAACTTAAGATGTCTGCCTTAGCCAGCTAGTCTTCCTAACTAATACTACCAGAAAAAAAGATTCTTTGGGAGGCAGTTCAGAAGCCTGACCCTGATGCTCCAAATTGCTCTCTGGAGAAGCTTCTTACTCTTTGGACCATAAGGACTAGTCAGTCAAACTAAAGGTCTTCAAGTGAGGTGAGTACCCCTCAGCTTGAAAAACATTTTGAAAGACAGCTACGAGACTGATTCAAGGTCTCTGGAATCTGCCATACTAAAAAATCTTATCAGGAGAGAGCTCATGTTCTCTAACTACTCAGACAGGAAAATGACAAAGGCAAAGAGAAACACGGGAAGGTAGACTAAGATCAGAATGAAAATAAGTGTTTATTTGCATCAATGAAAGTAATTAGCCAGGAACAAAGAGTTTTTACAAAAGGATGTGTTTCCATTTTACAAAATAATGCTGTTACCTCAAGTAAATTTTTCAACTCACCAGTAGAATTAGCAGTAAGATTACCAGACAAGATTGTACGACTCTTGTGTGAAGAGAAAAGCAGCTTATTACAGTAGCCCCTTCTAAAATTTACAAACATAAAGACTGTATTTCTTACCTATCGTGAAGAGCAACACAATAAGCAACTAATTTGGAGTTAATTAGTTAGTAAAATAGAAATTCATTCATCTACCTACATCTTACAATGCTACTGTCATCTTCTAAGAGAGGTTGACTTCCTTACTCCACAACAGAATTTGTGCTACTCTTATCAAGTCTCTCAGGACTGGACTCAAACCACAGAAGCTTCTTACTCTTTGGACCATAAGGACTAGTCAGTCAAACTAAAGGTCTTCAAGTGAGGTGAGTACCCCTCAGCTTGAAAAACGTTTTGAAAGACAGCTACGAGACTGAGTCAAGGTCTCTGGAATCTGCCATACTAAAAAAACTTATCAGGAGAGAGCTCATGTTCTCTAGAATTTAAGTGAGTAAAATCAAAACATAGATTCTCAAACCTTTATTCAGCTGCCATGTAATTCCGAGGGCATCCATAACACTTTGATATTAGAGATCTACTTGTGGACATGGTCACAATCACCTCAGCTTTCACAGAGCTGGGTGAAATGCCCGTCTCATTCTACTGGGAAACACAGAAGAAAGCTCTCACAAGAGTCTCAATTCTAGATGGAAGTCCCAAACACACTGCCAAGTATCTACCAGATCAGGGCCCAGAGAAATTGAATCACGTAGTCATATTTTCATTTAAAACACAACAAAAAGATTATAATGATAGTCTCCCCTCCTCATACAGAAATATAGCCCTTACTCAGGATACAGACATCTATGTTCAGTTTTCTTTCCTGCCTGGAGCAATCCAAAACCACCTCTCCCTTTTCCTAGGAAATATTCTGCTCAGTAGTAATGACAAATTTTAACTCAATCATCAGAAAAGAACCTGAAAAATAGCTCACAGCTTGACAATTACTGGCAATCAAATGGAAAGAGCTAGGTTTCAGAATTTCCTCAAAGGAAAATTCAAAATACATGCAAAGAAATTCACAAGCCTGAACCCTTTAAAAAGCAAAAAGGGTTTCTATGCAGCTGTTCTCGGAGCAGAAACTGGACACAAAAACTGGTCTGTATATGAGTGAAGGAAGGTTCTTCACTTAATTTTGGTGATTAGTTTTCTTTACTCTGTATGAGGATAACAGGAAAAAACATCAACTGTGATCTCAGGCTTCTGGGCACTTGTGGAGCTTGAAGAGTTTAATTCAGGTCAAGATGCTTCAAGCATCCAAAGACAGGATGCTGAGTTTACCATTAAAATAGCATTTAAAAAAAAGCCACCAAAAAACCCCCACCACACTTCACAGTTTAATCTGACTTCGAACTGTATGCTCTGTTTGCTATTAGACTAGTTTGTATTATGCAAGAGTACATTAACTAGTGTTCTGTTAGGGACTAATACAAAGGACATCATAATGCAACTCAGACCTTTCAATCTGCTAGTATTGCATAGACCTGAGGACGACTGCTTTGCTCTTATCCTTCAACATCATCTTATTGCTTGTACCTGAGTATACCTGCTACCTAAAATAATTTTTTTTAAGCTTTCATTTACTTTTACTTCTAAAAAACAGAAAACATTTGGTTTATTCTTTTCAGTTTCTATTCTTTCTATACTTATGATTTTTATTCTTCTCCAGCACTTATTTGGAAAACATAGTTTAAATATGCTTTCATAAAAATTACATGTATAAAGTAGGAAATAAGTTATGTATTTTCCCACCGCCACCCCCAACGTCAAAAGTGGAGAATCTAGCTAAGAATAAATACTGCCAGATCAACATTGAGGAAAACCAGGAAAGAAATGGGTACACAGGATAATTACAGAAGTGGATAAAGGGGGAAAATTTCACTAACCTGGGCAGTCAAACTGCAGCAGATGTTGAGATCTGAAGGGAGATAAATGCAAAGATTAGAAAAGCAAGTAAAGCATGGGAAGCCACTGAAGATTTGGGGTCTCAGAGATATCTGCTTAATAATTACATTGGACCTTTAAAAAAACAGTGCCTTGTTAGTCTTCCATTGGAGACAGAAATATGGTAGATTAAGTGGATGAAAAAGGTAATAGTGCTAAAATTGACAGCTATACCTACAGTTTTAACTTTTTTAGATTATCTACAGTATAGAGAAATATCTGTTTGACACACAGTTATCTGTTAGTACTGGACATAATTTAAAACATACTGTCCTATCATTACAAAACAGACTAACAGCAGACTCTGGGAAATAAAAGATGTAGTAGACAAATGACTGATGTAGAAGATCTGATGAAATGAACAGGTTTCTTGAACAGCAGCCCATAAAAGCAAGTGAATGTAGTGACAGAGGCTGGTTTTTTCCAGTTTAAGTAAAAAAATCCAGACATACCAATTAGATATTAAACATTATTTTACACAACATTTTAAAAGTAGCAAATTTAGGACATAATACAAGTGGTTCACAAAACAGAGACAGTACTTACCTTACAAGAACTGAATTTCTTCAAGATATGCTATGTGTATGCACTTTACTGTGGATATGCATGTGTTTTATAAGTTTAGAGATTTTTGGTTACTAGGGTCCATACAGTATACATCATACTTTTCATCATGCTTTGCACTCAGACATAAAGGACAGCATTTATATCTGTGCTTCTATTTGTCTCCACTGTAGAATCCAGGGGCATAGGACTTGGAGGGAGGAGAGAGGTGCAGGATTAGGACTGTGCACACGGAATGCACAACCTGAAGAGCTTCATTTATTGCAAGGTATGTAACTCCTTTCTACTATGGCTCCTTGAGCAGATGCATGTCCCGCTACAGAGAACACAAAGCAACCGTCACCGTCTGTGTGGAGATGACCACTCTTGCAAGGACAGCAACTGAAACACTGGTTTCTCAAATGAGGTGTCAATCTAGAGATGTCACACCTGACTATTTAGGCAACACAACATGGCAGGGCTTGAAGACTTAGAAAAATATTTGTAAGCAATGTTATGATGACTAGGGCAGAACATCAGCTACTGCAGTGAGATTCCTCCTGACTATCCCTATAGGTTGTCCAGATAAGGCAGCCCAGATCTGCTTGGACCATCTTGGGTGGTTTCTATACCCTTCGTATTTTCCAGTATAGTTCTTCTTAATGACCCAAAGCTTTTGCTTGAGGAAGGTGCAGTTTACAAGTGGAAAATGGCTGTTTTTCTGAATGGGCAGAATAGAGAGACTGTTTTGTCCTGAATAAATAAGGCCTTTCAGAAACTGAATATATGGAAGTAAATACAGTTTTCAAAGTACACAGCAAGAATTTCAAGTAAGTTCCTAGAAAAACTGTGGGTACAGAGGATCTCATGAGAGCTTGGCTCTTCATTTCTCCAAGTTGATTGCATAGGAAGACAGTTTTTATTGGCACATGTTCTAGGGGGCAAAGGTTCAAACATTGAATTTGCACAGCAGAATCCGATCTCTTATTAACAAAAACAAGGCACATCAAGGATACAGAGTGAGAAATGGGGAGAGACAAGTCAAAATAGCTGGCTGGTAAAGAACAGAGCTGAAGGACAAATCATCCTGGTTCGATTTAAGAAGGCAGTCCAAGGTGATAAAACAGTTGTAGAATCAAATCTGGCAACAAAAATCTGCATCTTATCAGCAAGTCCTCCTGTTCACTATGTTGTTTCTAAAGTAAAAAAAAGACAACTGTTCTTAGCTAAAGAACAGGAACAAAATGGATGTTCCAGCAAAAGATAGGAAGTATAGACCAGTAGACAGCACTATCTTTTTGTCCGAGGACAGACTACGTGGGCACAGCACTAGACCCCACAACCTCAAAGTAACAAACACAGAAGGTCTGGAGACAGACTAAGCCACACAGAGGACAGACTAATATTTATCTGAGCTGTCTGATTTGGTGATGCAGGCTAGAAAGAGCATTTATTTATATGCATTAAAAAGTTCTTATGACTAACAAAGTACTTTACAGATATTCCAATCATCTCCATGCCCCTCCCAGGAATAAAAATGTGTGTCTTGTTAGGATAGTGAAGATTTTGAACACAGTTTAGCTTCCATCTGAGAAGCAGACTGCCTAAATGATTCGGCCTTTAAGTGCCCATCATCTGTTCTGATGAGATATATCTGAAATATATCTATCTGAAATAGATTACTTTAAAGCATGCCTATACAGCAGGACCATGCCCTTTCTCTCCGATAACAGAAAATACAATTGCAGTATTGTACATAGCTATCTTTAAGCCCAGAGATTGTCTAGAGAAAAGATTCATGAGTTCTGAAAGATAGTTTACATTTTGAGGGTACTGTATCTGTCACTAAAACCAGTGAGCTTCCCCGCCCATGAACTAGTTGCCCTGGATGTCAAAAGAAGGTCCCTCACAGACACTTATTAAACTCTTCTAGAATTTCAAGAAGGCAAAAGTATATACATAAGAAATACCTGCCTGCGGAACAGGCCAACCTGCAGCAGCCCATATGTGATCACAGATGTAGCCTGGCATGTGGCACAATGTACATTTTCACTGTTGTGTTTTGATCTGCAAGCCTGAACAGGCTCTAGAACTTACTGCAAGAGAGGTGCGCCCTTGCAAATGTGGAAAACAAAGGGGCCACCATAACCTCATTATGCCAAGGGAAAAGGTTTGACTTCTAAGAATTTAAAAACCCTATTGAGCTCTTTGATCAGGTCTCCAAATATTTCACCACTAAATATAAAGATCTGTCTGTATTAGTCAGCTACCTCAAAGACCTGGGTTAAAATCCTCAAAACTGTCAATAATTCAAATGACAAGGGCTCTGGTATTGTTAATGGTTTGACCTAACACAAACTAAGGAACTTCACACATGTGGTAATATAAGGTAATGGAAATGTTGAATTCTGAAAGTTGAGACATAAGAACCGGTCTCTCAATTACATTTAACTTCAGTTCGCAGATGAACAGGTTTCCCCAAACCTATTCTTTTTTGGAGATGAAAGTAAGTGATTTCCTATTTCCCAGGAAACTTCCTATTGTAAAAGATATCATTGGAAGGACAGCTGAAAGACCATGGGAGGTAATGAACAGGAAACAAACTGAACTGGAAAGATTGTCCAGATGAAAGAGAGCCCAAGATGACTAGGTATGCTGGGTTATGCTGACTCAAATGCTCAAAGTAGGCCAAGTGGTCTCCAGAGGATAACACAGCAAGGCACTCAATCTGTCACAGCTGTTTGTGGACTGAGCAGAGCAGGGGATTACTGGCCTGGTAAGAATGCTTGTCATCACTGGCACTTCCCAGCCATTCCTAAGGTCTATAAAAAGAGAAGGCAGCTAAACTGATTACCTTCATGCAACATATAATACTGCGGGAAGCAAGAAATCTCCTCTGAAGCCTTTCAAACTTCGCATATTCCTGGTTTTCATACAGCAAAGCACAGCACCACAGAGGACATACACACTACGGTGTATTTTCATTTCCTAGTGAAAAACAGCTACACAGTGTCCACTGCTGGCAACCAGGCTTGTTTAGAGGCTAAACCTTCACTTCATTGTTACAAAACCTCCCCAAGAATCTGCAAAGGCACATTACCAGCAGAGCCAGCGAACCTCATATTTTCAAGTAAGATGCCAGCAGAGCCTGAGAGTCTGTACCTAACAATGGTCCTGGGGCTGCTGTATCTTTTTGGAATACCTTTTAGCTGGCCAGCTGCTTGGAAGCCTCTTTACTTTTAATTGTGAGATGCATTTTCTTTTCCAATACAGCTGATGAAAATCTTAGAGCAGAGTCCAAGGTGGTGCTTTGTTTCTCAGTGGCAGTTTCTAGAATCTGAGGCAGTATCTACCTATTTTTTCCAAGCATTAGGTCTGCAGTCTCACTGCCCTCTTCCTTGGAGGTCCAGCTGAACCTATTCCTGGCACATGCAGATTCAGAATCTTCAGTATCTCTCTATGGAGGAGAATAAATCCAGTATTTAAACATCTCCCAAAGAAGTTGTTGGAAAAAATGGCCAGGCACACACCATTTTTTCATATCTTAAACATGAAGCACAGAGACACAGAACACATGCACTCCACATAGCTACTGCTAACCAAAAATCTCTACATATGCAAGTATGTACCCGTCATGGAATATGTACATGGATAAGCATCAAAAGGAAAAGTCAGATTTACACAGTAAGTTAAGAAATAGGCAGCAAAGCAGGGTAAGAGATATTGCAATCTATTTTTCCTGAGCTGTTCTGAAGTTTTAAGAGTATAGTCAATGTTACAGTAACTTCCACATTGCTTATCAATTAATGGGTAGCTTTGTATACAAGCCTATAACCATATTTAAACAATAAGCCTAATTTTCAAACAAATCTAGCCATTCTTTAAGAGTATGTATTTTCTTTATAAAAAAGATTTAGACTTAGAAAGGTAAACTTTATCAATGCACATTTTTATTGCATTGTCTACCATCCAGTTTCTTTTTTAAAACATATAATAAATATTTGCACTATTTTGTTCAACTATTCAGTTGTTCAATTCAATTTTTCATCCTGCAAGGTGTCAAACACTATAAATAAGAAAGGACCTACCATTTGCAAGAGTCATTTAATAAAAGTAACTGCTAAACCAAACCACGTCCCAAGACAAATTACTATAGAACCTTCGTAGTGACCTTAGTCACTACTTAGAAAAGACTAAGCAGTGACAACACCAATTTTAAGCAGTATTTCTTTTCACCCTGCTAAATAAAGCACAAAAAGCAATCTTTTAAACTACCTAATATGTGACCTTATATCAAATTTTAACAGAATTGACCTAACAAGCTCATAAGAATTAAGGATGTATGATCCTGATTAAGTACATAGTTTTCTAAAGGGTAAGAACAAGCACAGGACAAGAAGCGGTACAGAGACTAGGTATACTTTCTTTCAAATATACTTAATATTCAAATATACTTAATCATTTCCTTGTGAG